>NC_092686.1:29475200-29820200 GCF_964275005.1 Diadema setosum | reverse complement strand
TAGTACTCACTGGTAACTTCCCCTTTTCATAAAAATACTTAAAGTTTTTCTTTTGAATATTGGAAAAATGTTGCATTTTAAGATTTTCACTGAACTTTGACCTCATGGTCAGAATCTTTCTTCACAGAAGTGTGCGGTAATGCCTGTATATATCTAGTTCGATTTAGTGTACGCTTCAGTAATCTCCAATGAATGGGAAAAATGTGTAATTTCAGCATCAAGTACAGTAGGACCTCGATTATCCGGCCATCGATTATCCGGATTCTCTGTTATCCGGACGTCGATCGGCTGACTTTTTTTTTTAATGTGTTGATGTATTTTCAGTGCCAAATTTCACTCAAAACAAACACACGTTCAACAATTATCGTGCAAATGCACGACGGGTGATATTCCAATCATCGCAGTGGACTGTAACTTCTAAATCACTTCATGAGACGATGTTAATGACTGGTGCTGCACTTGTCACTCTCACCGAGTGCACAGTATGGTTACAATACAACGCAGCGGCGGTGTTCAACGAGTCGCAATATTGATCTCATTGTCGGTCGATATCAATCAAACAAACGAAAAATACATGAAGGGATGTTTTACTTGTATTTCGTTTTATTTCTGTATCAATTTCTAAAATATGAAACATGACAATGCCATGCAAATATTAATAATATTAGTGAATTGGTAATAACACGTGGAGGCCTATACCCCTAGCATGGTATGCTACAGATACAGATATCTCTCGTATCCGGCCAACGAGAATATCCGGACGCCCGCCGGTCCCGACATGGCCGGATAATCGAGGTCCTACAGTAGTATCATTTTAGCATTTAAACATGACTTTTGACCCTTGACATTTGAGTCCATGACCCCAACATTCCCCAAGAAGAAAATTCTCAGGCAGAAGGCCACTAAGTACATTGGTACTATTTAGTTTCATGAAAATACCTTGAACTATTTCCGAGGTATGGAGGGAAAGAAGGATTTTTCAGCATTTGCATTTTCCCTTTGACCGTTGACCCCATAGTCCAAAACTTTTCTGGTGAATTTTTAAGCGGTTATACATGTATATACTATTTTTTTTTTTTAAAGAAAGCCTTCAGGCATATTTGGGAAATAGTGAAATTTTAAGAATTTGATGTTTACATTTGACACCGATCATATGCAACGAAAACTTGATATGCACAACTCATCTACTCATACGTAGGCCTACATAATTATGCCAAGTTGTGCATATTGTTTGCATACATTCAAAATGAATGATTTTAAATGTAAAATGATAGAAATCAAATAAAGATCATTGAAAAAACACCAAAAACTGTCCTTGCCTTCGTGTGTATACACGTGTACAATGAATATGGGTAGCCTTTTCAGGCGTAAAAAGGAAACTACATTTTCAAAATGCAGTATTCGGCATGCTCAGTAAAACTCTGCCCTTAGTGTACGAAGGCGGGCAACACTGATGAATAATGGATGAAGGGTGGAGAAAGGGGTTAGCATGAGACATGAGTCTTTCAAAGAGAAGGACAAGGACATATCTGACTAGATCAATTCATATCATCACAGTCTTTGTTTGCTCTCCACAATTTATTCTCGTCAACATCAGCAGAAAAAAAATACAAAGATGATTTCATGAATTTTAACTCATTTCACCTCAAAGAACCCTAACAATAGTTCAATGTCACAGTGTCTCTCGAAATTGTCTACTCCCTTTCATCCTTTCAATTCACAGAATTCATCATGGGCTTTTTAGAACATTTTTAAACATTTACAAAGCTATTGAGGAATTGAAAAGATCGTCTTCCTCAAGATTTTTTTTTTTACTAAATCGTTTCGTCTTAGTATTTTTGAGTTTAATTAAATCTGAACTATTTCACAAGTCGTGTCGACATGAAATGACTGCTTTGTTGTTGTCTTTGAAGTTAATTTCTTTAATACATCTTTTTCGAATATTTTCCAACCCGATCAATATTTGCTTATTTCAGTGTGATCTAATTTACTGAGGCGATTTTGGCAACCGCGTTTCACAATGGCGGAAAAACAAAAAAAGTTACACATGTAAACATTATGAGGAGGAAATTATCATAATTCATTGCGCATGGTATCATCAGTCCTGTTCACAGAGCCAACAAATGCAACTCATATCAATCAAATTAAATCACTTAACTTAAATGATTACACAACTGAATTTACACCACTCTGGTTGACCAGTAAATAGGAATTATGTTGACATGGGCAGATGTCTTACCGATAGTGATTTTTTTCCCTCCATTGATAAGGATTACATAGATTCCTTTACAGCCATTATACGTATATATGAATGTGTGGGTGTGCGTGTGTGGACATTTCATGATGATCATTACATATTTGTGGGATATCATACATATAAACGCACGAGAATAATCAGTATAAAGTTGGGCAATAAGTGACACATAAGTATAAACAGAACGATGAAATTTACACAGTTACATGTGTTGCTTGAATTGCTTCACTACATGAGAAGTTGACGGTTCTCGGAGTATTTTGACAAGCCCATTCAATTCATAATGTATGAAATATCGATAATTCTTATAAACTAAAGAATTGAATGAATCTTTTATCATGGCAATAACATCAAAAAGATTGCCATCGAAATCAAAAGGCCAAATTATAGGAATTTATTCGATGAAATATATAGACCTCTATTGCTCCAAACACTATTGCTCTACAGAATTGACATTTTAGACCGGCTTCCCTGTTTGATAAGCGTTTCTGGAAGGGAATTGAAACTGATGTAATCCAATGCTTGCCATTTTGTCATTGGATTATTATGTGCTTAGGCTCCATCGCAAAAATTGTTATTGATTTTGCCAAGTCGTCTTCATAGACCTGAGTCAGATCTCCGTATCTTGGCGCGGGAACGAGCAGTTATATCATTCCAAATTTCTGACACTGATCTGTATGCTGAGGTATAGGTTTTCTTCAATTTGTCTCCTTCTGTACAAATTTAAGAGAACCTATACCTCAACCTTTGCTCCTCTGCTTAATAATCTCTTGCTTTCACCTCTGTATGTACAAGATTATTCCTCGTGTGTTCTTATTAGTCAGGATGTGTCCCCTTTCCAATATTGTTTCCAGGGCTGTGTTGCATAGTTACTGTCATTTCTTACTTCTTGTTTGCCATGAAAGTGTTCATTTTCCGTTTGTCATTCCATTTAATGCTGCGCTTTATTTATCTGATTGTGCTCTTAAATCCTAGTTTTATCAAACTTGTACACAGTTATTCTGTCTGAAGGGAACATTTTGTTTAGCAACATGTGTTTTTTTTAAATTTCCTTTATCATATTTTGCAAGATCATATATCTTTTTTCTATGCCTTTCTTACCTTTGTGTGCTTTGAGTGCTGATTAGCACAGAAAACCCTTCGTGGTTTTACTCAAATTTTAAAGCCAATGACACATGGCGAGTAAATGAAATCTCGGTGTAAGTAAGTAGATGAAAACAAAGTAAATTGCGTAATTGTTAATACGACAAAGGTAAGGCCTATTGTTTGTACGATGGGTTGGACCCTTTTATATTGACTCATTTGCATGACCAAGGGAGCCATAAATTATGTACACTTGAAGATATCTCGAGATATGTTTGTCACACACACACACACACACACACACACAAAATGCTCATTCGTACCAACTTTTCCTGAGGTATAATCAAGGGGGAATTGCGCGTTGAACTGTGTGCTGGTGTTAAAAGCTATAGGACCTACCTATATTACTTCAACTAAAATTTTTACTTTTACATTTTACTATCAAAACATCAGCTTTGACCATAATTTGCATCACAAATGAAATGGCTATCTATCAACTACCCATTGTCATGATATGATCAGCGTTCTGTCACGTTCTGTGTGCATACAAGAGTTAACGCCAGTCGGAGCAGTGCTCCTTTAGACACGAAAACAAAGGAAATTTGGGTGTGTGGGTGCGTGGGTATTTGACATGAAACAACGTGGAAAAAAAAACCTTTTCACCTATCAATTCAACTGTTAAGATATAATTTTTTGTCCAAATTCAAAAGGGTATTGGGCATCCCTTTGCATTCTCTCTGCAAGGTGATGGGTAACAACCAGAGGAGTGGCTATCTAATATCAACGAAGAATCCTCATAACAATTCTGGGACCTCTCTGGCGCTTTTGTTTCGCTATGTGAAGGGACCCTGTAAAACTGGAGGTACATGTACACTCTGCCGACCAGCAATCAAGGCCAGTTTAGTATGGCGATGCTTGACAACCTTAGTCGTCCATTTATAAATCCTGAACGTCCTGCAAGGCTACTTGGAGGCTGTCACAACCTCTGTGTTGCTGTAGTGCGCTGATGATGTCCTTACTTTAAGCAGGGATTTCAACCCTTGTACTTGACGATACTGAACGAATTTGCCGATGTCGTATGATTATTAAACATGATGTTGAGATCACGAGAAAAGCCAGGAATCCTACAGCTGGTGCAATAATGGTGACGAGTTTCCTGCACAGAGTGTCCTTTTTCAGAGGAAATGCACAAGTTGCGTCGTCTTCGACAGTGTAAGATGAGACAGGAAATGGTAGTGATGGAGAAATGAGCAAAGGTGGTGTTGTGGCCGACCTCCGGGATGAACTGGAAGAAATAGAAAATGATGCTGACGGAGAAACGAGCCAAGGTGGTGATGTAGCGAGCTTCCGGGCTGAACTGGAAGAGACAAGTAATGATGCCGATGCATGGAGCAACCAGTAAGGGTGATGCTGTAGCCGGCCTTCTAGCTGAGCCTGAGGTGATGGTTGCGACAGACGCCTCAGAATAGATGTCTGACGCCGCACTTGATGTCGATGATGGAGATGGCAGGGCTGATACACGACAAGAAATGTTGGAGGGCTGAGTGGGATGACTGAATTCCACTGAAAGCTCAATCTTCCAGTATGATTGTTGTATTTGAAATGTAAAATAATATTCACCAGAATACCGTCCTCTATTGATGTAGATATTTCCAGATGCCAAAAAGCTTGTTCCTGCTTGTGATACATAAACTGATATTATTTCAAATACAGGCAAGGTGTCATTAATTTCTAAATTACAGTAGATCTGTCGATTACCAGCATCCTGAAGTTTTCTTACCGAGCAATCGCAACCGTACACATGAACGTGATACGTCCTTTTAGCATTACTGCCGTCAGCAAGTGTACAATAGTATCTACCTGTGTCAAACAGGGTAACGTTGACTATGGAGAGACGAAACAGAGACTGTGAAGAGCATGTTGTTGAGAATCTACCATCACGTTGAAATGAATCATACAGCAAACAGCTATTGTCTGACGCCTGTGCAATGTACTCTTGAGAGATACTCGTGCGTCTGCACCAGTAAGCGGGAGAAGAGCTTGCAGTATATAAACAGTCAAGATGTATATCTTCTACTCTGCTGGCGGATATTAAAGTCTCTCCAGTGGTTGAGCCTGCCACTGCATACAGCAATGCTGCAATAATAAAGAAGCGACACAGCGACTCTCTCATACACTCAGCCGTTTTGTTCATGCTGGTCAACGAACTTAATGCGAACAAGATCAGGAGAGGAGAATACATTTATCTACTACTCTGCCGCTCCAGCAGAATACTCAACAAGGAAACATTATGTCTATCATGTCTATAGAAAGCCTGTGTAATATTACAAAGCACTTGTGCATCCGTCATTTATCAAAAGTGAAACTGTGCATTGGTGCCATGTGATACCCAATGATGAGCTGTAGATCTGGGACGAGAATGGTAACGCGATACTTTGGGGATGGAATGAAACAGGACAATGCAGGATGTGAGCCTACTTTGTTATTATCTTTTATCATTCTGGGGAAAAGAAATCTCACTATAGTATATAGTTGTTCATTAAATGGCTACTGATTTGCTGAGAGCAGTCACGTGACCAGTCTTATATTTGCCTAGCACGCCCAGCGGACATTACGTTTTATATTGCCATGACCGCGTACAAAATAGCCGGTACTTAATATGACTGCTCAGAGAAATCATTGCTCAAAATATGACTGTGCCTGGTCAAAATCACGCTCATTAATTTCACATCTAATCAGTTAATAGCGCTCCCAGTCAATTATTTACTGTATAAGATTTCTAATTTTGGAAAATTTTGAAAATTTCGTCGGAGATTTTGGTTCCGAGCAAGTTTTACATGTAGCTGGCTGGTTTTTATACTCAAAGGCAAATGAAAAAAAAAGTGTTCATACAATCATTTTCTGAAATAAACAATTCACAGGTTTAAGCTCGTGAAGTTCATCGAGATAGTGACATATCGTATAGGGAAATAGTGACAAGTGGGGGCAGCAGAGAACTGGAAATTGAAGTTGTATAGTGGAGACGTGAGGAAAAGTGACAGTGGGAAAATCATGGAGATATAATAGCAGAGGGAAGTGAAGATTCATGAAACCAAGGGTGAGAAACGATGTCAGTGAACGATGTGGACTATGGAACACAGAATCAAAACGCTGAAAGGAGGAACGAGGAAAGGCGAAGCGAGATTCAAGTTTCAAGACTCAAATTTATTTTCACTTCCATCAAATAAACAAAGAAGTTATATACAATGTATATGCACAGGATATTTGTACTAATAATTGCAGAATGTGATTTGATAAAGTACATAATGATAATTCAATTCAATTTCAATTTCAATTTATTTTCATATTTCTCGATGAAAAATTACATCAAATATAACAAAATTAAATGAGATACATGACATACAAAGAATATTGCAAATATATAAAACATAATAGTGGTTGATCTGTTAAGTTTGGAATCTGTGAATGAATGCTAAAGAAATATGAAGGAACCTACTTAAAAGCGAGCTTGTAGAGCGTAGGTCCCAGTTAAAAACGAGTTTAAGATTGAGATACATAATGAGTAGCAGATGAACACACACACAAAAAACCACACCCACAAATACATCTTTGATAATATACACATAAAGCGTACAATACAAGTTAACTAAGGATGGGGATGGAAATGGAGGGTCCCACTGAGAAGCAACGCTTGTACGATTCGGGACCCTCAGAAAATACACAAGACAGCAATATGAAACAAAATAAAAGGAACCAATGTCAAATGACATGAAATCAAAATGATTTGGAAATAAAAATTTAGTATAGAGTGAGAAAAAATGAAAGAAAAGAGGAATGAAGATAAGAAAGCGATGATGAGGAGCTTGAGTGGATCCTGGGAATGAGACAGAGAAACAAATTTGTTCTCTCTCTGGGACAGAGAGAGAAAGGTTCCTGTCGAAGAAAGGGAATGGGAAAGTAATAAGCTCAAAGTTTTGACCTGAGGGGGAGAAATCATTGAGAAAGAACCTGTAAAGAAACTGTAGAATAGTGAGGTGGTCCTGAAAAGGACCGTTAGGTTGTAAAGAAGCAGGAAACCAAAGAAGGACAGAGACAAGTGGAGGAAATAAAAGGAAGAAAGAACAGAAGAGGAAATGACTGAGCAAAAATTCTCGAAGAACTGGACGCTGATATAACGGGCAGATTAATTTTCCTCTGTCAGAAATGCAGCGTAAAGTAAGATGCTATAGTTACTTTTATTTCAATGGGTCTGTGTCGGGTGGGCAATTTCCTCAGAAGATGCATCTATTAATTAAGTCATGAAAAAACCCTTAAAAGCCTACACGATATATTATTTATAAATCAATGTTTATCGAATTTTAATGTGACATTTATTCACCAGATGATTACAGTAAATAAAGTGAATAGGTTGCAGGGCAAATCGGTGACACGACATTTGCTACTGAAACAATTGCCTATTTTCTCCAATGACTTAAGGTAAGGGTTAGGGTTTTGATTGGCACAACAGATAGGTTGGAACTTCAGGTATCAAAAGCACTTAAAGACCCTGGTGAATTGAGTGTGGCTTGTAACAAGCCTGCATGGCATGGTCATGAATTGCGAAGCAGCATCGATATTTCACTGTTCACTGTTTTACTAATTTGTTTTTTCTTTTATTTCACGTTTACTGGTTTCCATTGACAATCGCATCCATTCCATATCTCAGATCAATTTCTTACTGTTTCTCTGGTTTTACATCAAAATGAAAACGCATTGGGTCTATATACCTTAAATCTTCCGTGATCAAGGCACAATCTAATCAGGAAAGAATGATTATCAACATAGCTTGTCCTTCTTTCGGCCTTTAAAGACACTAATACTAGGACCCTACTTACATCTTGGACTCGAGGCTGAACTCGAGAAACAGTAAGAAATTGATCTGAGAAATGGAATGGATGCGAAAAGGCATCGATACAATTAGTTCGGGCAATTAGTCTGCTTATCACTGCCATTAAGGGAAACTGATCAACATAGAATCGAAAAAAATTTCAAATGTTGAAAACTTCGAAAAATCCCCATGCGTTTTCTTTTTTTCCTCCACATCGAACTGGCGTCAACGTGACATTAACATTACAAATGCTCATGCAGAGGAAAGTCACAAGGGGAAGGCGTCAATACTATACTGAATGATTTATCTGCTCGAGAGACACCGAAATAAAAAAAAAATAATGATAATTGCGAACCAAAAATATGTCACAGAGCAGAATCTTATGAGAATTGCGTGTAATTCAATATCGAGAAAAAATGACATCGAAAAGAAAAAGCTTTCGTGCGACCTTTTAAGTGAAACATCTCGATCCGAACTAGACCTTAGTAAACAAATAGTTTCAACACCAAACTTCCCTGTTGTCACAATCTTATGCTGGTATGTTTTTTATATAAAAGGACATTTTACAGTGAATTTAATGAATTGCAAATCACTAAACTCCAAGATTTCGCAACATCAGAACTAAATGTCATTATATCTTCCTGCAGCTATTATATAATGTGTGTTAATCAACATTTCATCAATGTGTCGATCCGTTAAATAATGATTGCTTTCCGTCTGACATGTATCAGAGACAAAAAAAAAAAAAACAAAACTGACAGGATTTTCATAATATCTGTTAACAGTAATTATGATTATCGATTCAACCAGTTAAACATGTTAGACTTATCTTACTTTCCCTTTTGACTCATATCCACTTGAGCGTAAAGGAGGCTGACGTCATGTGAGTTATGAACGGCATCCCTCGGGCTGGAAAATTGGGCTAAATAATTCCATCTTCTATTGCAGACTGTGCTGACTTCTTCCTGGGTCATTAACCATTTCGTACACAGGCGTTGGGTTAGCACCGCTATTGCTCCTAGAGTTTTCGACCTTCAATGTGTTGTACAGATTCGCAGAGGATTGGTAACAAGAGTGTGTAGTACAACAAGCAGAGTGACGATCCAATGTCAACGACGAATCTCTGCCGCTCTGGGACCCCTCGTTATGCGCTGGGTCCCTACAAAACTCACCACTGGAGATGTATAGCTCGTTGTCAACCACTACTTCTTCTGCAGACCAGCGATCAAGGCCAGTTTGGCGTTGTGATGCTTGACAATAGTCGTCTCCTTGCAAATCTGGGTTGTCCTGCGATGAAAGTTTGATGGCTGTCATAACCACGGCGTTGCTGTAGTACACTGATGATGTACTCTCATTATGGGAGGATTTCCGCCCTTGGATTTTTGTGCTCGATAATGGTGGTCGAGTTCGTCTGCGGTAACGTTTGATAATTAGACACAAAGCTGGGATCACGAGAAGAGCTAACAATCCGAAAGCTGCTGCACATAAAATGATTTTTAGTTTCCGTGATAGATACTCTTCAGTCAAAGGATATGCATCAGTCACAACATCGTCCGAAGAGTGAGAAGAGACGGGGACATATGATGCTGACGCGGAACCCTGCAAGGATGGTGCTGTGGATGGCTTCCGGGATGAGGTTGAAGAGACGGGTAATGATGCTGACGGAGAAAACAGTAAGGATGGTGCTGTGGATGGCTTCCAGGGTGAGCTTGAAGAGACGGGTAATGATACTGAACGAGAAACCAGGGAGGGCGAGGATGTAGCTAGCTTCCGTGCTGAGGATACAGAAACGCGTATAAATGATGCTGACGGAGAAACCGGTAAGGGTGGTGCTGTGGATGGCCTCCGGGCTGAGCTGGAAGAAACGGGAAATGAGGCTGACTGAGAAACTAGTGAGGGCAGTGCTGTGGACAGTTTCCAAGTTAAGGTTGATGAGACAGGAGATAATAGTGAAGGAGAAACCGGTGAGGGTGGTGGTGTGGAAGACCTCCGGGCTGAGCTGGAAGAGACTGGAAGTGATGCTGACGGAGAAACGAGTAAGGATGGTGCTGTAGCCAGTTTCCGTGATGAGGTTGAAGAGGCAGGGAATGATAGTGATGAAGAAACCGGTGAGGATGGTGCTGTGGAAGACCTACGGACTGAACTTGAGGCGGAGCTGATTGCAGCTGCTGACCTTAACAGTATGTCTGAAATTGACGATATCGTGCTTGGTGCCGTACTCGACGTCGATGATGGAGGTGACAGGGCTGGTACACGACAGTAAAGATAGAAGGAATGAGTGGGATGATGAAATTTTGTGGAAAGCTCGATCTTCAAATATGATTGTTGTATTTGAAATGTTATGTAGGGTTGCCGTTCTCCATCGATGTATATGTTACCAGATGTATAAAAGACTTCTGTTCCCGCTTGTACATTAACTCTTACTTCCTCTTCTGGCCAGGAATCATAATTGTGTAAATAACAGTAGATATATCGATAACCTGCACCCTGGGCTCTTCCCACAAAGCAATCGCAACCATATACGTGAACGTCATATGTCCTGGCATTAGTGTTGTCAACGAGTCTGCAGTAGTATTTACCTGTGTCAAACAGGGTAACGTTGCTTATGGAGAGACGAAACGGAGACTGTGAAGGGCATGTTGTTGAGAATCTACCATCATGTTGAAATGAATCGTACAACCAACAGCGACTGTCTGACGCCTCTGCAATGTACCCTTGAGAGATACTCGTGCGTCTGTACCAGTAAGCGGAAGAAATGCTTTCAGCATAAACGCAGTCGAGATGTATATGTTCTCCTTCTCTGGCGGATATAAAAGTCTCTTCAGTGGTTGAGCCTGCCGGAGCAAACAACAGAGGTGCAATAATAAAGAAGCGCCACGGCGACTTTCTCGTAGCCCCATACATTTTGTTCATTCTGATCAGCAAAATTAATGCGAGCATGCCCAGGACTTCTCTTGATGCAGCTCCATCAGAAAATGAGTAAGGAAAAGTTCTCTCTTTGGACAGCTTGTGTTCTATCATAAAGCGCTGTTTTATGCGTCTTTTGTCAAAAGCGAAACTGCATTGGTGCCACTCGGTACTCAAAAGCGGGCTTTTGGTCAGCGACGAGAATGCTTTTAAATTTGAGGTCTCCTGCGTAAGACAATACAAAACTAATTATGCATGTGCAGAGAATTGATTCTATTTCTTATTTTGATTACTTACTTATTTCTTATTGACCAACTTATTGATGGTCCTCTTGGACTTCGCGTTGCAGATCTAAAGCTCACTTTTGACAGGATGGCCACGCTTGGCTGGGGGGGGGGGGGGATGGAATGAAACCACCAGGACAATGTAGGATGTGTGTGAGCATGCAGCAGCTTTTATCACCTTTCACGATTGTGTAACATGGTGATCATAGTTATAGGTCCTAATCTGAGAGCAGTCACTTGACAAGTCTTAATTTGGTCTAGCGTACCAAAACTGAAAAGAGGAAACCGAAAGTAGGGGGAGAAGGAGAACTTGACTGTTGGAAAATTATGAAAATAGGAGAGAAAAGTGAACATTCGTGAAACCAAGGGAGAGAAACGAAGTCGATGAACGATGTGGAGTATGGGACACAAAATCAATAGGAAGAAAGGAGAAGTAAATCGGTAAGGAAGAGGTAACTTGAGGAGACATGAGACTATAATCAAGTGTACGAGAAAGACAAGGAAAAAAAGAGAGGAATGATGGGTAAGAAAGTGAAGGGATGGGTCAAGGGGATCTTAGGAATGAATGTTGTGGGAGAGAAACAGAAAAAAAAATTAGGAAAATTAAATTTACGTGCTGAAAAGGATTATGTGGAGCATAGAATGGGAGAGAATATAAGGACAAATTGTAGTCAAGAGGGCACTGAGCAAATCACGGAGAAATAGTGAGAATAGTCCTGGAAAGGACAGGTGCGTTGTAAGAAAGCAAGAAATAAAAGGAGGAAAGAGAGAAGTAGAGGAGATAAAGACTGTCATAGTATAAAAGAAAGAAATAACAAGAGTTCTGGTTTCTTTTCACAATCGCACATGGAATCAAACATATTTATGTTAGCATAGAAAATACCGTATACAGTGGACACTTGTAATAACGAAGTCTTCGGGACCGGGAATTTTCTTTCGTTGTATCGAAATTTCGTCATAACCGAACAAAATATAAAGAATAAAAATACATAGAGTGGATAACGTTGCGGCCTGAATTATGACTTTGTGGTAATTTAATTATAATCGTGTTCGTTATAACGGGGTGCACTGTATAGCAGTAGGTTACAATATTTCTTCAAATTTTTCCTGTGCGTGATTTTCTGAAAACGTGAGTAAGCAAGTGAACTGCTACAAAAAAAAAAAAAAATGGATTAAGTTTTCGAGTTAGCGTAAACTGTACAACTGCTACTTCATTGTAGAGCCAATATATCCATAAATTACTATTGAAAAATACATTAAAATCCTTTGAAAACAAAAGAAAGAAGAAAAGATTGACATATGAAGTAGACTACGATTTCGTTGATGCGCACAAATCCATACGCACACACCTACACACGCACGCATACGACACACGAACAAATTCTAAGGTCATGACTATTTAAATCAGAGAGAGAGAGAGAGAGAGAGAGAAAACCTCTACGTCTAGCGATAATGTAAGCCCTACGCCCGCGTGTTCTTTTTTTTTGGGGGGGGGGGAATTTTGATTTAATACCATCGGTTCTACGTTAACTTATTTTTTTTTTTTTTTGGAAGGCGTAGACCCCTGTTATTTAGTAAAAATGGTATATGAGATGTATTCTGTACACTGTTTGTTTTTGTTTGTTTATTTGTTTTTACTTACATCAGTCCACGTAGCTCACATAACTTGATAAGGGGTTTCTTGGAAACATATAGGTTGAATTCTTTGGCGAACAGGCGAACGGAGTCGAAACGCGGTGAGGCAACAACACAAGAGATTGTTTAGGCTTATTCCCATTATTTTTCCAGTCTCACCTCTGAATAAGATGTGTAAATGTAAATAGAAATAGTGGGCGTGCCATCTTTATTATAATCATGATTTTCTAGGTATTGTTGTCATGTAGTTCCCCTATAAATGACAATTACAAAATTGAATGCTCAGTAACGAAGATGGATTGCGCAAGACTAGAATGAAAGTGCTTTCATTGACCGCACGAATTTGGGGAAGTCAGGCCCAAACACAAAATTCGAATGCTAACTTCCGAGTAAGAACTTTGTAGTTATCAATTTGGATATTCTAAAACGAATTTGAAAGCACTTTTAACATAAAGTTGTTTGACCAAAGTCCTTCCACAGCTTCAGACGCATGAATTTGAATGCACACACTACAGAAATCGAACAATTTCACAAAATTGACCTTGGTAACCTATATCTATTTTGATGATTTATCAATAACAAGTCGAGGGAATGTGTGCTGTTCATAAAAACAAAAAGAAATGGAATTTATTGGAATTCTCTTTATGTTTTCTTTATATCGTTATCCTGGAGTGAACTGTATAGACTTCTCTTTGAGCAAAAGTTGTACCGAAGATTTTAAAAATTAATTACTTAAGAATGGATTTTCCTAAAACTTCATCGTTTCAACGTATCTGATATCTATTGTTTGTGTATTACATCTCAATAAATAAGGGATAGTAGTCATGTGATTCTTGGCGTAACTACTTGGAAATGTTTCTTATCCCAATATAAACAGGAGGACGTTAGACAATGTGTTGTCCGAATTTGAATACACCGTTAGCTTAGACACAACATTTCTCCTCTTCATCGAGAACTTCACCTATATATGCATGGCTATTGTTCGAGTCCTAATAGCACTATTAGACGAAATCAGTGGTGTTCTCTCTCACGCTTTTAGACATTTGTTTTGACACCAACATAAAGGTTCGATAGACGCAGTCAATTTATTTTTTATGAAAACAACTTTATTCTCAAATGCGAACATTTGAGTAAACTGCCAGTTTTTCCTTATTTCCAAACAGACTGGAATTTTCCGGGGAAATACGACGTGCCATATTTCTACCTAAAAAAACCCCAAACAAACGAACAAATTGAAATGTCATGACTTGAAATTTAGAGATATGCGTTCATGTAGTAATTACGTACTTTGTTTTTCTTTCTTGGGCGCGCTCGCATAGAATATGTACACTCGAGGAAACATAGGTTCAACTTTGCACCTCTATACGGTCACTCGGGAGCACATTTACTGGTGCACCTTTGCGTCTTTCAGACCAGAAAGGTGCAAAGTTGAATCTATATTTCTTAGATTTTATGATGTATATACAGATTTGTATATTTACATTAAGTTCTAATGTTTTGATATGTACATGCATATCCTAAATCATCAAGAAAAATTAAGCATAAAAAGATAAAAACACATCAGCAACATTTCAAATGACGATCTAAAATAAAATGTATGATTGTGACAAGAAGAAAATTTGGTGTTAAAATTGTTTGTTTACTAAAGTCTCCTTGAGATCCAGATGTCACGGGTGTCAGGTTGCACCAAAACTTTTTCCTTTTGATATCATCTCTTTTCTCGAAATTGAATTTCTCACGTTTCTCACAAGATTCTACCCAACAATGTGTCATAACTTTTTTGAGTTTGGTGTCTCGAGAACAGAGATATCAATAAGCATAATATTGATGCCTTCTCGGCTGCCCTTTTGAGCTCCCTCTGTGTAAGCTCTTTTAATTTCAATATCACGTTGATGCCAGTTCGATGTGGAGGAAAAAGAGACAACTACAGTGTATAGGTTTTTTTTTTTTTTTTTAGTACTAATTTCTAATCTTATAAACCTGGTTATATTTCCACGCAAAGGTTAAAGGTCCAGTTTACCTTTGGGAGCAGTGATTTCAAAAATTTTCAAGATATCATATTTGATGCATAATGTAGGTCTGTTGAATCATAAAACATCCTACCATATGAAATATTTGCAATAAAACCTAAAATATAAGGAGATATCAGGGTTTTTCTCAATAAACCGTAACTGTATACGGTTTAGTCTGGAAAATTTTTTATTATAACTATTGTTCACATTTTGTGTATTTAACAACACTTAACATCGATTATACGGATTCAAATTTTGACAGTGGTTGTTTCTATCCCTAACTCACATTTTAGAACTATTTTATAGCACTAATGCTTTCATCTGCAAATGGTAAATTATGCCTTTAAGGCTGAAGACTGACATTTTGAATCATAGTTCTTTGACATTATTTTTTTCATGCAAAAAAAAAAAAATAATGAGCACTAATTTACATTATCACTGGTTATTCCTATTAGCTAAAGTAAGGACTTGATGCTTTTGTCACAAAAACAGTGACCTTTCACCTTCCATCTTTTTAATTGCATGGAAGCTATTATGACCTTTGTAATCCTAGACGAAGTGACATCTTTATTAATTTTGTTAGCCAGAGTTAGGTGATTTGTGACCTTGGAGGGATTTTGCCTATAACATTTAATGAGGGCATCCTCACCTCCGTGAAGCATCCTTGGATCAGGTCAAATAGAAAAATTAGCTTTTTTTTTTAATATCGCAAATGGCAATAAATAGTTGTATGACAGACAGACAGACAGACAGAAGGACAATCTAAATAACAATGCTTTGAGCACCCTTCAAGACAGAACCACAAAACAGGAGGTTGGCCTACTACATGAAAAACAAAAACAAAAACAAAATAAAACTCTGCACTGACACAAAATTAGGCGTGTGACTTGTAAGACTTCACACTATACATATCTTATTTCATGAATTTTATTATTTTTTTTTTCAGATACTAAGTACATTCCGACCTCTGTTAACCAATCATGTCAGGACCGGGACCCTTCCGGATATTCAGCGATTTGGCCGGATACGGCAAGGCGAAAATTTATGTTTATATGAGAACATGTTTAAAAAGGCTGGGAAAATGTGGTAGCTACGTATGGGTAGTGTACACAGCAACAGTAGCACAGATTATTCTAGTCTCCTTTGGATCATAATCATGAAATTAAAACATTACTGTAGAATCCATAATCCATTTTTGTGAGTTTGTAAACAGTTTTCTTTTCTGTTTTTTTTTTTTCCTGCTTGGAGAAGTTCGAATAATAGAGAAGTCCGGATAACGGATGGGGCCGGATATCGAGGTCGCACTGTATACTTCGTTCTCCTTGGCAACGAAGAGTGTCATTTGTGTTGGTAATTTACACATACATCAACACAACCAGACAATGAGACCAAACTCCTTTTTCTCTGTAGTCCAAGGAGGTATTGTGAGAACATCCCTTTAGCTACTGTTTTGGGGTCTCAGTGTCGGGGTATTTCTATAGAAGTTGTGATCATTTGGTTTCTAGTGCCACATAGGAGCCAAACACGCAGTAAGTTTCCATCATGAAGTAGAGGCCAACTAGTGGCAGCATTTGGACCCTAACAAATAATACACAATATACAAGCATGCGCGCGCGTACACACACACACACACACACACACATAGTCCTATACATTATATTGGTTGGTAAATGCAGGAAACGAACATTGCATGTGATTTATACTGCTTTTATTTCGCATAATAAAATGAGATATAACTGGGTGGTTTGAATGTTAAAAGGACGCGAATTTTGTTCGATCAATTGAAGAATGATTTACGAGATTTAAGTTGTCTGTAGGCTATTAAATTTGTTATTCTGTCTCTTCATTTGTGTATTGTGTATAACCACATCTTCATGAGTTTGATCAGGGTGACCGAGGTGAATTTTGGGTTGTAGATTATTACCAGATAGTATTGTAATATATGTTCATGAGATCTTGGACAATTCTGTTTGTTTTTATTGTATGAATCTACATGAAATCATCGCATGTATTCGTTTAATTGTAGATATTATGAATTATAGAAATGTTGCTGTTGCTACTCGCATCCATGTCTCCGCCATTTCGCATTGTTCTCCCACTAGGTCTAGATTATTTCTTCAGAATGTTTGACGATGGTTTCACATAAATGGGAAAAATGACACATTCGTCACGAATGTGTTGAGTGTTTGCTTCCGTTGAAGTAAGTTTTATTTGGGTGGATGGCTAGATAATTTAATAGAGCAAGTATTAAGGAATATGAGGATTTTAACGTGACTTTTGGCACTTGCCCTATGACTCCATAGGCCACAATTCAATTCGCCTACTACTCATTGGTAAAATCCCATTTTCATGAAAAAAAGAACTTTGAACTATTTTCAAAATATGGCAAAAATACGACTTTGTAACATTTTCACTGAACTTTGTTCTTATAGTCAGAATCTTTCCGTATGCAGTAAATGCACCTATATAATCTAGTTCAAATTAGTGTATGCTTCAGTAATTTCCAGCGTATAAGGGAAAATGTGTAATTTCAGCTTCAAGTTGTATCATTTTGGCATTGAAACATTACCTTTGACCCTTAACCTTTGAGCCCGTGACCTAACATTCCCCAAGACGAATATTCTCAGGCATAGTATAATAGGCCGCTACATGCATAAAAAATATATATATATATAGGCGTACCTGTGTTTTGGTGCCTTGTCTGCTACCGGCGGTTTCACGCTGTCGCGATCCTCAGGCAGACTGACAAAGTGGTGTGTTTCTGTGCTCATGTGGCGCGGTGGATCGGTTTGACGCTTGGATGATTTTTCTTTTCCGGTGTCTGCATTTGGATATGAGCTCGGACCTTTTATTGAGTGCGTTTTTGTTTCGAATGATGATGGCCTTCTCATCGAGGCAGAGGTTGCACAGGCCACTCCTTCTTAGAGTTAAGTTTGACTTTTTTGGATGTCCCATGTTTTGGATGCCACATGAGCACAGAAACACACCACTTTGTCAGTCTGCCTGAGGATCGCGACAGCGTGAAACCGCCGGTAGCAGACAAGGCACCAAAACACAGGTACGCCTAATATGCTCTGCTTTACAGCATTGAGCACTTTTCAATCCTCAACAAACTTCATATTCCCGACGGATATATACCAAACGGATATATATATATATATATATATATATGTGTGTGTGTGTGTGTGTGTATATATACTAATAAAACTGAGTATCATCAAAATACCTTGAGCCATTTCCGAGGTCGGGAATTTTTTTTTCCAGCATTTTCACTTTCCTTTTGACCTTTGACCCCATGGCCAAAAAATTTCCTACAGAATCTGTATCTGTTAGTACATGCATTCTTTATTTTTAATCAAAGTTGGCAGCACGAAGGCGGCTAAAACTGATGAAATATGGAGGAAGGATGAATAAAGGGATTCGCATGAGACATAATCACAGATCTGACTAGATAAAAACGTATTATCATTACAGTCTTCGTTAACTCTTCACAATTTATTCTCGTCAACATCAGTAGAAAAGAATAAAAACATGAGGTCACGAACTTTCATGAATTTCACCACAAACTGCACTATAGTTCAATGTCGCAGTGTATCTCGATATTACCTACTCCCTTTCCTCTTTTTAATTCACAGAATTCATCTTAATTTTTTTTTCAAATCTTTAAAAATATCTACAAAGCTATTAAGAATTTTAAACATCGTCGTTCTAAAGATTTTTTACATAATCTATTCGCCTTAGCATTTTCTAGTTTAATTAAACACGAAATATTTCTCAAGTCGTGCTCACATGAAATGACTGCTTTGTTGTTGTCTTTGAGGTTAATTTCTTCGATACATCTTTTTCGAATACTTTCCAACCCGATCAATATTTGCTTATTTCAGTGTGATATAATCAACTGAGGAGATTTTGGCAACCACGTTTCATAATGGCGGAAAAAAAATGTGAACATTATGAGGACGAAACTATTATAATTCATCGTGCGTGGTATCATCAGTCCTTTTCACAGAGCCAACAAATGCAACTCATATCAATTAAATCAAACTTAAATGATTATACAACTGAATTTACACCACTCTGGTTGACTAGTAGAATTATGTTGGCATGGGCAAATGTCATGCCGATAGTGATTTTTTTCTCCATTGATAAGGATTACATAGATTCCTGTACAGCCATTACATAAATTGATTTGATTTGATTTATTGGTTTCTGTATCATCATTGTACATACACACATTTATATACAGACATAAATATGATAACATATATATATATATATATATATATATACATATATATATATATATTCTTGTTCATTGCCTGTGTACAATGTACAGCAAAGGTACAACAAAAAACATACAACAATGAATAATACAGAGGGGCTATATATATATATATATATATATATATATATATATATATATATATATATATATATATATGAGTGTGTGTGTGTGCGTGTGTGGACATTTCATGATGATCATTATATTTGTGAGATATTGCACATATAAATGCACGAGAATAAGGTCGAGACTAGTACAAAGTAAGCGAAGTGACATACTAGTATGCAAGTATAATGAGGAATATAAAAATGACAAGGATCAATGTTACATGTGTTGCTTGAATTGCTTCACTCGTTTAATATCTACATGAGAAGCTGAGGCTCTCGGAGTATTTTGACAAGCCCATTCATTTTACAATGCATGAAATATCGATTATTCCAACAAACTAAAGAATTGAATGAATCTTTTATCATGGCAATAACATCATAAAGATTGTCATCGAGATCAAAAGGCCAAATTGTAGGAATTTTCTCGATGAAATATAATATAGACCTCTATTGCTCCAAACACTATTGCTCTACAGAATTGACATTTTAGACCGGCTTCCCTGTTTGATAAGCGTTTCTGAAAGAGAATTGAAACTAATGTAATCCAATGCTTACCATTTTGTCATTTGATTATTATGTGCTTAGGCTCCATCGCAAAAATTGTTATTGATTTGGCCAAGTCGTCTTCAAAGACCTGACTCAGATCTCCGTATCTTGGCGCGGGAACGAGCAGTTATATCATTCCAAATTTCTGACACTGATCTGTATATTGAGGTATAGGTTTTCTTCAATTTGTCTCCTGTACAAATTGAAGAGAACCTATACCTCAACCTTTGCTCCTCTGCTTAATAATATCTTGCTTTCAACTCTGTATGTACAAGATAATTCCTCGTGTGTTCTTATTAGTCAGGATGTGTCCCCTTTCCAATATTGTTTCCAGGGCTGTGTTGTATAGTTACTGTCATTTCTTACTCCTTGTTTGCCATGAGTGTGTTCATTTTCCGTTTGTCATTCCATTTAATGCTGCGCTTTATGTATCTGATTGTGCTCTTAAATCCCAGTTCTATCAAACTTGTACACAGTCATTCTGTCTGAAGGGAACATTTTGTTTAGCAACATGTGTTTTTTTTTTTATTTCCTTCACATTTTGCAAGATCATATCTCTTTTCTCTATGCCTTTCTTACTTTTATGTGCTTTGAGTGCTGATTAGCACAGAAAACACTTCATGGTTTTACAAAATTTTAAAGCCAATGACAGATGGCGAGTAAATTAAATCTCGGTGTTAGTAACCAGATGAAAACGAAGCAAATTGCGTAGTTGATAATACGACAAAGGTAAGGCATATTGTTTGTACGATGGGTTGGACCCTTGGATTGGCTCATTTGCATGACCAAGGGAGCCACATGTACACTTTAAGATATCTCGAGATATGTTTGTCTGGTCAAGTTCTACATGCGCGCACACACACACACACACACACACACAAAATGCTCATTCGTACCAACTTTTCCTGAGGTATAATCAAGGGGGAATTGCGCGTTGGTGTGTGTGCTGGTGTTAAAAGCTATAACTATATTACTTCAACAACAAATTTTACTTTTACATTTTACTATCAAAACATCAGCTTTGACCATAATTTGCATCACAAATGAAATGGCTATCTATCAACTACCCATTGTCATGATATGATCAGCGTTCTGTCACGTTCTGTGTGCATACAAGAGTTAACGCCAGTTGGAGCAGTGCTCCTTTAGACACGAAAACAAAGGAAATTTTGGTGTGTGGGTGCGTGGGTATTTGACATGAAACAAACCTGGAAAAAAAAAACATATTCACCTATCAATTCAACGTTTAAGATATACATTTTTGCCCAAATTCAAAAGGGTATTGGCATCGCTTTGGAATCTTTCCGCAAGATGATGGTTAACAAGAGTCCATCGTACAACCAGACTAGTGGCTTTCTAATATCAACGAAGAATCCTCATAACCGTTCTGGGTCCTCTCTGGCGCTTTTGTCTCGCTATGTGAAGGGGCCCTGTAAAACTGGAGGTACATGTATATCAATAAATCCTTATCTACCACTCTACACTCTGCAGACCAGCGATCAAGACCAATTTAGTCGTTAGTATGGCGATGCTTGACAATAGTCGTCCTCTTAAAATCTTGAACGTCCTGCAAGGCTACTTGGAGGCTGTCACAACCTCTTTGTTGCTCCAGTGCGCTGATGATGTCCTCACTTTAAGCAGAGATTTGAGCACTTGTACTTGACGGTGGTGGTCGAGTTTGCCGATGTCGTATGATTAATAGACATGACGTTGAGATCACGAGAAAAGCCAGTAATCCTACAGCTGGTGCAATAATGATGACGAGTTTCCTGCACAGAGTGTCCTTTTTCAGAGGAAATGCACAAGTTGCGACGTCCTCGACAGTGTAAGATGAGACAGGAAATGATAGTGATGGAGAAATGAGCAAGGGTGGTGTTGTGGCTGGCCTCTGGGATGAGCTGGAAGAAACAGAAAATGATGCTGACGGAGAAACGAGCCAAGGTGGTGATGTAGCGAGCTTCCGGGATGAGCTGGAAGAGACGGGTACTGATGCCGATTGAGAAACCAGTAAGGGTCGTGGTGTGGATGACCTCCGGGTTAAGGTTGAAGAGACGGGAGATGATAGTGATGGAGACACGAGTAGGGATGGTGATGTTGATGGCTTCTGGGCTGAGTTTGAAGAAACGGGAAATGATACTGACGGAGAAACCAGCGAGGGTGGTGCTGTAGCCGGCCTTCGGGCTGAGCTTGAGGTGATGGTTGCGACAGTCGCCCCAGAAGAGATGCCTGACGCCGCACTTGATGTCGATGATGGAGAAGGCAGGGCTGGTACACGGCAAGAAATGTTAAAGAGCTGAGTGGGATGACTGAATTCCACGGAAAGCTCAGTCTTCCAGTATGATTGTTGTATTCGAAATGTAAAATCATATTCACTATGTCGTTGCCGTCCTCTATTGATGTAAATATTATCAGATGCAGTAAAGCCTGCTTTTCCAGCTAGTACATGAACAGGTACTTCCGCTTCTGGCCAGGAGTCATTACTGTGTAAAGAACAGTACATCTGTCGATTACTTGCACCATGGGCTCTTCTTACAAAGCAATCGCAACCATACACATGAATGTCATATGTCCTTTTAGTAATTCTGTCAACTATGCAGTTATACATGCCAGTGTCGGCTAGCTTAACGTCGACTATGGAGAGACGAAACGGAGACTGGGAATGACATGTTGAAAAAATACCACCACTGTGAAATGGAATAATTAGACCACAGTAGTTCTTTGACTTCTGTGCAATGTACTCATCAGAGTTACCTTTGTTTGTGTACCAGTAAGCGGAGAAATAATTATCAGAAAGTATGCAGTCTAGGTTTATGCTGTCTCCTATTCTGGCGGTTGATATTACAGTATCTTCAGTGGATAAGCCTGCCTGTGCTAAAAGCAGAGAAGCAACCATTATAAATAGACGATGAAGCGACTTCCCCTTTCTAAAAGCCACAGCCATTTTGTTCATGCTGATCCACGAACATGATGCAAACAAACCCAGGAGAGGAGAATATCTACTTCTCTTGGTGCAGCTCCAACAGAAAACGAACCAGGAAACATTCTGTCTATAGACAGTTTGAGTAATATCACAAGTGACTTGTGTATCCGTCTTTTGTCTAAAGAGAATCAAGTGGTATCAAATGGCAGAAGCGCGCAGCGTTTATACAAAAGAAAAGAAAGAGGGAATGAAACAGGACAATAAAGGCTCGAGATTTCTTTTTTTTTCCGTCTACGTACAGCCTTCACTTTACAAATAAGATAATTTTATCATCTTGCTACGAGTAATTTAAGATAGTCAGCTTCTAGATCATTGTCAGTCCTTTCGTCAATCAATCAACATTTTAGCCTAAGCTATAAATGCGTTAAGAAACATGCCTTATCTTGAAAATGATGTTACTATATAAAGTCAAGTTTTATACTCTTTTATCCCATCTGCCCTATTCAGAAGAGGATTCTGGGAACTCCCCAAAAAATTTATTAAACGGCGTCCCAAATATCATTCTCCTTTATCGCATCGATATCAATGATTTAAGTGACAATGCCACCTATTACCTTTTTTGTCTGTTTGTGTTTGACAAAGTCAGTGATGATGATGATGACTGTGACTTTAATTCAGATAATCATCAGGTAATTTACAGACAAAAAAGTTTTGTTTGCAGTTTTGTTTTTTGTTGTCTTTAAAAAATTGTGGAATGTGCACGCTAACCGTCTTCTTTGTAATGATTTTGATAATGGTTTCCATAATGCTAAATATACAACTTACCAGAAAATGGGTTCAAGATATTCTAGTAGATTCTGGCAAGGCAGTTTAAAGCCTTGGTTTTTAGTGTTGATTGTAATAAACCAGATATGCATCGCTAGGCCTACATTGATTACAGACCAATATGTTTTGTCTGTGCTTTGCTGATTTGCTTTTTTTTTCGTAGTTTCTGATTGTCATGCAAGATCACATAACCATATCAAGGGCACATTGAGACAAACATTAAGCACTGATCAGAAAAAAAAAAAAACTCTTGACCAGTTGCTCTTTCAATTCTTACGCGAGGGTGATTTTGTTGGTTCTTGGGTAAATGTAATCTGTCACAACCATGGATAAACTTTGCAAGTCAGCGCACTGCCATGTTGTATAGATAAACATAGTACACTGTATATAGTACAATGTTTGTGTATAAAGTATGGCAGTATACGCTGACTGAGTGCAAGTATCGAGTCCGACACCCAAGAGTCATACAGTCCATGAACCATACAGCACGCGAGGTAGAGGCACTAAGTGCACAAGACACACCAGGTCAATAACTTACAATGTATATAGGCTCAAGAGCTATGCGGTTACTCGACAGCAGACTAATAAAGCCAACGAGTTCGACCTTGACCAACAAAACCCACAAGAGCGACACGAAAGCAAAAAAAAAAAAAAAAAAAAAAAAAAAAAAAGGGCTCAGGGCCCTGTCTAATCAAATTTGTGATAGAAATCCATCAATCACAAATCTCTTGGAAGCGGCAATCAATCGCAACCTGTGATTGATTGATTGCAGTTCTCCGTCTTAATTTCAATCATAACTTTTTTTATAAGATGGATTTGTATTCAATCGTACAGTTGTGATTGATTTGAATCAATCACAAGTCTTTATAATCCGGGGCCCTGGAGACCCACGTCACATCACGGGACATAATATAGTGTCAGTTTTGTGAGTCATTTTGCCTGGTGTTGGACTCTTGTGCCATTTTTGCGTAGTGTCAGACTAATGGGTCTTTTGTTTGCCTATTGTTGGACCTATAGGTATTATTTGCCTGGTGTCCGACTCGTGGCCCTTAATTACCTAGTGTTTAGCACATATGGACCTCTTTTTACGAGCTCCTGAACTGAATGACTCATGGGCTTTTTTGACTCGTGGGCTCTATGACTCACGCACTGACCTTCAATGCTTCGTGCAGTTTTATTCCACCTCGACCTGCAGCCTCGGTGAAACAAAACGGAACTCTCGGGAGAATTCAGTATCATATTGCTGATGCAGATTGAGCCACTGACAAAGAACTGACCCCTTACTTACCTTTTAATCACAGAGGAAATATTTTACAGTTTGCACTTTGCATTTATCTTTCGCCAGAAAAAATCACATTGTTATGTAATATTTGATGGTCTTTGTCATTGTACCTGTCATTTCTGGCAATTAGTTTTTACTCATGTTTCTGCAACACGTACTAACTTGTTCATGCAACAACAAAAAATATCAACTTCGACTTTGAATACTTACATTGGCACTGGACGTTAATATTATCTAAATGCCAATTTCATGGAAACTATGTATGACCCCTAGTCATTCTTAGACGAAATTACAATTTCATGGAAACATTGTATATGACCCCTAGCAATTCTTACACGAAATGACACCATAAATGTAATTGTTAGCAAGAGTTCAGTGGCTTAAAAAAAAAAAGAGTTCAGTGACTTTTGACCGCAAGGGATTTTGCACAAACCCTATACAATAAGCGTTTCCTCACTTCATGTAACATTCATACGTTATAACCAGTCACAATGAACCAAGAAAATGAATTGAGCTTTTTGTTTTTCTGATTCGCGTTTAAGTGTTGCTGGACAAGCGGTCACCAAAAACAGTAATGCTTTCAGCACCCTTCCAGATAAAGGCGTACAACAGGAAGAGATTTGCAAAGAGAACTAGCTGAAGTGGTGAGAAAGTATACGTGTTAACTTCATAGAGTTTACGTAATCTTATTACACGAGTTCTCGATTTTTTTCACATACTTTTCTGATGAAGTACTAGAAGTTTGTTTTCACGAGGAAATGAGGACTATCATTTTGTTGAAGCAACACAATAGGGGAAACGTGATACGTTGTGAAGTGCTTCTCTTGATTACGATCCCCCGTATCTGTAATGCACGCAAACATTATAGATACAAACACAAACACTCCCCAACACACTTTCCCTGGAACTCAAGAAGTACATTATTTTGTCGTTACTCTTTGACTTATCAATTCTGTTGAATATATAGTTTTCGTTACTGTGTAAATCTATTCTATTCTGAATGTTTTAAGTTTTCCAAGTCCAGAAACATTCGTTAATTTCAGTCCAATTTACTCAACTGAGACCATTTAGGCAACTGCTTCATATGGGAAAAAAAAATAAATCACGATAAAATAAATTACACATGGAAACATGATGTGGACGCAATGTAATTCATGACAATGATTATCACCTGTTCATAGCGCCAACAAAATAATACTACCACATCAATTGAAGTTAGCGAAAACAAGCATACAACTATAACAACGGTTACTGAATGTACACCGACATGCTTGTGGTTGTGGCTGTGTACGTGTACGTGTGTGTGTGCCTATTATCCTGATAATTATTTGTCAATACATATAAATATCAAATGCATGGAGAATGAGGTCGACATTGGTATAGCAAGCGCAGTTGACGTGATGTTATACATACATGCCGAATGATACAAAGGACGAGGCCAATGTTATGTTTAACTTGCTTATTTTGTCTAATATTTAAGTAACAAGTAGTAACAGTAGCAGTAACAAGTACAGTATCTGTGGAAACCTATGCAATATACAATGTACAATGTTATTGATAATTCATATAAGCTAGAGATCTGGGATGAATTTTCAATCATGTCAAATATCCCCCAAAGTATATTGTCATCGAAATTGTCAGGCCCAATAAGAACAATTTAGTCGCTAAAATCTATACACTTCTATCGTAATTGACCCTTTTGCTTATAACGACATTTCTTCTACAGAAAACTTAATTTGGAATGATATTCTTGTTTGATACTTTTTTTTTTTGGAAACGAGAATCGCAGCTTATGCAATTCAATGCTTATTTGTCATTAGATTAGGCTCTATGACAAAATTGCCATTGATTTTGCCAAGTCGTTTTCATCGAACTGACTCAGATCTCAATGACCTGGTGCGAGAAACACGCAATGCAGTCTTTCACATTCCCGACACTCGGATATCCTTTAAAGGGGCATTCCACACTATTTTCATGATTTCACATCATGTAGTACATAACTCAACAGTTCCATGTAACCATAAATTTATGGGATTTATTGTGGTTCCTGAACAGAGAAACAACACTTTTAAAAACCTTAAGCAAATTACACTGAACAAGGATGATGACATACTGACATAATGCTCAAATATTTCAGAAACGTAGCAGTGTAATTCCATTACAATAGGGCTTGCTTGTGAGTTCACCTGTATAATGTACGCATGCCTTCGTCTTTTGTTCTGCTTTCTTGAGTCCCAGCTCATGCATTGTTGTGGTGACCCTGCCATGTCATCATCCTTGTTCATTTCAATTTGTTATAATTTTTGAAAATATTCTTATTCGTCAACCCAACTATCATAAATCCTGAAACTCTGTCCTCAGTACACGTATAAATAATTTATCGTTGTTGAAATGTAAAATCTGAAAATCATACGGAGATCTCCTTCAAGTGTCTTTAAGCCACGGCGTGTCCCCTGTATACAACTCCAGCGAATGTGGCACCAAACAATCCTTATGTCAAAATTCATAACTTTATATAACGGATTGTGCGATTTTTCTAAAACTTCATCGATGCGTTTTTTTGTTTTGTTTTGTTTTGTTTTGTTTGTTTGTTTGCTTGGTTGTTGTTGTTGTTGTTGTTGTTTTGTTTTTTTGTTTTTTTTTTTGTTTTTTTTTACTATTGTTCGTCTATATTCAAGTATTATTTTAAGGGAAAGCATTCATGCCCTGAATGGAATCATGTGGCTCTCGGCATAACTCTACTTGAAGAATATTCCTTGTTCCCATACAAATATCTTATGGCGGGAGGAGACTATACGGATTCAAATATTTAGATACAACATTTCCTCCTCATTTGGATTAAAGGGTAAGTTTCTCCAACTTTAAACGTGAATCCAGTGAATGCTGCAATGTAGTAGAACAATTCAGTGATATTCTCTCTCACGATATTAGACATTTGTTTTGGGTAGACACACAGGTTTGATAAACGCAGTATTTCATTTCACGCAAAGTATTTTATTCATAAATGTAAAAAAAAAAAAATAGAGTCAACTGCCATTTTCACTCAATTCTAAAAAGATGTAGATTATCTGGGGAAAATTAATATTACCTGCCACTTCTACTTTCAAAAGTGAATTTTTATGGTGTATAATTTAGAAATCGAAAAATATGCATGCATCAAGTGTCCATTTTTTATGTACACTGGCGTATATGGTGAGACATCTCCCATAATATCATGCATGTACACTTTAAAAAACCTAGTTTCAAGTTTGCACCTTTACCTGTGTCATAACGGGAGCATCTTTAAAGGTGTTCCCACAGTGACTTGTTTGAAAGGTGCAAAGTTGACCCTATTTATCTAAGAGTGTATAGATTATTATGTTTATACTACGTTTTTCATGTTTTGCCATGGTTTGAAAGGTGCAAAGTTGACCCTATTTATCTAAGAGTGTATGGATTATTATATTCATATTAAGTTTTTATGTCTTGTCAGACGTACACGCATACCTTAAACACAAAAAAAGAAGCATCAAAGAGAGAAGATACGAGCAACATTTATAATGGGGACTTAAAACGAACTAAATGATTGTGACAAGGCGAAAGTTTGGTGTTGAAATTACTTGCTAACCAACGTCTATATCAGATCGGAATGTCACTGGTATGTCGCACCAAAGCTTTTCCCTTTCGATGTCAGTGAATGTGTTTAAGTTATTCGATATTGAACTGCATGCGTTTCTCATAACGATTCTGCATCACAATATATTTTGGTTTACATTATACGTTTGAATTTCGGTGTCTCTTGAACGGCTAAGGAATGCAAGTAGAAATGATAGCCTATACTTATCAACAGACCCGTTTCCTCTGCGTAGGCATTTTTATTTTAGTATCACTTAGATGCCAGTTAGATGTGGGGAAGGAAAGAGATAACACGGCGGGAAGTTTCGAAATTTTCAACATTATCAAATTTTTCTGGTCTCCATGTTATCGATCCGTTTCCCTTAAATACGTTGGGGACGCATGATATTTTCATCGATGCCTCTTTGCATCCATTTTAAATCTAATATCAATGTCCTCTCGTTTAGATTCTCACGTTTTGTATTGAAACGGAAACGCATTGGTTCAACACCTTTGATTTGTCGTGACCAAGGTACAATGTATTACCAGAGGATATCAACGCAGCTTATCATTCTTTCGGCCTTCGAATGCACTTATACTATTTACATTCAATTCTATCATTTATCATCAAAGTCAGAATATTTGTTTTGTTTACATGCTTTCCAAAAAAAAAAATACAATATGCATCATATGAACAACATTCATATAACATGTAATAGGAAATATTTGACACAATCTTATATCAACATCAAAAACCAAACGTCAACGTACTGGTATATCTTATGGCATATGTAAACTTTAAATGATGGTAATAATGACACTGCTAATCAATAATACTTATATGGCGTTTGAAACTTTCGTTTCTAAACGCATTAACACGAACAATCCTTAAATTCAAACACAGCATATGATTACCAAGAATGTATTTTTTATACTAGAATTACTTTCTTTTATGCAAAATTACAATAGAGTGAATGACAAATATATACCTTTTAAAGAATGATTTAAACTTATATACACTCTCAACGTTTTGAATGTATAAGAAGGGAATTTGTTCCAAGGAGATGGAGCAATGAGAGAAAATGCCTTGTCACGATAACGAGTATAAGAGCGTGGAGCATAGATAATTGCAGAGTAGAGGAAGAACGGAGAGATCGGGTTGAAGTGAAGATGTGGAGAGAAATCAAATTTTGAAGATATTTAAAGATGGGGCAACATTGTTACATATCTTAGTAACCATGAGAAGGATTTTGAAGGTGAGAAGCTAATGAAGATTTTGGAGTAGTGATGTGGTCAGGTCTTTTTGAATGCAGCTAATAAAACTGAACATATCTGATAGAGGTGGTTTATACTTTTACATGCCTTTAGGGTACAATATAGTGATACATAATGTACAATTCTAAAAAGCATTTAATAATAGTAAAAGAGCAAAGTAAATTATAGAATATCCTTACTCTGATAGGTTTCAATCTCCTCCCACTCCTCAACATATAGTATTGGTCATGGAATGGGTGGGTATCGTAGGCTATAATGGATGGAGCTTTATCTACAAGCTTATCTTTACAAACCTTGTTGAAATCAACTTCACTTTTCCCTGTGTACTCACCAAACCTGCTTTTTAAAAAAAAAAAAAAAACAAATCATTTACTTCACATTATCAAAGCATACAGCGTTGTCAGTTAATTAAATCATTACTGTGCATATCAACATAAAATGTTTTGTTTACATGCTGTATATATTATATACAATATTATTGCATAAACAACATTCCGATGACATTAGACCATTTGAAGAACATCATTTTTGTCAACACTCATTGTCATTGTCATTTAACATAATATCTTACATCGACATGAAAATAATCGAATATCAACATGCATATTCGTCTTATGTAGATTGTGAAAGCACCTAATAACTCCGAACTGAATCATTAATACTGAACTGCAACGGTGATTTATTTCCGGATCTTGCGGGTACGGTAAAGCAATCTTACAAATCATTTGATAAAAGGATGGAGTTAGGCACGCAAAAGATCAGGTAACGTGATGTCCTTTGCTTTGATGGATTTTAAAGGGATCGTATAGTTTTGGTTGAAACCTAATTTCAGGTTTCTAACAATTCTTGGTGAGATAATGAGAAACCTCTTATGAAATATGAAAGAGCATGTAATTCTATGAGGAATTCGACGTTTGTTTAATGAAAATTGGTTTTGAAATGGCTGAGATATAAAAAAAAAGCAATTCTAATAAAGTGTGGGACCAACACTTTATTACGATCGCTTTGTTTTACTTTGTTTTTGGATGTTTCAGTCATTCCTAACCCGATTTTCATCAAATAAACTTTGAATTCCTCTGAAAATGGTATGCTCTGTACTAAATCATAAGTGTTTTCTTGGTATCTTGCAAAAAGTTAAAAGTCCAATTCTCATCTCCACCAATACTGTACCATCCCTTTAATCTCCTCCCTCTCCCCCAACATGTTCTACTGGTCATGGAGTTGGTGTGTATCATCGGTTAAAAGTAAAATGGATCAACTCTTGTCTGCACCTTTATCTTTACAAACTTTGTTTGAATTAAGTCTGATTTTTGTTATTTTGCCTCCCTGCTTAACAACTCTGTGCACTTTTACCAAGTCATTTTGCTTCGCATTGCTGAACCACACGACACTGTCATAGGTAATTGTGCTCTGAATTATAAAAGTCTGTGGGTGTTTTTTTTTCTCATTCACATTGAAGTGTTCTAGTTTTGGCAGAAAGTGCAGTCTCTGGATGTATATTTTAAGAATCACAGCTCTTGTCTGTGCCCCCAGCTTAACTGATCATCGAATTCAGTACCTAGATATTTATAACTTTGTCCTTTTCAGTCTGATCCCTATCAAATACACTTGGCAAAGAATGAGGGTCGAAATCTTTCTCCATTCTGAAATCAAAGATCATTTCCTGAATTTTCTTTGAATTCACAAGATGATTAACTTAATATACAGCAATAATGTCGGCAAATGCAGTGTTTATATACATCTTCGTTTTCTTTAATCAGAGTGATCAGACCAATACTTACAGTGTCATCAGCATATAAAAAAATGTGTAATGAGGACTAATTTTTTAACATCTTATGAATAGAGTCGGTGACAGTTATTTCGTCGACAGACATTTGGAATATCATGCAATATGGGATAGCAAACTGCGACTCGCTGCTTATCAGGACGCACCCGCTGACGCAATCCGGTGCGCATGCTGTTCTGGGGATGATCGCCTAGTTGAAGCGTGACCGGACCTCATGCTCTTCGATTGTGAAGGGGATCGTCGGAAGCAAAAAATATCTATTTATTTCACTCTTCAGCTAGTAGATAATAGTTATCAGAAGTTATCGCAATCGAACCCGGTTAAAGAACGCGATAGGTTAAAAGGCGCGTTGCTTTGTACTTACATCATAAACGAATGCATTCTGTTAATATTGTTGGAATAATCTGTCGTTACCTTTTCCAGGCCCTTTCTATTGTTCGTGTAAAGAATTTATTACGTAATAAAGAATAGAATGAGTTAAGTAAGATGGTTTTAATTTTGTTTTCAATTTGACGTTCAGTTCTTCAACCTGGGGGCCGTATTCTGAGAGCTAATTAAGTGTCTGATTAGCACTTAATTACCGAATTGGTATTCTGAGAGCATGATTAAGTAGGGGGTATATTAACTACCATAGCAACAAGCGTTTTGGCGGGAAGGACCTACGCGTTTGCGCGTATCAATGCGCGTGCACCTCTGAGAGGACTTAATCACAGAGTTAATTACGAATCGGTATTCTGAGGGTGTAATTAAGTATGAAAGTTAATGGAAAACTTAATGATACCAAAGAGTGTCATTAACTACTCCGATATCACGCATTACATCGTGTTTTCTCTGCCAAAACGATGCTTACCGTCTTCGGTAACGGAGGAGCGGTTGAATCTTGTTATCATGGTATCCGTAGAATTCAGAGAAAAAAAGAAATATAGCCGATCTTCGAGGAATTTTGTCATTTTATGTGAGCAAAGAGGTTGAGATCTTCGTGTGCCTAGATGAGGGGTTGTAATCAAATCCCGGAGTGTGCGCACGTAGCTCTTGGGTTGTAATATTACAGGGGGCGTGCAGGAGCGCGTATTGAGGGCATATTTGCGCGTGTAATCATCATTTTGGCTTCTAACAACGCGTCTGATTGGATGGAATAACAATTAGATGGGAGGGACCTAAGATAATTACAGGGGACTTAATCATACCTTAATTACGTCCTCAGAATACCGATTTTGCCCATGATTAAGGGCCTATTAACTTCACGACTTAATCACGAAGTTAATTACAGACTTAATTACGACCTCAGAATACCACCCCAGGGGTGGTATTCTGAGGTCGTAATTAAGTCTGTAATTAACTTCGTGATTAAGTCGTGAAGTTAATAGGCCCTTAATCATGGGCAAAATCGGTATTCTGAGGACGTAATTAAGGTATGATTAAGTCCCCTGTAATTATCTTAGGTCCCTCCCATCTAATTGTTATTCCATCCAATCAGACGCGTTGTTAGAAGCCAAAATGATGATTACACGCGCAAATATGCCCTCAATGCGCGCTCCTCCACGCCCCCTGTAATTACAACCCAAGACCTCCGTGCGCACACTCCGGTATTTGATTACAACCCCTCACCTACGCACGCGAAGATCTCAACCTCTTTGCTCACATAAAATGACAAAATTCCTCGAAGATCGGCTATATTTCTTTTTTTTCTCTGAATTCTACGGATACCATGATAACAAGGTTCAACCGCTCCTCGGTTACCGAAGACGGTAAGCATCGTTGTGGCAGAGAAAACACTATGTAATGCGTGATATCGGAGTAGTTAATGACATTCTTTGGTATCATTAAGTTTTCCATTAACTTTCATACTTAATTACACCCTCAGAATACCGATTCGTAATTAACTCTGTGATTAAGTCCTCTCAGAGGTGCACGCGCATTGATACGCGCAAACGCGTAGGTCCTTCCCGCCAAAACGCTTGTTGCTATGGTAGTTAATATATCCACTACTTAATCATGCTCTCAGAATACCAATTCGGTAATTAAGTGCTAATCAGACACTTAATTAGCTCTCAGAATACGGCCCCTGGTCGTTATGTCCGTCTTTAAACGCAACCTTCCTTTCGTTCAGAATCCCCTTTATTATCCACGGCATTCTGTTTAGCAATCGATTTAGACATGTGCAGAATCGCACGGAATAACATTGCAATAATATAATTATTCATAATTATAAATATACCATATCACTATTGATTGCATCAGTAAGTACATGAATATCATCACAGGCATTTTAAAACATTTCGAAACATTTCCCAGTCTGTCATTTCAAATGATATCTGTAACAGTTTAGTTGAGTTCTCACCCCTGTAAATGCACACAGTTTGTTCCGTAAGTTTCACTGTTTACACTTTTTGCCTCCAGAAGATGAGCAGTGCGATGATATAAAGTTCAATATTCTTGCAACAAACAGAATGATCGCTGTGTGAATTTGCTACACCATTGTTTGTCAAATAAGAAACATACCCCCGCTTTTCGATTTATTTGTTTCAAATGAGCGATCAAGTCCGACAACATCAAAGACAGGGGTCTCAATGTTATCATATCTAAATATAGCAAAGTTTATACCAAGAATATATCAAGCTAGAATTTTCAAACTCATGATCATAATTGATGAGCGACCGAAGATCGTCCATTTTGTTTACAAGTCACCGTACGTTGCTAATGGTTATGGTTGGTGACGGAGGATATTTCGCTACACTGAAAACGAAGTAAAATAGTCAGGCCGCAACATTATCCGCTCTATTCCGTTTGTATTTTGTTTAATTGTTTGGTTATAACGAAATTTCGATATCACAACACAAAACTGCCGGTCCCGAGGACTTCGTTATGACCGGAGGCCACTTGTATTTTCAATTCAACTGAAGCCCCGCGCCTTCCCTTGTGTCACTTACAGCTTTAACTGGGTTGATCTCTGGTCAGCACTCCGGTCGGCTAGGTCCGGGGGTCTTAGCCCGGATGGATCGAGGCTTTTCGTCAAGTTTTAATAGAAAATGGCTCTCATATCGAATTGGCGTGATATTGTTTCAGTTTGACATCGAATTTCACAGAACAGAGATACATTTATCACATTTAATTACACAATATAACCACGTTGTCAAATAAACAGAATGGCGTGCATAAAATAGCCACTTCCAGCACCGTAGACAGCACAAACCTTTGGATTTAAAACAGAATTTGACTGACCCAAACTGCTTGATAATTGGTCCATGCAGAGTAGCGGCCCCTCTACTCGCGGGTGAACTCGTGCATTTCTGTTCATTCAAAAGGTCATCATTTTACAGTAAATTACTTGATATAAGAATCGCTATACTCTAATATTTCGCAACATCAGGAGTAAATGCTATCATATGCTCCTGCAACTATAGTGAAATAAAACAAAAATGTGAATTTATCAACAATTAATCAACACGTCGATCCGTTTGATTTTGATGCTTACCTTCTTGAATGTACTAGAGACGAAGAAACAAAAAAAAAAAACAAAACTGACGACATTTCGATCGTATACTAATTTGCCTTGCCTCTTGTGACGTTGACTAAAATTCAACGCATCTTTTTAAGTCTTATTTGAAACTTTCTCCAATCAAAAAGTTGAACATGTTAAATTTCTCAAACTTTCCGTTTTGGCTTATGTTCACTTGTCAAAAGGGGCTTACATCTTTAGATGGTTAGACGGCAACCGGTCAATCTGGTAGATTTGGTTAACTCGATGCATGTTCTCCTGTGGACTGTTCTGATGGTTATGTTCCTGGTTCTCCAACCATTTCGTACACAGGCTCTGCGTTTGCGTCGCTACCACTCGATGACATTTGGACCTGCAAATTTTCGTACAGATTCGCAGGAGGGTTCAATATCCCTGTGGATTCGTCAACCATTTCGTATTCAGGCGTTGCGCTGGCACCGCGACCACTCGTAGAACTTTCGACCTGCAAATTTTCGTAGAAATTCGTAGCAGCATTCGGCATCCCTTTGGAGTCTTCTCTGCAAGGCGATGGGTAACCAGAGTCCGTTGCATAACCAGTTGAGTGAAGGTCCAACGCAAACGACCAATCTTTACCGTTCTGTGACCTCCCTAACGCTTTGGGTTCGTTATGTGCAGGTCCCCCATAAAACTCTCCGCTGGAGGTAGACAGCTGGTTGTCCATAACTACTTCTGCAGGTTTGCCATCAAGGCTACTGAAATTGCGTGATGATGCTTGACGGTAGTCGTTCATTTGCAAAACTGGAATGTTCTGCGATGCAAGTTTGGGGGCTATCTTAACCACAGAGTTGCTATAATACACTGATGATGTATTCTCTTTATGAGAGGACTTCCGCCTTTGGATTTTAGTACTCGAAGATGGTGGCCGAATTGGCCGACAGCGACGTTTGATAATTAGACACGACGTCGGAATCACGAGAAGAGCCAACGAGCCGAAAACTGCTGCACTTGAAATGATTATTAGTTTCCGTGACAGAAACTCTTCTGTCGGAGGATATGCTGGATCAGTTGAGACATCGTCGAAAGAGTAAGAAGAGACGTGTACATAATACGATGCTGACGAAGAAACCAGTAAGGGTAATGCTGTGGCCGGCCTCCGGGCTAAGCTTGAGGACAAGCTGACTGCGGCTCCTGGCTTCACCGAGTTGTCTGAAATTGATGATATCGTGCTCGGTGCCGTATTCGACGTCGATGATGGAGGTGGCAGGGCTGGTACACGGCAAGAAACGTTGAAGGACTGCGTGGGATGACTGAATTCCGCAGAAAGCTCAGTCTTCCAGTATGATTGTTGTGTTTGAAATGTAAAATCATATTCACTATAACGTTGCCCTCCTCTGTTGATGTCGATATTACTAGATGCAGTAAAGCCTGTTGTTCCTGCTTGTACATTAATTGATACTTCCACGTCTTGCCAGGAGTCATTACTGTGTAAATTACAGTAGATCTGTCGATAACCTGCACTATGAATTCTTCCTACAGAGCAATCGCAATTATACACATGAACGTTATAAATCTTTATAGTAATACGGTCAACTATGCAGTAGTAGCTACTCGTTTCAAACAGGGTAACGTCGCTTATGGAGAGACGAAGGAGAGACTGTGAAGGACATGTTGTAGAGAATCTACCATCACGCTGAAATGAATTGTACAACCAACAGCGATTGTCTGAAGCCCCTGCAATGTACCCTTCAGAAATACCCGTGCGTCTGTACCAGTAAGCGGAAGAAAATCCTTCAGTATGTGAGCAGTCGAGATGTATGTCTTCTCCTACTCTGGCGGATAATAAAGTCTCTTCAGTGGTTGAGCCTGCCAGTGCAAACAGCAGAGGTGCGATTAAAAAGAAGCGACACAGCGACTTTCTCATACCCTCAGCCATTTCGTTCATGCTGATCAGCGAACTAAATGCAAACAAGCCCAGGAGAGGAGAATACCTACTTCTTTTGATGCAGCTCCAACAGATAATGAAGTAGTAATGAACCAGGAAAGGTTCTGTCTGTAGACAATTTGAGAAACATTATAAGTGGCTTGTGTATCCTTCTTTTGGCAAAGTGAAACTTTACATCAGTACATGAACCACTTGGTACTTAGTAGCGAGCTTTAGATCTGTGACGAGAATGCTATTAAATACGATGGCTTGTGGGGCCGGGATTTGAACAAAGGCTTGTAGAAACAAAAGGTTTAAGTACATGTACAAGCAAAAGGTTATTCCACATTACATTATGGAATTAAGCAATTGCTTGAACTTGATCTTTAACTTCATTAGCTCGTGCTTGTGCTTGAAGCAATTGCTACCGTTTATGCTTACAGCCCATCATGGCTCCTGCGACACTTCGTGGAGGAGGCATAGTAGAGAATATGTTTAAAAAGAAGTGTGTGTGTGTGTTGTTGTTGTTGTTGTTGTTGTTGTTGTGTCTGTCTGCCTCTCTGTGCCTATATGTGTTCATTTATGAATGTCTTTTATTCTGCAATGTCAGGAAAGTTTCCCCTTCTTTCGGCCTTCGAATGCAATTATATATTGCATTGAATTCAGTCATTAATCATCAAAGTCACAATGTTTGCTTTGTTTACATGCTTTCAACAACAAAAAAAAAATACGATATGCATCACATGAACATCATTCATATAACATGTAAGACATAAGAAAAACATCACATCAAAATTATGAAACGCAGGAAATATTCAACGCAATCTTACCGACATCAAAAATCAAACATCAACGTAGAGGTATATCTTATGGTATATTATGTAAACTTTGAATGATGGTACTAATGATAACGCTGATTAATAATACTTATATAGCGTTTAAAACTGCCGTTTCTAAACGCATTATTACGCAAAACCTTAGATTCAAACAATGCATATGATTACCAAGAATGTAACTTTCATACAAAAATTACTTTCTTTTATACAAAATTACAATTGAGTGAAAATAAATATATAAGTTATAAACAATGATTTAAACTTATGTTTTGAATGTATAAGAAGGGACTTTGTTTAAAGAGATGGAGCTATGACATTAATGTCCTGTCTCCTTAACGGGTATTAGTGCGAGGACCATGATTATGATCCCAGCAGAGTATGTATTTACTCATTGAAAATAAAGAAAAATAAGAAAAATATAAAAAAGTAAGTAATATATTATTTACTCATTATTTATCTAGCGATCCACGTCCCACAAGCTTTGCTTTTTAATGGATCACTATTTTCCATAAACGAATCTATTTCCCGCACGCCCACGAATTATTATGCATTATTCCTCCTAATTATTGTACATATTATATATATCGTTATATAATTTCTGTCGGATACTACATGAATCTATTGCAAATGTTTGAACAATATTATTTCATGACATGTTACTTTGTACTATGTTTTGATTTTCGTTGATTGGAAATAAACTATGATTGAATTGAAAAGAAAAAAAAAGAGTACAGGAAAAACGGAGAGATCGGGTTGAAGATGACGTGTGGAGGTTGAGATATTTTAGAGATCGGTCAACATTCTTACATATCTTATAAACAATGAGAAGAGTTTTAAAGGTCATACATTGATATATGGGGAGCCAGTTGAGGGATTGAAGAAGTGGAGTGATGTGGTCTGAACTGTTTGAATGCAACTAGGTATAACACAGAACAAATCTGATAGGGGTGAATCATTTCCATGCCTGGAGGCACAATGAAGTGATACATATACAAATTCTAAAACTTAGTAAAATAATCTAATAACCGGAAAAAGGCATCGAAATTATACAATGTCCTTACTCTGATTGATTTCAATCTCGTCCCTCCTCAACATGTAGTAGTGGTCATGGAATGGGTCGGTATCGTCACCTACAATGGTTGGAGCTTTATCTACAAGCTTATCTTTACAAACTTCGTTTAAATCAAGTCCACTTTTTCTTGAGTACCAGCAAATTTGCTTTTTTTTAACCAAATCATTTTACTTCACATTATTAAACCATTCAACATTATCAGTCAATTCAGTCATTCTTGTCCATATCAACACATGTGTTTTGTTTATTGTTTTGTATATGCTGTATATATACGATCTTATTGCATAACCAACATTCAGATGACATTTAGACCAATCGAAGAAGATCATTTCTAGCAACAGTGTAAAACATAGGAAATATCATTCAACATATCTTATATCAACATAAATGAGTGAATATAAATATGAATATTGGTAGAGTATACCGTGATACGTACGTAGAGTGTGAAAACAACTAATAACTTTGAACTGAAACAATAATGATGAACTGAGAGGGTGATTTATTTCCAGCTTTTGAGGATACAATTAAGGAATTTTACAAATAATTTAATAAAAGAATGGAGTATATAAGGCACCAAAAAAAAAAAAAAATCAGGAAACGGAATGTTATTTGCTTTGATGGATTTCAATCTCGTTTCACTCCTCAACGTGTTGTATGGTCATGGAGTGGGTGGGTATCATCGGATACAATGGATCAAGCATTGTCTACCACCTTATCTTTAAAAACTTTGTTTAGATTACGTCTGGTTTTGGTTATTTTCCCTCCCTGCTTAACAATTCTGTGCACTTTTACCAAGTCATTTTGCTCCAAATTGTTGAACCCCACGACACTGTCATGGGTAATGATGCTCTGAATTACTGATGCGTTAAAAAAAAATGTCAATTTTTTTTTTCATTCTCATCAATGTTCTACTTTGTGCAGAAAGTGCAGTCTCTGGATATTATTTCAAGAGTCACAGCTTTTATCTGTACTCCCAGATTAACTGAGCATCAATTTCAGTACTTAGACATGTATAACTTTGTACATTTTCAGTCTCATCCCCATCATACAACCTTCGCAGAGAGTGAGGTTCAACATCTTTCTCCATTCTGAAATCAAAGATCATTTCCTAATTTTTTTTTATTATTTTACAAGACAATTATCTTGATTTAAAATAATAATGTCGACAAATGCAATATGTCTTATATATGCCTACACATTTTCATTTTGTTAAATCAGTTCAATAATAATCCAATGTCATAAGCTTATTTAAAAGTGTGTATAGAGGGGTCATTTGAAATACTAGTACAGTCATTTGTAGTCATTTGTACATATGAATAGAGTCGGTAACAGTTATCTCGTTGACAGACATGTGGAATATCATGCGATACGGGATAGCAAACTGCGACGCACAGCTTCTCAGGACGCACCCGCTGACAAAATCCGGCCAGCTTGCATTTCTGGGGTTGATAACCTCTAAGCGTGACCGGACATCATCCTCTTCGATTGTGATGGGCGGATCCGATCCGCCCATTACAATCGAAGATCAGATCGTCGGAAGCAAGAATATCTGCCATTTGTACTGCTCTTCAGCTAGTTATCGGAAGTTATCGCAATCGAACCCGGTTAAAGAATGCTTTTAGAAATCGGAGCGTTGCTTTGCACTGTACATCATATTACATCATACAATATATTATTCTTGGAATAATCTGTCGTTAGCTTTTCCAGGCCTCTTTTCTATTGTTCGTGTGAAAACAGCTTTTCAACTTTTTTTTTCCATAGAAAGAATTTAATATGAAATCAATAATAGAAAGAAAAATAAGATTCTTTTACTTTTGCTTTCAATTTGAAGTTCAGTTCTTCAACCAGGTCGTTATGTCCGTCTCTGAACGCAACCTTCCTTTCGTTCAGAATCCTCTTTAGTTGTTATCCACGGCATTCTGTTCGAGTGTTTAATAGCAATCGATTTAGACTTGATGTGTATATTCTCACAGATTAACACTGCGATGTAATTATTTATAATTGTAAATACGCGATATTACTATTGATTGTATCAGTAAGTTCATGAATATCACAGGCATTTCAAAGCATTTCGAAACATTTCCCATAGCCTGTGATTCCAGATGATGTCTGTAACAAGTTAGTCGAATTCTCATCTCAAATGCACACAGTTTGTTTCGTGAGTTTTACCGTTTATTATACCTTTGGCTATAGAAGATGAACAGTATGATGATAAGTTCAATGTCCTTGCAACGAACTGATGATTGCTGTGTAAATTCGCTACACCATTGCTTGTTTATTAAGAAACATACTTTCGCTTTTCGATTTATTTGTATGAGGGATAAAGTCTGACAACGCCAAAGTCAGGGATCTCAATGTTATTCGAAAGACTATCTAAATGTAGCCGAGTTTCCGTAAGACATATCAAGCAAGAATTTCTATTCTCATGATCATAGGTGACGAGAAACCAAACTTCATCCATTTTTTTTTTTTTACAAGTAACAGTACATTGCTAAGGGTTTTGGTTGGTGACGGAAGACGCTGGGCTGTATTTCGCTATTTGGTTCACCTGTCTGACGCCCCGCGCATTTCCGGGTGTGTCTCTTACAGCTTTCACTGCTTGGTCATTGGTTGATCTCTGGTCGGCACTCCAGTCGAAAAGGTCCGGGGGACTTAGCCTGGATGGATCGAGGCTTTTCGTCAGGTTTTAATAGGAAGTGGCGGTCATCGAATTGGGGTGATATTGTTTCAGTCTGACGTCGATTGACATGCGTATAATATCCACTTCCAGCACCGTAGACAGCACAAAACTTTGGATTTAAAACAATTTGACGTATTCTAATTGCTTGTAAATTGGTCGATCCAGAGCAGCGGCCCTACGACTAGCAGGTGAACTTGCGCATTTCTGTTTATTTAACACGTCATCATTTCACAGTAAATTAATTGATTTAAGAATCGTTACATTCTAATTTTCGCAACATCAGGAGTGAATGCTATCATATGCTCCTGCAACTATAGTGAAATAAAACAAAACTGTGAATTCATCAACACGTCGATCCGTTAGATATTGATTGCTTACCTTCTTGCATGCACCAGAGACGAAGAAACAAAAAGAAACTGACGACATTTCGATCGTATGCTAATTTGCCTTGCCTCTTCTTGTGATGTTGACTAAAATTCAACGCATCTTTAGACTTATATTAAACGTTATTTAATCAAAAAGTTGAACATGTCAAATTTCTCAAACTTTCCGTTTTGACTAATGTTCGTTTACGCGTAAAGGGGCTTACATCTTTAGATGGATAGCCGGCAACCAGTCATTCTGGTAGATTTGGTTAACTTTATGCATGTCCTCCTGTGGACTGTTCTGATAATATGTTCCTGGTTCTTCAACCATTTCGTACACAGGTTTTGCGTTTGCATCGCTACCATTCGTAGACTTTTGGACCTGCAAATTTTCGTAGAGATTCGCAGCAGGGTTCAACATCCCTTTGCATTCGTCAACCATTTCGTACTTAGGCGTTGCGCTGGCATCGGGAACACTTGCTGTAGAGCTTTCGACCTGCAAATTTTCGTAGAGATTCTTATCAGGGTTCAACTTCCCTTTGGATTCGTCAACCATTTCGTACTTAGGCGTTGCGCTGGCACCGGGAACACCTATAGTAGAGCTTTCGACCTGCACATTTTCGTAGAGATTTGCATCAGGGTCCAACATCCCTTTAGAATCGTCAACCATTTTGTACTTAGGCGTTGCGCTGGCACCGGGAACACTTGCTGTAGAGCTTTCGACCTGCAAATTTTCGTAGAGATTCTTATCAGGGTTCAACTTCCCTTTGGATTCGTCAGCCATTTCGTACTTAGGCGTTGCGCTGGCACCGGGAACACCTATAGTAGAGCTTTCGAGCTGCACATTTTCGTAGAGATTCGCAGCAGTGTTCACCATCCCTTTTGATTTGTCAACCATTTCGTACGTTATAATAGGCGTTGCGCTGGCACCGGGAACACATATAGTAGAGCTTTCGACCTGCAAATTTTCGTACAGATTCGCCGCAGGGTTCAATATCCCTTTGGATTCGTCAGCCATTTCGTACTTAGGCGTTGCTCTGGCACCGGGAACACTTAAAGTAGAGCTTTCGACCTGCACATTTTCGTAGAGATTCACAGCAGGATTCAACATCCCTTTCGATTCGTCTGTCATTTCGTACTTAGGCGTTGCGCTGGCACCGGGAACACTTGAAGTAGACCTTTCGACCCGCAAATTTTCGTAGAAATTCGCAGCAGTATTCGGCATCCCTTTGGAATCTTCTCTACGAGATGAAGGGTAACAAGAGTCCATTGCATAATCGGATGAGTAGCGATCAAACGCCAACGACGAATCTCTGCCGTTCTGTGACCTCTCTGACGCTTGGGGCTCGTTTTTCGCAGGTCCCCTATAAAACCCACCGCTGGAGGTGGATAGCTTGTTGTCCATAGTTACTACTTCTGCAGGCCAGCCATCAAGGCTAGTTTGGTGTGATGATGCTTGACAGTAGTCGTCCACTTGGAAATTTGGGACGTTTGGGGCTGTCTTAATCAGAGATTTGCTGTAATACAATGATGATGTACTCTCTTTATGGGAGGACTTCTGCCTTTGGATTCTTGTACTCGAAGATGGTGGTCGAATTGTCTGGCAGCGACGTTTGATAATTAGACAAGATGTCGGGATTATGAGAAGTGCCAATAAGCCGAAAGCTGCTGCACATAAAACAATTGTTAGTTTGCATGATAGGAATTCTTCTGTCGGAGGATATGCGTCAGTCGCGACATCGTCGGAAGAGTACGAAGAGACGGAAAATGGTGACTGAGAAGCCAGTAAGGATGGTACTGACGCCAGCTTCCGTACTGAGGTTGATGGAGAAATCGGTGAGGGTGGTGCTGTGGAAGACCTTCGCGTTAAGCTTGAGGACGAGCTGACTGCGGTTGCTGGCCTCACCGAGGTGTCTGAAATTGATGATATCGTGCTTGATGTCGAACTCGACGTCGATGATGGAGGTAGCAGGGCTGATACACGACAAAAAACGTGGAAAGACTGCGTAGGATGATAAATTTCCATGGAAATCTCAGTCTTCCAGTATGATTGTTGTATTTCAAATGTAAAATAATACTCATAATAGCGTTGCGGTCCTCTATTGGTGTAAATATTACTAGATGCAGTAAAGCACGTTGTTCCTGCTTGTGCATTAACTAATACTTCAGCGTTTTGCCATGAGTCATTACTGTTTAAATAACAGCAGATCTGTCTTTCACCTACACCCTGGGCTCTTCCTACAAAGCAATCGCAACCATACACCTGAACGTCATACGTCCTTTTAGCATTACCGCTGTCAGCGAGTGTACAATAGTATCTACCTGTGTCAAACAGGGTAACGTTGACTATGGAGAGACGAAACAGAGACTGTGAAGAGCATGTTGTTGAGAATCTACCATCAGGTTCAAATGAATCATACAAACAACAGCGATTGCCTGACGCCTGTGCAATGTAGTATCCTTGAGAGATATTCGTGCGTCTGAACCAGTAAGCGGGAGAAGAGCTTTCTGGTAGGACGCAGTCGAGATGTATGTCTTCTCCTACTCTGACGGATAAAACAGATATATCATGATATGACAGAAAAGTCTCTTCAGTGGTTGAGCTCGCCAGTGCGAAAAGCAGTGGTGCAATGAAAAAGAAGCGCCACAGCGACTTTCCCGTAGACTCAGCCATTTTGTTCATGCTGATCAGTGAACTTAATGCAAACATGCCTAGGAGAGGAGAATATCTACTTCTCTTGTTGCAGCTCCAACAGAAAATGAACCAGGAAACATTCTGTCTGTAGACAATATGAGTAACATTTTAAGTGGCTTGTGTATCCGTCTTTTGTCTAAAGAGAAACTTTGCATCAGTACATGTACTACTTGGTACTTAGTGGCGCACTTTAGATCTGTGACGAGAATGCTATTAAAGATGAGGGCTTGTCATGCTTGTTTAAATACAAGCAAATAGTTATTCGAAGTGGAATTAAGCAATTGCTTGAGCTTGATCTTTTGCTTGAGAAGCTTGGGATTGTGCTTGAAGCAGTTGCTTGGAAGCAATTGCTACCGTTTATGCATACATCCCATCATGGCTGCGGCGCGCCACTTCGTGGCGGAGGTATAATAGAGAATATCATTTAAAAAGAAGCGTGTCTGTGTGTGCAATTATGAATGTCTTTATTTTCTATTTTCTGCTATGTCAAGAAAGTTTCAGTGTCGCAGGTTTAAGCGTTGGGGCTTGAAGGCTTGATTATTTGATTACACGACATATAAACATGAGTGTGCACACACACACACACACACACACACACACATATATATATATATATATATATAATCATATATAGTTCTCTCGTTGCGAGAAAAAAGTTGTCTGTCTATCCTATATGTGCATAGACATGTATATATATATATATATATATATATATACATATATAAATATGTGTATGCATGTATTATACATATCTTTGTGTAATGTGTCTTGCTAGAACTTTCGTATCAGTGAACTCATGGCGGACTATTGCACGAAGGCGGATTATCGTACTGAGCAAACCAGACTAAGATACGTTAATTATAGAATACCCTTACAAAATGTGACCCTGCATCACAAAAACCAACAAAAAGTCGCCAGATATGGATTTTTAGTTGAGAGCAGATTCTTAAAGAGCAGACTCTAAGCTTTTAAATAATGTATAACTCAACTCAAATGGACTCTTCTAACCTATCTTAATACTAGAAAGCACACCTCTGTAAAGCACACCTCTGGAAAAGTGTGAACTGAGAAAAGAGGCTCTGTGTAAAGGATTTCAAGAAATGAAAAGGGGACTCCTAAACATATCTGATCAGTCTATTCTATTCTCCCCCCAAAATGGGTTGTAGAAAAACTGCTGAAAACACACTTTCCCATTCATGTTAAGATTCCAAACTTACAAATAAAGTAGAAGAATGATAGCTCTTTCAGAAAATATGAAAAACTCAAGATTGACTTGGTTGACCCATTTCACCTTTGTGGAGTCTCATTTAAAATCCAGGGGTGCAATTTTTTTGTTCGTTTTGTAATGCACGGTCACACATTTCTTCGAAAAATAGGTATATCATATTAATCATGTTAATTAACTTGTTATATTTTAACATTGCACGAAAAATACATGAAAAATCATTAAAGATGCATTGCATATATCGAAATACATTTCTCAGATGTCAAAAAATAAAATGGGTTCTGTAAACTGACAATTTTAATGTGTTTTCCTCTTCAATTGGATAAAATTCAATTTCGGAATCTTCAACCGTCGCGAAAAATATTCAGGGACTTCTAGCCTCAATTCATTTTTTTCCCCCGTGAATTTCAAGTTTTTACCCATGCCTTATCAACCTTTCAAGTTTTTACCCATACCTTTTCGACCTTTCAAAAAGCAAACAAACAAACAAAAAACCTAATTGTAGACCACTTGTTTTTTGTTACATTTCCTTTCTTTGTTCTGCCTATCTTCAGTTTGTTTTCCTTTCTGTTCGATCTTTGCTTTTCTTGTACACGTCATAGACCTTCCTTTCTGTCCGTTTCGCCTGACGTCATGATGTGAAAATTTCTACACAAGAATTCCTTGAAGGATCTTTAGATTCTCTCATCCCCTAGAGTAATTCACAGAATTTACATGCTATGATTTTCTTGTGAATTCCACTTTCCCATAATATAGTTAAAAAAATAAATGACATTATAGTTGCTCAGTTGCTCATGTATCGAAAAACAGAGATGATAATGTAGGTTTCCCGGCCAGTTTCAATGTTTTGTCACTCAGTTTCATATTAGCTTTCATTTTCGTAAAATTTGCTCAGGCATCAAGAAATACGGTTATTAAAAATCGTTTTTCTTTGTTCAAATTGACTACCTTAGCAACCAATTTCGCATTTGCACATTTCAATTTATTGAATGCGCATACATTTTCGGCAATGGTTAATCAACTTCATCTCCACCCCTGCTGTTAGCTCTTTCCAAGTATTCAAATCGGATATGGGCAAACAAGTTCATAAAAGGAGCATTCCAAGTAAACTTGTATAATGTCCAGTAAAAAATACAGTACTTGTATACAGCGTATTAAACTGAATGTTAAAAACATCTACCTGTGATTCACTCATGATAATGCAAACAAGTATATTAAAGATGGAAATCAGAAAAATGTATGATGATGATCAAAATTAAGACAACATACAAACACGATATGGCTATCTTAATGAAAATAAAGATCTGGAAATCAGAAATTAAGACAACCATGAGAGGACATGAGGAAATAAGGATTTCATATTGAAGTTTAGATAACATGTTTAGCAAAAGAAAACTGTCTGGATGTTCAAATAAACAAATGCTGATAATAATGAAGAAATGCAAGACAAAAAGTAAAGGTCACACTATATGATTAGCTAGACATGATCACTCTTATCTATTTTTTCGTGCATTATGTAATTGCATGCTTGATTATGAAATTCGTTTGCTTAAAACGAAATTGAAAGTGCTTTTAAGTGCTTATCAAGCCCAACGCACTTGTTGAGTGCACAACTTGGAAATGCATGCCCCAAAGACGAAATTGGAATGTTCAGATCCGAATTTGAACTTGGGACTATTAATTTTGGTGCCTAGAAGCGATTTGGAAAGCATTAAACGTGAACCTTTTTAATCTTTAATCTTTTGACCAAAGTCACTGCACTGCTTCAAACATATGAATTTGAACGCAAATAAAATGAAAATAAATGACATCTTACAGAATTGGCCGGGATATACTGTAATTGTATACAATGTATTGTTGAAGCTTGTGTGCTTTGAAATTCGTATTTTATTATTTACTCATCTAAGCGATACGTAAATTACTTTGTATTACTTTACATAGAAATAAATTTATTTTAATTTTAACACATGAATTTAAGTGAATTGAAAATGTCTTAATTCAAAAAGCTAACAGGCGACCAAAGGCAGAATTGCACAGATGTACAACATAAAAAAGAATACATTGACATAAAAAGGATAGATAGGTAGATAGATATTGGTTTATTTCATCAAAAGGAACGTACATAGCAGCCTTGAGGCTGAATTGCGTGTCCTTGATGTACAAGTACATTCACAAACGAAACAATACGATACAATACAATGATTATTCACATCAGACAAATTCAAAAAAGTGAGCCTTGTGGATACTACAAATACAATTCTCTTTCAAAATACAACATTCAATCAAAAACTAATTACACATAAGTAATTACAACTGAAAATAAAAGCAATTAATTTAAAATTTAAAAAGATACAAATAATCCTGAAGTTGTATATACGGTACGTACATATGAATATATATATATATATATATATATATATATATATATATACACACATAACATACATGTGCCCCATTGACTATGATGATAACTCATACCAAAATTCAAATCAAATACTCAAACACTACATACATTAACAACATACTTATCTACTTTTTACTTAACTATCAGCTAACAATTTGTAACTTTTCACCAATAAAAGAGAGAAAAAAAATTATACCAATCCTTCACGCAAAACTTTGAATAAACTGCTCAAAAAATTGAGGGAGTCAGCCAAATCAGCTAACAATATCATTTTCACTATATATATATATATATATATATATATATATAATCATGGCAACACGTCGTTCGGTGATGACAAACGGCAAAACACATCGAGACCCTGCCGTAGCCACATATGCCAAAACTCAAATCAAATGCTCAAACTCTTCGTCAGATCTATCACCAAAACTGCTACATGCTTCACAACTCCAGCAACGACAGAAGATAAAGCCCGCACACCCAATCTGCTATAACAGTCACATGCGCTGAATCCCTACGGCCACAAACTTATAAACCGAGAGAACATGCAATCCATATATGTACGTCCCTTATAGGAAAATAATGCCATCATAATAGCACACTATCCATACCTGACAGATTTGCTGTAAGTATCCAAATATCACAGTTCTCACATAACATGTAAAATATCAAAAACCCAAGCTAAACATTCAAAACTGGATGGAAGATAATTTTATCTACATAGATTGAAATATAAACAGCAACACAGTCAAAATTACAGACAAATAGTACCATTAATATAGCTTCAAAAACCATTATTAACTATGAAATACTTCAAATCAGACCAGAAATGTTTAAAAATAGGAACCAGTAACAAAGGATGCCTGCAAAAAATCCTTCAAAAATACCAAAATATATATGAATTCCTAGAACTTCATTACGTATGTAATTAATAGGAATGATGGTACAAGGCATTCTCTTGAGATACGGTTCCTTAATAGAGAACAGTGAAGAGACATCTGATTTGATATAAGAAAATAATCAATTCTTCAGTTTCTGTAGTCTTTATTTCTCCCGTTGTATACAATCAAAATAACTTTAACAATATCAAATATATTTATAATCATGAAAATATAAGCAGGAGTTCTCTGTACAAAATCATGTGAATAATACATGGCAAATCCTTAAGTATATACTACAGGTGGAGGAGACCGTTGTCAATATGCAAATCGCTTGACCTGGACAACGGCCTCTAAACATTACGGTTTGTATAATTCTACTTTTTGTCAATTAAGTAGCAGAACACATACACATATAGAATAAATAACGTGAAACTTTCAAGTACTGTAACTGTCATTTGACTGTAAAAAGACAACACAAGGTGGAATAATATGAAAAGAGTTAAACACTAGAATAAAGGACAAGAATTAGGGGTACCAGAATACTGAGGAAAAATAGATAGGAGAGGAGAGAAGTAAAGGGAAGGAAAGCGACAGTATTCAAGTATTCAAGTATTCAAGAGCGCAATTTCTAATTCGAGTGGTACATTGCGAGTAGATGTTTTGTCTTTTATAGGATGATTTAAAAATTGTAAAGAAAAACTGCGTCTAAGATCATCAGTCAATGACTTCCATATATCTCGACCATGATACCATATGGACCTTGGGGCTATACATGTAATATCAAAGTTTATGACTTTCCAAATGATAATCTGTTACATGACTGGAAGGATATGAATAGATATTAAAATTTGATATATGCATATCCTTAAACATTTCAGGGAGCTGATTGTTAGTATATTCATACATAAATATCGATGTTTGCCATGTATGTAAATCCAAAACCCCAGGAGTCTTGAGATCATGAAAACAACACACACCGCAAGTATTCGTTTACTTTCCATGGTCTCCATAATTTATACTTGTCAAAATAAACAGGAGAGAACACTTACATCAACGTAACTTTTGTATGCTCATCCCACATCTAAGTCCCCTATCCCGAGTAAACTACATGATACATGTAGGCTAATAGTAATCACTACTTGAGTCAGAAATCAAAGTAGTTCAGTGTCACAGTGTCTCTCTTACCAACTCCGTTTCCTTATATAGATCACTTGCATGGGTGGCTAGAAAAAATTCAAGTTATCGTTGTTTTTTTTTCCTCGACTTCTCAGTTTCTTTCAGAAACCACTGAGGGCCTCGAGTTCTCAGTTTGTTTCAGAAACCTCTGAGGGCGTATCAACTTATTTCCCCAAGGAAATGAAGAGAGAGGATGCATTAAACATTGCGTTGTAAAAAACGTTTGAAAACAGTGCACCGTATGCATGTATCGGTAATTCCCACATGCCCACACCAATACACGCCAACACACAGACAATATAAGACAAAACCCACTTTTCCCTGGAATTCAAGAAGGATTGTGAAAACATCCCTTTCCCTATTCCATTGAGAGTCTAAGTGTCGCGGCTTAAAGTTTCAATAATACCATCTGTTGCTAGTACCAAATGGGGAGCCAAACAGTTTTATAGTTTCGATCATGAAGTAGGTAAAAGACAACTACGTAAATATAGAAGCATGTGGACCTAATACAAAATACACATTAGTGATTATGTATATATACTTATGAAGTATACACATACATACATACATACAGAGAGAGAGAGAGAGAGAGAGGCTTCTTGTGTGCATGTGTGTTGTTTATGTGCCGATTGGCAGGGTACTGAAATCACTCTTTTCTGCACCGTACATTTTTATATTTTATTTTCTTTACATTTAATCTAATGATATGGAATTGATAAAATCAAAGAGCGACTCACAATTATCCTCAGCAAATCCAGTGCACAGATACTGGTACGTATACCACTTCCTGGTGTTAATACTAGCACTTTGTGTGTTTGTGTGTTTGTTTTTTCTAAAGAAAAAAAAATCAGTCCACCACCAAGAGTGAGTATTTTGATGAGATTTGAATTCTTTATACGTGTATTTTTAATAAAACTAACTTAATGACATATACCTATCTCTACAACAATGAAAAAGGAATGATAGGTGTAATTCTATAATAGGCTCTTATTGCGATCCATTCATTGTTGTGAAAGATAATTACTAGTACATTGTATTCATAATCTTTCAAAAGTACGCACTCCGTTATTTTTTTTTTTGCGATGTATACGCATACACTAAAATCAAAAGAAAAAGCATAAAATGCTAAAAACTTACCAGGAGCATGTCAAATGATGAGCTAAAACGAACTATGAGATTGTGACAACAATAAAGTTTGGAGTTGAAATTCCGTGTACTTACGTCTTGTTCAGATCGAGATGTCACACCTCGGTCGCACCAGATCTTTTTCTTTTCGATGCCATTTCTTTTCACGATATTGAATTGCATGAGTTTCTAGTACAACTCTCCCTATAATGTATTTTTGATTGGCATTATGCGTTTATGGAAGAGGCAATACATCCAGTTCAGCATCAAAGCCTTCTCGATAAATCCGCTGCCCTTTTGAGTTTCCTATGATGACTCAATTTTTAGTTCTCGGTGTCACTTAGATGCCGGTTTGATGTGGAAGAAGGAGACGAAAAGCACCGGGAAATTTTGGAATTTTCTACATTTCCAAATTTTCTCGTGTCTTTATCGATCCGCTTCCCTAAAAGGTAATGAGACGCAGGCTACCTTCGCCGATGCCTCTACGTATCCATTTTAAATCTCAGATCAGTTTTTCGATCGTTTGTCGGGTTTTTGCATCAAAATAAAAACGCATTGGTTCAAAACCTTGATTTTTTTCTTGACCAAGATGCAATATTAGGAGAGGATATATCAATGTAGGTATTTTTTTTTCGGCCTTTGAATGCACTAATACTACTTGCATTCAGGCCTTGTGGCTGAACTCGCCTTCTGTTCATTAAAAAGGATATCAAACAAATTATTAATCATTAAACTCAAAGATTTCACAACATCAGCATTATAAATGCCATTATTTCCTCCTGCAACTATATATCGGTTTTCCCGGTCAATTTCATATTTTGGTCATTCAAATTCATATATAACGTGCATTCAAATTCACACGCGGAAATATTCGGGCATTCAAATTCAGAATCCGAGCGATCAATTTCATTTATGGGCGTTCTATTTCGTTTTTGTGAAATCAAATTCACCATTGGGCGTTCAATTTCTAAATGCAAGCATTGCATTTCTTACTCGTGCATTCAAATTCACGCGGTAGTCATTAATAGATTCGATGAGCTTGTTTGGAGCGTTCAATTTCATTTTCAGGCGATCAAGTTCCAACTTCGTGCGATCAATTTAACGAGGAAAATGTAGTAGACTTTTTTTAAAGAAAGGAGAAATGGCATACACAACCAATGAATGCTTGCATTATAGTGTAGTTATTATTGTTTAAAGGTTCTACATTGTTCTCTGTTCATGAATTCTTTGCTTTTCATCTTAAAAAACCCACTAAATTGTAAGGTCCAATCAGCAGAGCATCCAAACAACACAACGATGATCTAATCATATTTCTTGATGATACTGCATGCATGTTGACAAGGCCCAAACACTAACCACATAATAGAAATGCATCAAATTAAAGACAAACTGACACACAATGACCTCACACAGTCCCGCAAAAGTAAACCAATAGGATAGCAATAAACAACAAAGTAGACGTATACAATGTTCATGTTATCAGTTTCAATGTAGGCCTAGTCGAAATTGCTTTTTTCTGGAGGTGTCAACCAACCTTCCGTATCATGCTCGTCTGTAGGGATATACATAGTGCCTAATGCTTGTTTGTTTGTTTGTTTTTTGCTTGATTTTCCATCTAAAAAGATGGTTGCAATAGCTGGTCTTCTATGGGGTCCAGATGGATATCAGGTGGGACCACTTTACCTGTTAAACACTCTGCTCTTTGCAATGAATAAATGAAGTTGGATCTTTTGCGTGCGTGAGTTGTGACTCTGTCACACATGGGACCTCCATTTTACGTCCAATCAGAGGGACATGTGCCTGTATATTCCTTTTCGTGAAGCCCGAGTTCATATTTGTCAATGAACAGGTGGACTTTTACTGCAAAAGAAATAATATTCATCCTAAATCTCGATATGTTCAAAGCTAAATTTAAAAAAAAAAAACACATACACGACCCTAAACTAACAAAATTCCGGCCTTCTTTAAATTGAATGCAGCTATTTGGAATATGGTTGCCTATTCACGAATTTGAATGACCGACGAGATTCCGTCGCCAGCTTGACATGAATTTGAATGCTCATTGCTGAAATGCGTGCTCCGATAGTGAATTTGAATGCTCCGACAGTGAATTTGAATGCTCCAATAGTGAATTTGAATGCTACGAAAGTGAATTTGATTGCTCCACCAGTGAATTCGAATGCTCCGGATTTTGAATTTGATTGCTGATTCAGTGCTGCGAGCGCCGAATGCGTGAAATTGATTGCTCGGAATAGGAACTTGAATGACAAAAGTATGAAATTGACCGGGAAAACCTATATTATACATAACTATGTGTGTTACTCAACATTTTATCACGTATCAATCTGTTTGATGCTGTCGTTAACTTCCCGAATGAATTAATAATGAAAACACCTGAAAATATTTCGTTAATGTGTGCTGCCAATGTTGACTATCACTCAATGCAATTTTTCAAGTCCTTATGAACTTTATCGATTCAAGCAGTCGAACATGTCAGACTTTTCTTTCAGACTTTTCTTACTTTGCCTTTTTACGCATGTCCACTTGAGCGTAAAAGAGGCTGACGTCATGTAAGGAATGGCCGGCATCCCTCGGACTGGAAGAGTGTGTTACCTTCATCTCTGTTTTCCACTAGACTGTTCTGACCTGTTCCTGGTTAGTCAACCATCTCGTACACTGGCGCTGCGTTGGCACCGCGACCACTCGTAGAGTTTTGGACCTGCAAATTTTCGTACATATTTGAAACATGATTGTTTGACATCCCTTTGGATTCTTCTCTGCAAGGCGATGGGTGACAAAAGTCCGTCAAGGAACCAGATGAGTGGCGATCCAATGCCAACAAGGAATCCCTACTGTTGTTGATCCTCTCTGACGCTTTGGGCTCGTTATGTGCAGGACCCCTACAAAACTCCCCGCTTGAGGTGTACAGCTCGTTGTCCACCATTACTTCTTCTGCAGACCAGCGATCAAGGCCAGTTTGGTGTGGCGATGCTTGACAATAGTCGTCCAATCGCAAATCTAGAATGTCCTGCGATGGAACTTTGGAAGCTATCATAACCACGGCGTTGCTGTAGTACACTGATGATGTACTCTCTTTATGGGAGGAATTCCGCACGCGGATTTTTGTGCTCGAGGATGGTGGTCGAGTTCGTCTGCAGCGATGTTTGATGAGACACGACGCTGGGATTACGAGAAATGCCAACGAGAAGGAAACTGCTACACATAAAATGATTTTTAGTTTCCGAGACAGAGATTCTTCTGTCAAAGGATATGCATCAGTCGTGACATCGTCGGAAGAGAAGGAAGAGACAAGAAATGATACTGACTGTGAACCCAGCAAGGATGGTGCTGTGGATGGCTTCCGGGATGAGCTTGAAGAGACGGGAAATAATGCTGACGGTGAAACCAGTGAGGGTGGTGATGTGGATGGCCTCCGCGCTGAGCTGGAAGTGACAAGAAATGAAACTGACGGAGAAACCAGTGAGGGTTGTGCTTTGGATGGCTTCCTGGTTAAGGTTGAAGAGACGGGTAATGATGCTGACGGAGAAAACGGTAAGGATGGTGCTGTAGCCAGCTTCCGTGCTGAGGTTGAAGAGACAGGAAATGATAGTGATGAAGAAACCGGTGAGGATGGTGCTGTGGAAGACCTACGGACTGAGCTTGGGGAGGAGCTGATTGCGGCTGCTGACCTTAACGATATGTCTGAATTTGACGATATCGTGCTAGGTGTCGTACTCGACGTCGATAACGGAGGTGACAGGGCTGGTACACGACAATAAATATAGAAGGAATGAGTGGGATGATGAAATTTTGTGGTAAGCTCAAAGTTCAAATATGATTGTTGTATTTGGAATGTTATGTAGGGTTGCCGTCCTCCGTCGATGTATATATTACCAGATGTATAGAAGACTTTTGTTCCCGCTCGTACATTAACTCTTATTTTCTCTTCTTGCCAGAAATCATAACTGTGTAAATAACAGTAGATATATCGATAACCTGCATCCTTGGCTCTTCCCACAAAGCAATCGCAACCACATACGTGAACGTCATATATCCTGTCATTAGTGCTGTCATCGAGTCTGCAGTATACAGTATTTACCTGTGTCAAACAGGGTAACGTTGCTTATGGAGAGACGAAGCAAAGACTGTGAGTGGCATGTTGTTGATAATCTGCCATCAAGTTCAAACTATTGTCTGACGCCCCTGCAATGTATCCTTTAGAGTTATTCGTGTGTCTGTACCAGTAAGCGGAATAAAAGCGTTAAGTATGTAAGCATTCGAGATGTATATCTTCTCCTACTTTGGCGGATATTAAAGTCTCTTCAGTGGTTGAGCCTGCCGGAGCAAACAGCAGAGGTGCAATGATAAAGAAGAGCCTCGGCAATTTTCTCGTTGCCCCTGCCGTTTTGTTCATGCTGATCACCGAACGTAATGCAAACAAACCCAGGAGAGGAGAATATCTACATCTCTTGTTGCAGCTCCGACAGAAAACGAACCAGGAAATATTCTCGTCTATAGAAAGCCTGTGTAATATAACAAGGCGCTTTAAGTGTGTCCGTTATTTGTCAAAAGTGAAACTGTACATTGGTGCCACGTGGTACTCAATAACGAGCTGTAGATCTGCGACGAGAATGCCAACGCGACACTTTAGGGATGGAATGAAACAGGACAATGCAGCATGTGAGCCTACTTTGATATTATCTTGCATCATTTTGGAGAAAAATCTCACTAAATATATGTGCTCATAAAATGGTTACTGATTTGTTGAGAGCAGTCACGTGACCAGTCTTATATTTGCCTATAGCATGCCCAGCGGATATAAGTTTTATTTTGCCATTGACTGCCTATGAGATTTCATTGCTCAAAATGTGACTCTGCCTGGCCGTATCACGCTCATTAACGTCACGATTTCACATTTAATCAGTTACTAGCGCTCCAAATCACTTATTTACTGTAAAAAATTAAGTTCATGTTCAATACTTTTGGAACATTTCTTAAGAGATCTCGGCTTTTGAGAAAGTTTTACATGTAGCTGACTGGTTTTGAAAAAAAAAAAATGTGTTCATAGAATCATTTTCTATAGTAGTAATGCATCGGTTTAAGCTCGTGACGTTTGTGGAGATAGTGGCATAGGAAATAGTTACAAATGGGGGGGGGGGGTCAGCAGTGAACTCAAAGTTGAAGTTATTTGTACTAGTACAGAAAAGGGGACAGTTGGAAAATCATGGAGATAGCAGAAGGAAGTGAAGATTCATGAAACCAAAGGTGAGAAGCGAAGTCGGTAAACTATGGAACGCGAAATCAAAACGCTGAGAGGAGGAATAAATCCGGAAGGAAAGAGATAAGTCGAGGAGAGATAAGACTACAAAGTAAAAGAAATGAATATCAAGTAATACATGTTCTCCACCGTATTTCAAGAAGCTATTTAGATTTTCTTATACGCCATCATCTTCGTTCTGTTTGTACTCTTGTTCTTCCCAAACCCCAAACTCAATACTGCCGCAAATCTTTTAGCTATAGAGGATCGTGTTTATCTATAGTATTAATTTGTGCTTCTTTCTTTTTTCTTCAAAGCGCATAGATTTGGCTTATAAATTGCCCTTTTGGTAAAATTGTTCATGGAATAACTGAAGTGTAATAATGGATACTATTGACTCTGTGTAGTGTAGTTTTATGTTGACACAAATTTGTATGTTAATTTTGGATACACCGAGTGTGTTTTCTTCTGGACCTCTCGGTAGAACAGCTCCTCCATGCGGGCGGAGCTGAGTAGGGCGATCCAGCCTCAGTTTCATGTACTTTTGTGATAGTTTCTTTGTATTATTCAACAAGAAGTGATGTACATATTTTATTTTGCAGAAAAAAAAATGATCAAGAAAAGAAAAGAGGAATGAAGAATAAGAAAGCGAAGGTGAGAAGTTTGAGTGGATCCTAGGAATGAATGCTCTTAGCTGGGACGAAGAGAGAACAAAATGATAAAAGTTAAACCCTGGAAAGGTTCCTGTGGAAGAAAGGGAACGGGATAGTAAGAAGATCAAAGTTTAGACCTGAGGGGGAGAAATAACTGAGAAATAACCTGTAAAAAACTGTTTAATAGTGAGGTGGTCCTGAAAAAGGACCGTTGGGTCGTAAAGAAGCAAGAAACAAAAGAAAGAAAGAGAGAAGAGAAGGAAATAAAAGAAAGAAAGAACAGGCGATGAAACGACTGAGCAAGAGCGTTAATGATAACTAAAATTCTCGAAGAACTGGACGCTCATAAAATGTGCAGATTGACTGTCGTATGTCAGAAATGCAGCGTAAAATAAGATGCTATTTTTTCTAATGGATCTATGGCAGATGGGCAATTTCCTCAGAAAATACATTTATTCATTCATTCATTTAAAAAACAAAACCTACACTACATATTAGTGATGAATCAATGTTTATTAAATTTCAATGTAATATTTATTCACCAGATGATTACGGAAAATAAAGTGAATAGGTTGCAAGGGAAACCGCGTGACACGACATTTGCTCCTGAAACAATTACCTATTTTTTTCAAGGACTTATAGGGTAAGGGTTAGGGTTGTGATTGGCACAACAGATAGGCTGGAACTTCGTGTAAGGCACTTAAATGAATAACAAAGCGACATCGATGTTTCATTTGGGTTTTTACTAATTTGCTTTTATTCTACATCTTCTGGTTTCCATTCACAATCGCACAACAGTATGAAACACGTTGAAAGAATCATTAATCTTAGCATATAGGAACAAGAAGATACCGTATAAAGCTGTAAACTAAAAGTTTTCTACTAATTCTTTCCCGTGCGTGATTTTCTTGGACCGTGAATGGGCAAGTGAATTGTGACAAAAGTGGATAAAGTTCTCAAGTTTACGTATAACCTATATACAACTGGTACTTAACTTTGTAGCTTATATGTACATAAATTGCCATTGAAAAATACATTAAAATCCTTTGAAAAACAAAAGAAAGAAGAAACACTGACATAGACACATGCAATGGGATATGTTGTCATTATGATCAGCAAAAAAAAAAAAAAAAAAAAAACACACACACACACAAACACACACAAACAAACAAACACACGAGCACACCACCAAATTCTAAGGTGATGACCATTTAATTCAGAGAAAAAACGGCTCACTGTACAATAATGTGGGCTGTATCCATGCTATTACGCAGACTTTTGGCGTAAACTGATGTGTGCAATGGAATAAGTTGGAAATAGGGGGCCTACAGACTGTTTATGTATATCTTTGTTACAGTCTGGGTGCCAGAGGCTGAACCTTGTTTTATCGTCCACCCAATGTTTTTTTTTATGGTTTTACCCTATTTCGGGGGTGCTGAATCCGAATCTGGATGATGCAACTCTTGCATCCTTGAGGATTTTGAGATATTCAAGATGGCCGCCAAAATGGCCGCCCGAACTGGAAATTCCCACGTATTTCCTTCTAAATGGTGAGATATTGAAAACAATTCATGGTTTTACCCTATTTCGAGGGTGCTGAATCCGAATCTGGATGATGCAACTCTTGCATCCTTGAGGGTTTTGAGATATTCAAGATGGCCGCCAAAATGGCCGCCAAAACCGAAAATTCCCACGTATTTCCTTCTAAATGGTGTGAAATTGAAAACAATTGATAATTCTATCCTATTTGGAAGGTGCTGAATCCGAATCTGGATGATGCAACTCATGCATCCATGAAGTTTTTGAGATATTCAAGATGGCCGCCAAAATGGCCGCGCCAATTAAAACCAGAAATTTTCATGTATTTCTTCTAAATGGTGAGAAATTGAAAACAATTGATGGTTTTACCCTATTTCGAGGCTGCTGAATCCGAAACTGGATGATGCAACTCTTGCATCCATGAAGTTTTTGAGATATTCAAGATGGCCGCCAAAATGGCCGCCAATTAAAACCGGAAATTCCCACGTATTTTCTTCTAAATGGTGAGATATGGAAAACAATTGATGGTTTTGCCCTATTTCGAGGGTGCTGAATCCGAATCTGGATGATGCAACTCTTGCATCCATGAAGTTTTCGAGATATTCAAGATGGCCGCCAAAATGGCCGCCAATCAAAACCGGAATCTCCCACGTATTTCCTTCTAAATGGTGAGAAATTGAAAACAATTGATGGTTTTGCCCTATTTCGAGGGTGCTGAATGAGAATCTGGATGATGCAACTCCTGCATTGTTGAAGATTTTGAGATATTCAAGATGGCCGCCAGAATGGCCACCCAAAACGGAAGTTCCCATATATTGATAGCCATTGGTGGTTTTTATCTTATTTTGAGTGTGCTAAATCCGAAGCTCAGGATACAACTGTTGCATCCTTAAAGGTTTTGAGATGATAAAGATGGTCGCCAAAAATGACCGCCAAAAACGGAAATTCATATGTAGACCCCATATATCCTTCTAAATGGTGTAAAATATAAAACAGTTGGTGGTTTTACACTATTTTGAGTTTGCTGAATTTGAAGCTCCAGGATACAGCTCTTGCTTCCTTGAGGGTTTTGAGATAATAAAGATGGCCGCCAGAATGGCCCCTAAATGGCCATTAAAAACGAAATTTTCCATGTAAGCCCTCTGTTACCTTCTAAATGGTGTAAAATTGAAAACAATTGGCGGTTTTACTCTATTTCGAGGGTGCTGAGTCCGAACCTGGTTGATGCAACTTTCGTATTCTTTTTAAGGGTTTTTGAGATGTCCAAGATGACCGCCAATATAACTGTCAAAAATTGGAAAATTTTAGACCCTATTCAGCACCCTCGAAACTTGGTTGTTGAAATTCACCCATTCTTTAGGGTTTTTAGACGACCAAGATGACAGCCAAAGTAAGTGGCAGAATTCCAGTGTTAATATATTTTTTCTTATTGGTAAAAGTTTTAAAATAAATTGATGGTCTTACCCAATTACGAGGGTGCTGAAGGTCTTTGAAGGTTTTGGGACATCTAAAATGTCCTGTATGAACGGAAACTCCTTAACATTTTCTTATACTTAAATTATTACCTTCCATGTTGTCGTTTGTTTTTTTACTCAATTTTTTTTCGCGTTACCTGTGATATGACCGTCCCCTCGTGTGTGTTTGTAATATATTATATATACGTATACATATTATACATATACACATATTTAATGTTACATCAAAATTGAAAAAAAAATGAAGCATAACTATAAAAATGTCCCACTCGTGTCTTCAACAATGTCATCAAGACCATCAATATAAACCAAATAACCAATTTGAGTGTTCATGGAGGAAGAGATTAAAACTGCTCATGGATTGAGACAGGTAATATTGGGTAATTTCAGTACACTTCTCTACATCACTATCACAATATGATATGTTTTCCATATCTCACCATTAAGAAGGAAATACGTGGGAAATTCCGGTTTTATTTGGCGGCCACTTTGGCGGCCATCTTGAATATCTCAAAAACTTCATGGATACAAGAGTTGCATCATCCAGATTCGGATTCAGCACCCTCGAAATAGGGCAAAACCATCAATTGTTTTCCATATCGCACCATTTAGAAGGAAATACGTGGGAATTCCCGTTTTTAATTGGCGGCCATTTTGGCGGCCATCTTGAATATCTCAAAAACTTCATGGATGCAAGAGTTGCATCATCCAGTTTCGGATTCAGCAGCCTCGAAATAGGGTAAAACCATCAATCATTTTCAATTTCTCACCATTTAGAAGGAAATACATGGGAATTTCTGGTTTTAATTGGTGCGGCCATTTTGGCGGCCATCTTGAATATCTCAAAAACTTCATGGATGCATGAGTTGCATCATCCATATTCGGATTCAGCACCTTCCAAATAGAATAGAATTATCAATTATTTTCAATTTCACACCATTTAGAAGGAAATACGTGGGAATTTTCGGTTTTGGCGGCCATTTTGGCGGCCATCTTGAATATCTCAAAACCCTCAAGGATGCAAGAAATGCATCATCCACATTCGGATTCAGCACCCTCGAAATAGGGTAAAACCGTCAATTGTTTTCAATTTATCACCATTTAGAAGGAAATACGTGGGAATTTCCAGTTGGGGCGGCCATTTTGGCGGCCATCTTGAATATCTCAAAACCCTCAAGGATGCAAGAGTTGCATCATCCAGATTCGGATTCAGCACCCCCGAAATAGTGTAAAACCATCAGAAAACATTGGGTGGACGGTAAAACAAGGTTAGGCCCAAAAAGTCGCTTTGGCACCCAGACTATTATCTTACTTTGATTTTTCTTTGACGGGTGCAACCTGTTATATGTTTAAAATTGTATAAGATGTAGTCTATATACTGGGTTTTCCTTTATTTACTTAAGTCCAACAACGTATAGTCAACATTACTTGATAAGGGATTTCTGAGATTCGTAGGCTTAACCTAAGCATAGGTTGAATTCTTCGACGAACCGGCGAACGAAGACGAAACGCGGTGCGGCAACAACACAAAAGAATGTTTGGCCCTATTATATTCCCAATGTTTGTCCCGTCTCAGATCTTCGCCTTTGCTTGATATGTGCAGATTTGAATTAAGATTGGTATGATATTTCTATTATAGTCAATCCTTATGTGTGGTTATTAATTATGTATAGTTCCCTATACATGTGTATTACATCGCTCAACACGAGAGTGAAAGAGAGTAAAAGTGCATTCATTTCACGCACGAATTTGGGAAGTCACATCCAACTATGGAATTAGATTGCTACAGTCCGAATTAGAACTTTGTAGTTGTCAATTTCTGTATTAAAAAAAAAACAAAAACGAATTTGAAAGTCTTTTGACATGTAATTATTTGAAAAAAGTCCTTCCACAGCTTCAAACGTGTGAATGTGAAATACACACAAAATAGAAATGGATAAACATTTTACCAAATTGGCCTGGGAAACCTACATCAATCTTATGATAATTTATCAATAACAAGTCGAGGGAATGTGTGTCTTACATTAATAGAAAGAAATGAAATTTATTGGAATTCTCTTTATATTTTCTTTATATCGTTGTCCTGGAATGAACTGTTGCAGACTTTTCTGAAAGCAAAAATTCAAAAATTTATTACTTATGAGCGGAGTGTCCGATTTTCCTAAAACTTTATCCATGAGTTTCCACTTGAATAACGTTCCAGTATCATAATATACATTGATATATGAGGGGAGACAGTCATGTGGCTCTTGGCATAACTACTTGGAAAACGTTTTTTCATCCCAATACAAATAGCATGTGGCAGAAGGAAGTTATATAATGGGCTGTCTGAATTTGAACACAGTATTTAGACACAAACTTTCTCCTAATATGCATGTTGATTGTGCGAATACAGACCACAACATTAGTAGACCACATCAATGATGTTCTCTCTCACTATAGACATTTGTATAGATGCCGCCAATTTCTTCTTATGAAAAGCATCTCATTCATAAATACAAATATTTGAGTATCAAACTTCCAGTTTTTTACTCTTTTCTAAACAAATGGAATTTTCTAACTTACAACAAAATTAATGTTTATTACTAATATGTTGAAATTGACAGATATGCGTGCATTGATTATACAGTAGTTATAGGGTAACCCCCATTTTAGGTACGCTTGTCTTTAGTAAGCCACACCGTATCATGCATCTACTCTGAGAAAATTAGGTTAAACTTTTGCACCTTTACTAGGGTCACACGGGGAGCACGTTTACTGGTGCACCTTTGCACCTTTGAGACCAGAAAGGCGCAAAGTTGAACCCATTTTTCTTAGCTTGTATAATGTATTTACTAATTATGATATTAACACAATGTTTCAAGTATTGCTGAGTACAAGCATACCCTAAATCATAAGACAGAAACATAAAAGGTTCCGAGACAGACTCTTCTGTCAAAGGATATGCATCAGTCACGACATCGTCGGAAGAATATATTTAGGAAAAGACAGAAAATGACACTGATGGAGAACCCAGCACTTTGATACTGATTAATTGGTTACCATCTCAAATGTATTCGACACGAAAACACCTGGCGTGATGTTGCTTTGCTTTGCCTTTTCTCGTGAGTTGACTAACTCAATACAACTCTTCAAGTCTTTATAAAACTCTATCGATTCAAACAGTTTACATATTAGAATTCTACTTTCCCTTTTTACTCGTGTCCACTTGAGCGTAAAGTAGGCTAACGTCATGTAAGGAATGGCCGGCATCCCTCGGACTGGAAGATTGGGTGAACTCCATGCCCTCTTGTGAACTGCTCTGATCTATTCCTGGTTCGTCAACCATTTCGTACACAGAAGTTTTGTTTGCGTCGCGACCACTCGTAGAGTTTTCGACCGGCAAATCTTCGTAAAAATTCGCAGCGATATTCGACATCCCTTTGGATTCATCTCTGCAAGGCGACGGGTAACAAGAGTCCATGATGAAGCCAGTAGGACGACTATCCAATGCCAACGAAGGATCCCTGCTGTTCTGGGACCTCTCTAACGCTTTGGGCTCGTTATGCGCAGGGTCCCTATAAAACTCACCGCTGGAGATGTATAGCTCGTTCTCTACAACATCTTCTTCTGCAGACCAGCGATCAAGGCCAGTTTGGTGTGACGATGCTTGACAATAATCGTCCACTTGCAAATCTGTAATGTCTTGCGCTGGAAATTTGGAGGCTGTCATAACCACGGCGTTGCTGTAATACACTGCTGATGTACTCTCCTCATCGGAGGATTTTTGCCCATGGATTTTTGTTCTCGAGGATGGTAGTCGGTTACGCCTGCGGCGTCGTTTGATAATGAGACACGACGCTGGGATCACGAGAAGTGCCGACGAGAAGAAAGCTACTGCACATAAAATGATTGCTAGCTTCCGAGACAGAGATTCTTTTGTCAAAGGATATGCGTTAGTTGTGACATCGTTGAAAAAGTAAGAAGAGACGGTTGATAATGCTGACGGAGAAACTAGCAAATGTGGTGTTGTAGCGAGCTTTCGGGATGAGCTGGAAGAGACCGGTAATGATACTGGCAGAGAAACGAGTCTGGGTGGTGCCGTGGACGGCCTCAGGGATGAGCTTAAGGAAGAGCTGACTGCAGCAGTCGATCTCACCGAGATGTCTGAAGTTGGTGATATCGTTCTTGGTTTCTTAGTTGACGTCGATGAAGGGGGTGGCAGGGCTGGTACAGGGCAGGAAATATCAGAGCGATATGCGGGATTATAAAATTTCGCGGAAAGGTCAGTGTTCCAGTATGATTGTTGTATTTGAAATGTAACGTGTGGTTGCCGTATTTCATTGATTTTTATATCACCAGATACATAAAAGCTGTTTGTTCCTGCTTGCACATGAACTGCTACTTCCACTTCTGACCAGGCGTCATTACTTAGTAAACGACAGGAGATCTGTCGATTATCTGCCCCCTGGGCTCTTCCAACAAAACAATCGCAACCATACGCGTGAATGTCATATGTCCTATTTGTAACTTTGTCAACTATACACTCGTAGCTACCTGTGTCGGAGAGGGCAACGCCGGCTATAGATAGACGAAACGGAGGCTGTGAATGACACGTTGTTGAATATCTACCATAATGGTTAAATGAACTAGTAAGACCACAATAGTCGTTTGACTTCTGTGCAATGTAGACTTCAGATTTTCCTTTGCGTGTGAACCAGAAAGCAATAGAATTTTCAGTTAGTAGGCCTATGCAGTCGAGGGTTATGGTGTCTCCTATTCTGACGGATGATATTACAGTATCTTCAGTGGATAAGCCTGCCAGTGCTAACAGCAGAGACGCAACAACAAATAGACGGCGTAGAGACTTTCTCGTACCCTCAGCCATTTTGTTCATGCTGATCAACGAATATGATGCAAACGAGCCCAGGAGAGGAGAGTATCAACTTCTCTTGATGCAGCTCCAACAGAAAATGAACCAGGAAACGTTCTGTCTCAAAGAACTTTGAGTAACATTGTAGGCGTCTTGTGAATCCATCTTTTGTCAGACTTGAAACTTTGCATTATCATCACACGGTATTAAATGGCAGGGTTTGGACAAAAGAAAGGAAAGAGGGGTTGAAACAGGTCTATCAATCAGCCCATTCAGAAGGAAGCTAAAGGTGACAATGCGACGTAGGACTTTCTTGCTGTTTGTGATTAATAATGTCAAAGATGTTAATGATAATTTTGACTGCATTGCAGATGATCTTCAAGTAATGTAGAGAAAGTTTTTCGTATGCCACCGTCTTTTTGTTGTGTTTTGATATGGAAGATGGAATGTGCACGCTGATCCTTTTCTTTGAAATGATTTTGATAATCATCTCCAGAATGCAACAAGCGTCAATTTACCACAGAAGATGGGTACAGGATATTCCAGTAACTTCACTTGCGAGCCATGGTGACTTGAGTACGGATCGCAATAAGCCTTACTTGTTCATGGTAAATAAGTTAATATTGATGATCAGTCTGACGGGATTTTGCTGATTTGCTTTAATTTCAATTTTCTGAATTCCAGTCACAATCACACATTGCATGAACTGCTCATTGAAATGAACATTATTCTTACCATGCAAATACGAAAATATCCCGTGAAAAGTTTCCCTTCGAATTTATCTTGGAGTGATTTCCTTTTCATGAGTTAGTATGTTGTCTAAACTATGAGAAACTAGAAATGTCGCTATGGCGACTGGTATGCCTCCGTCGTAGTGCATGGTTCTCCTAATAGGTCTATAGTACAATGTCTTAACAATGTGTGAAGACAGTTTCACGTAATTGACAAAATATTAAAGTGACAGGTTTGTCACAAATGTGTTGAATGTTCACTTCCCTTGAAATAGGTTTAATTCTATGAAAGGCTATATTGTCTATATAGAGTGCAGGTACATGTATTTGGGGATTTGAGGATTTCTCTTTGACTTTTGACCCTTTTATAAGTTTAAGGAAGAAGTGAAATTTAGCACTTTCACTTGACCTTTGACCTTTCGGCAAAAAAACCCAAAACTTCCAACAGAATCTCTATTTTGGTAATACATGCATACACTAAGTTTCCAGAAAAATCCTGAAGGCATTGCATAGATAAGAGGGAAATAGTGACATTTTGAGGAGTTGACCTTGACCTTTGACCCATGACCTTTGACCCATGACCCCCAAATTCCTTAGAAAATCACTGCCAGTCAGTACATGCATATGTACTAAGTTCCATGAAGATACCTTGAACCATTTGTGAGATATTGAGAAAAAAAAAATGAAATTTTAACATTTTCACTTGACCTTTGACCTTTGATCTTTGACCTTACGACCTGAAACTCTCTCAGAAGAATCTTTGGTTGGTAGTTCATGAATGTACTAAGTTTAAAGAAAGTACCTTCTGAGACATTGCATATATATGGGGGAAATAGTGAAATTTTGAGCATTCGACCTTGACCTTTTGATCTTTGACCTTCTGCATGTGCACCCAAAATTTGACAGGCACAACTTCATCCACTCATACATATACATGCCAAGTTTCATTAGGATACCTCAAATGGCTTTTTAGTTACGCTGTCCACAAAATTGATTACGGACGGACGGACGGACGGACGGAAGGACTGACGGAAGGACGGAAGGACGGACAACCCGAAAACATAATGCCTTCGGCACCACTTCGTGGCGGAGGCATACAAAAAGAATAAACTGTGGAAGCCAGCGTACAGTCATGCTATATTATGTATTACCATACATGGACAGAGACAGAAAGAGAGAGAGAGAGAGAGAGAGAAGAAAAAAAAAAGCAATGTTCTTTTTTTTTTAATATATTTTACAATTTTTTGTCTGGATTAAAGAAGCACAGATATGTCGCACAGTTTAGGGGGACCCACAGCAAAAGCCCTGCCCCCCTTTTTTATGAGGCGCAATCTTTAAAAGTGTGTTTCAAAGAGCGATTTGGGCAATTAAAAGAGGAGGGATCCGTTATCCCCCATTACGTTCTATGAGGGATCATTCGCCTCGAGTATACGTGTTATTCATGATATTCCCCCCCCCCCTTATTATTGTATCCAAAATAAATGAAAGGGAAACTAAAACACTTTCGCGAACAAAAGCAAAGAAGAGAACACTGGCCTATAGACTATGTCATCTTATTAACCCGTTCCTTCCGCAATTCTCTGAGCGCCTTTAATGCCCCCAAACGAGATTCTTTTCGCCCGTCGACACAGAGGCACACAGGTTGGTAATCCAGCTGTGTGAAGGCCGTCAAGCGGTTCATTGTGTCCCCCTTTCTATGATCAACTACATGTGCCCGTGAACAATGAAAATATCAATCTGGTGCGAGGTATGAATAGACCGTGCGCTGATGAGCTCTCAGAATCTTTTGTTCTACACAAAACCAGGTACCTGAACATGCCGAATGAGGTTACTGGGGTCAGCGAACCCGCATTTCTAACTGATCTCAGCCTTGATCATAAGGCTGCGTTCACATAGAAGTATTCGGTATTCGCTATTCGCTATTCGCTATTCGCTATTCGGGCACCGAATACACCATCACCCGTCACACCATCACTATACTTTTCGCAGCTATTCGGTACTTTCGAATAGTGCCCTCTTATGTGAACCGGTGTGAGGAAATCCTATCGTTCGATTCAAGCTATTCGCGTGCCCTCGAAAAACGAGCCCGAATACCCGAATAGTATACTTCTATGTGAACGCAGCCTTATGTACCTGTTCGTACGAGTTTACAGCAGAACAAGCAAAAAAACTAAATCAGGAAAAGGTACATAATACTGTAAAAACCCCTTTTTTAAACGGCAGGAGAACAAATCCTGATAGAATGAACAATGATCTTTTTATCAAACCCACTTTTCTGAGCATTTTAACACAAAGAAACATGAATTTAGGCCACTGAAGCAGGCACACTTGTCTTCATTTTGGGAACCTGGTAAACCAGGTTCCCGTATATCAGTTGCTCCCACGGGAACCTGGTAAACCAGGTTCCCGTAAGGAACGGGTTAAGTATTACAGGACCTAAATTTTGGAATGAGTTGGATAGAGAAATAATCCAATCTCAGTCTCTTTATTCATTTAAGCATAAACTTAAACTAGTTTTTCTGAATTCATATCTATAGCTATTCTTCAATCCTCCTCGACATTCCCTGTTCATACTTCACATTACTGACATTATCGATTAGGTAACATGTGCCTCGCTCGTGATTTCTGTATTATCTCCTGAACTTCCTTTGTACACATTTGGTATCTCTGCTATTGTACACCGCATCTGACTTGTACCTCGCTCGGGTGATCACGCAACTCTCAAGAAGTCTTGTGCCGCGGACATTGTTTTCTTTGTTTTTTCTTTTCTTTTTACTTTTTGGCGTGTATATTTCTCCAATTCACAAATTGTCATTCCTTTAACTACATATACCAAGTAAGAAATCATCTCACATCAGCATCTGGGAATCTACACCCTACAAGCAATGCTTCTATGTAGATTCCTCATATTTCACATGTTTTATTGTCTTATAAGCTGTACTAAGCTGTACAATTCATCCAGGATTTTGTATTGTGATGTTTATGTTTTATGTATTTGTTGAAATGTGGAATATGGAACAATAAAAAACAACAACAACAACAACAAATTACCACACACGTACACACGCACGCACCCACACCCACCTACAAATTTACAAACAAATTATAAGGCAATGCACATTCACCTTGCCAAAAAGGAATATCACGCCGCTCTCTTTTTTTACTGAAATAAAGTAGAAACAAAAAGAAAAAAATGATGTCAAAAATATCACCTAACCAGACAAAAACTGGTGGATTAGTGAATTACATTTTAGCACAAGTTTTAGAAAAAATAGAAGCAAAATCAGAACTGGAGCAATTCGAATCCTGCAGAAAACAGTTTACGGGGATGTCTCTGCTTGTAACGCAATAACTTGATATTATGGGGTTGAACACTTTCACCAGTCTTCAACGAAATTTGCATCTATAAGTGTCATTATATTGATGATGTGCACTGAATTGTACTTGACTCCAGACAAACCAGAATTGACCTCTTGGTGGTGTTCTTTAAAAATTTACCTGTCACTAGTTTCCAGCAACTATATATATATATATATATTTTTTTTTATACTAATTTTCAATCTTATAAACCGGATTTTATTTCCACTCAAAAGTTAAGGCTGAAAAATGACATCTTCAATCAAAGATCTTTGACACTATTTTTTTTTTCATGCAAAAAAAAAAATAATAATGAGCACTAATCTACATTACCACTGGTTATTCCTATTAGCTAAAGTAAGGACTTTACTTTTTTTCTCACAAAAACACCGTGACCTTTCACCTTCCATCCTTTTCATTTCATGGAAACTAGTATGACCCCTAGTCATTCTTAGACGAAGTGACATCTTAATTATGATTGTTAGCCAGATTTCAGTGATTTGTGACCTTGAGGGATTTTTCCTAACATTTAATGAGGGCATCCTCACCTCGTGAACATCCTTGGACCAGGTACCCCCCCCCCAAAAAAAAAAAAATCATTTTAATTTTGTGTATATCGCAAATCGCAATAAAGAGTTGTATGACAGACAGACAGAAGGACAATCTAAAAAACATAATGTTTTGAGCACCCTGTTTTGAGCCGTAAAACAGGAGTGTAGGCCTATACATGAAAAAAAACAAACAAACATACATACCCAAAACTCTTCACTGACACAAAATTAGGTGTGTGACGTGTAACAATTCACCTTATCTGATTTCATGAATTCTCTTTTTTTCGGACACTGAGTACATTCCGACCCCTGTTAACCGGTCATATAAGGACCGGCACCAGTCCGGATATTAAGCAATTTGGCCGGATATGGGAAGACATGCGTTTATATGAGTACATGTACAAGAAGACTGGGACCATGTGGTAGCTATACGTATAGGTAGTGTACACCACAACAGTAGCACAGTTTATTCTAGTCTTTAAGATCATGCAGAAATTGAAACATTACTTTAGAATTCATGTTTTTGTGTGGACTACTACCAGGTAAATTGCTTGAGTTTTGTAGAATTTTACACTGTTTTTGTAGTCAATATTCTTTTCTGTTTTGTTGTGTTGTTGTTTTTTTACTGCTTGGAGAAGTTCGAATGAAAGAGAAGTCCAGATATCGAAGTCGGACTGTATACTTCATCTAACTCGGGAATGGAGAGTGCCATTTGTTAAATCATATTTTAAAAGAAACATGATGCGTTGTGAAGTGTTTCTTTTGAATAGGTAATGGAAATGTACACATACACCCACACAAACAGACACAGTCAATGAGACTAAACTCCTTTTTTTCTGTGGAGTCCAAGGAGGTATTGTGAAAACATTCCTTTAGTTACAGTTTTGGGGTTTCAGTGTCAGGATATTTCTATAGAGGTTGTGATTACAAATTTGATGTCTAGTGCCATATAGCTGGAGCCGAACATGCAGAAAGTTTCCATCATGAAGTAGGTAGAGGCCAAATAGTAGCAGCATTTAGACCCTAACAAGAAATACACAATATACAGGCACGCACGCACACACAAACACACACACACACACACACACACACACACACTGACACGTATATATCATGTCGGTTGGTAAATGCAGCAAACACACACTTTATGGAATTTGTACTGTTTTCATTTTCCGTAATAAAATCCGATATAATGGAGTAATTCGAATGTTACAAGAATGCGGATTTCTTTCGATCAATTGAAAAATGATTCATGCGATTTTAGTTGCGTGCATGCTATTATGATGTTGTACACGTTGTACAAGCATAGTCTTTTGAGTGGGTACCTCCACTTTTTTGGCAGAATGTATAAATATGTCTGTATGAAAAATGCCTAAATTTGTAATGATTGTTGACAAATGTTATCCTTTGCTATCTATGTATCATTCCTTCAAACGTATGTCAAATCTATATTTTTTGTACATTCTGTTGAAAGAAGTGAAAATAAAACCTTTGAATTGAATTGAAATTGAATGATATGACGTGTCTTCTTTTATAATGTGTGTGTATAATATGTATATATATATATACATATATATGTATATATATATATATATATATATATATATATATATATATACATTATATATATATATATGTATATAGATATATATATTTGGGAATATCAAAATCTTAATGAGTTGATCAGGGTGACCGAGGTGAATTTTGGGTAGTAGATTATTACTAAATTGCATTGTGATACTGTTCCATATATACATATTTGTCACATCCTGTGTATTTTTTTTAATTCATTGATTCTGCATGAAATCATCGTTTGTTTGTGTTCATTTCAATATGAATATGATGATGACATCGAACGAAATTCGAATAAAGAATTTCATCAGCTAGAAATGTCGCTATGACTACTTGCGTCCATGTCTCCGCCACTAGTACTCACTGGTAACTTCCCCTTTTCATAAAAATGCTTAAATGTTTTTCTTCTGAATGTTGGAAAAATGTTGCAATTTAATATTTTCACTGAATTTGACCTCATGGTCAGAATCTTTCTTCACAGAATTGTGCAGTAAATGCATGTATATATCTAGTTCGATTTAGTGTAAGCTTCAGTAATCTCCAATGAATGGGGAAAATGTGTAATTTCCGCATAAAGTACAGTAGGACCTCGATTATCCGGCCATCGATTATCCGGATTCTCTGTTATCCTGACTTTTTTTTAATGTGTTTATGTATTTTCAGTGCCAAATTTCATTCAAAACAAACACATGTTCAACAATTATCGTGCAAATACACGACGGGTCATATTCCAATCATCGCAGCGGATTGTAGCTTCTAAATCACTTCATGAGACGATGTTTATGACTGGTGCTGCACTTTTCTCTCTCACCGAGTGCACAGTATGGTTACAATACAACGCAGCGGCTGTGTTCAACGAGTCGCAATATTGATCTCTTTGTCGGTCGATATCAATCAAACAAACAACCAAAAAAAAAAAAAAAAACCGTGAAGGGATGTTTTACTTGTATTTCGTTTTATTTCTGTATCAATTTCTAAAATATGAAACATTACAATGCCATGCAAATATTCATAATACTAATGAATTGGTAATAACACGTGTAGGCCTATACCCCTTGCATGATATGCTACAGATAGTGCTATATTTTTAGTATATCTCTCGTATCCGGCCACCCCGAATATCCGGACGCCCGCCGGTCCCGACATGGCCGGTCCTACAGTAGTATCAGTTTAGCATTTAAACATGACCTTTGACCCTTGACATTTGAGTCCATGACCCCAACATTCCCCAAGAAGAAAATTCTCAGGCAGAAGGCCACTAAGTACATTGGTACTAATTAGTTTTATGAAAAAACCTTGAACTATTTCCGAGATATGGAGGGAAAAAAGGATTTTTCAGCATTTGTGTTTTCCCTTTGACCTTTGACCCCATAGTCCAAAACTTTTCTGGAGAATTTTTAAGTGGTTATACATGTATACACTATTTTTTTTTAAAGAAAGCCTTCAGGCATATTGGGGAAATAGTGAAATTTGAAGAATTTGACGTTTACATTTGACACTGATCATATGCAACGAAAACTTGATATGCACAACTTATATATCTACTCATACGTAGGCCTACATAATTATGCCAAGTTGTGTATATTGTTTGCGTACATTCAAAATGAAGATTTTAAATGTAAAATGATAGAAATCAAATAAAAATCATTGAAAAAACACCAAAAACTGTCCTTGCCTTCGTGTGTATACACGTGTACAATGAATATGGGTAGCCTTTTCAGGCGTAAAAAGAAAACTACATTTTCAAAATTCAGTATTCGGCATGCTCAGTAAAACTCTGCCCCTAGTGTACGAAGGCGGGCAACAGATGAATAATGGAGGAATGGTGGAGAAAGGGGTTCGCATGAGACATGAGTCTTTCAAAGGGAAGGACAAGGACAGATCTGACTAGATCAATTCATATCATCACAGTCTTCGTTTGCTCTCCACAATTTATTCTCGTCAACATCAGTAGAAAAAACATACAAACATTATTTCATGAATTTTAACTCATTTCATCTCAAAGGACCCTAACAATAGTTCAGTGTCACGGTGTCTCTCGAAATTGTCTACTCCCTTTCATCCTCTCAATTCACAGAATTCATCATGGGGTTTTTTTTTTCGAACATTTTTAAACATTTACAAAGCTATTAAGGAATTAAAACGATCGTCTTTCTAAAGATTTTTCACATAATCGTTTCGTCTTAGTATTTTTGAGTTTTCCCAAATCTCAACTATTTCACAAGTCGTGTCACATGAAACGACTGTTTTGTTGTTGTCTTTGGAGTTGATTTCTTAATATATCTTTTTCGAATATTTTCCAACCCGATTAATATTTGCTTATTTCAGTGTGATCTAATTAACTGAGGCGATATTGGCAACCGCGTTTCACAATGGCGGAAAAAAGAAAAAGTTACACATGTAAACATTATGAGGACGTAATTATTATAATTCATCGTGCATGGTATCATCACTCCTGTTCACAGAGCCAACAAATGCAACTCATATCACTCAAATTAAATTACTTAACTTTTTATACAACTGAATTAACACCACTCTGGTTGACCAGTAAATAGGAATTATGTTGGCATGGGCAGATAGCTTGCCGATCACGATTTTTTTTTCTCCATTGATAAGGATTACATAGATGCCTGTACAGTCATTATCTGTCTATCTATATCTATATATATATATATATATATATATATATATATATATGTATCTATGTATATATGTATATATATATATATATATACATATCTATATATATATCTATATGTATCTATACATAAATATGTATATATATATATATATATATATACATATCTATATCTACGTATATCTATCTATCTATATATATATATATATGTATATATATATATGTGTGTGTGTGTGTGTGCGTGTGCGTGTGTGGACATTTCATGATGGTCATTACATATTTGTTGGATATTATACATATAAACGCACGAGAATAATCGGTATAAAGTAAGGCAATAAGTGACACATAAGTATAATCAAAACGATGAAATTTACAAAGTTACATGTGTTGCTTGAATTGCTTCACTCGTCTAATATCTACATGAGAAGTTGACGGTACTCGGAGTATTTTGACAAGCCCATTCATTTTACAATGCATGAAATATTGATTATTCCAATAAACTAAAGAATTGAATGAATCTTTTATCATAGCAATAACATCAAAAAGATTGTCATCGAGATAAAAGGCCAAATTGTAGGAATTTTTTCGATGAAATATATAGACCTCTATTGCTCCAAACACTATTGCTCTACAGAATTGACATTTTAGACCGGTTTTCCTGTTTGATAAGCGTTTCTGAAAGAGAATTGAAACTGATGTAATCCAATGCTTACCATTTTGTCATTTGATTATTATGTGCTTAGGCTCCAATTGTTATTGATTTGGCCAAGTCGTCTTCATAGACCTGACTCAGATCTCCGTATCTTGGCGCGGGAACAAGCAGTTATATCATTCCAAATTTCTGACACTGATCTGTGTGATTGAGGTATAGGTTTTCTTCAATTTGTCTCTTTCTGTACAAATTGAAGAGAACCTATACCTCAACCTTTGCTCCCTTTGATCCTCTGCTTAGTAATCTCTTGCTTTCACCTCTGTCTGTACAAGATTATTCCTCATGTGTTCTTATTAGTCAGGATGTGTCCCCTCTCCAATAATGTTTCCACGGCTGTATTGCATAGTTACTGTCACTTCTTACTCCTTGTTTGCCATGAAAGTGCTATTTCATTGCATTTCTTTTTTTAACAACGCGAAATAAATTACGATATTTTACTGGTCACTACTCTTAAGTATTGATTATCTTCAACTTTAAAACATGGGAATCTCAAGCGAATACAAATTAGTGTCAAACAAATCAGAATAAAAAAATTTGGACACTCTTATACGATAACATTGGATTATTGCATGACCAAGAGAGCTGCATGCAGACTTGAGATATCTCGAGAAATTTTTGTCTGGTCAAGTTCTACATGCACACACACACACACGCACACACAAAATTGTACGTTTAGCCCAACTTTTCCGGAGATATAGCCAAGGGGACATTGCGTGTGGGTGTGTGTGCTGCTGAAAAAAAAAGGCTCAATAACTATACTATTTCAACTTTAGATTTTGACATTGACAAAATCAAATTGTGTTAATATATTGACTGGTGTTTAAAGGGCAATTTCTCTTTTAAATGTTAATGTCAAAATATCAGCTTTGACCATAATTTGCTAATGATCACCTGCGTGGGCACGTTCTGTGTGCAAACAAAAGTTAACGTTAATCGGAGCTGTGCTCTCTCAGACACAAAACAAAGGAAATTTGGTGTGTGGGTATTTGACATGTAACAAACGTTGAAAAAATAACATTCACCTATCAATTCAACTTTTAAGACATAATTTTTTGTCAAAATTCAAGAGGGTATTGGGCATAGCTTTGAATTCTCTTCACAAGGCGATGGTAACAAAAGTCCATCGTAAACCAGAAGAATGGCTATCTAAAGTCAACGATGAATCCTTACAACCATTCTGGGACCCCTTTGGCGCTTTTGCACTGCTATGTGAAGGGACCCTGTAAAAGTGGAGGTACATATAAATCGTTATCCACCACTGCTCCACCTTCGGCATCCAAACGATCTAGGCCAGTTTAGAGGTCTTGAACGTCCTACAAGGATGTTTGAAGGCTGTCACAACCTCTGTGTTGCTCCAGTACGTTGTTGATAATAATATGTTATTACTTTAAGCGTGGATTTCAGCCGTTATACTTACGATGGTGAACGGATTTGCCGATGACGTATGATTATTAGACATGATGTTGAGATCACGAAAAAAGCCAGTAATCCTACAACTGTAGCAATAATGATGACGAGTTTCCTGCACAGAGTGTCCCCTTTGAAAGGAAATGCACAAGTCGCAACGTCTTCGACGGAGTAAGAAGAGACAGGAAATGATAGTAGTGGAGAAATGAGCGAGGGTGGTGTTGTGGATGGTCTCCGGGCCAAGCTTGAGGTGGAGCGTGTTGCAGTAGTGGAGCTCACCGACATGTCTGAAATTGATGATATCGTGCTTGGTACCGTACTCGACGTTGATGACGAAGGTGACAGGGCTGGTACACGACAGTAAAGATAGAAGGAATGAGTGGGATGATGAAATTTTGTGGTAAGCTCAAAGTTCAAATATGATTGTTGTATTTGAAATGTTATGTAGGGTTGTCGTATTTCATTGATGAATACGTGACCAGATACATAGAAGCTGTTTGTTCCCGCTAGTACATAAACTGTTAACTTCTGCTTCTGGCCAGGCGTCATTACTTTCTAAATAACAAAAGATCGGTCGATATTCTGCACCCTGAAGTCTTCCTACAAAGCAATCGCAACTATACACGTGAATGTCATATGTCCTTTCAATAATTCCGTCAACTACACAGTTATACATGCCAGTATCGGCTAACTTAACGTCGGCTATGGACAGACGAAACGGAGACTGGGAATGACATGTTGTAGAGAATCTACCACCGGTTTGAAATGGACTAATTAGACCACAACCACTGTTTGATGAATGTGCAATGTACGGTTGAGTGGTCCTTTTCCATGTGTACCAGTAAGCGGAGAAGTAATTTTCAGTAAGTACACAGTCGAGGGTTATGCTGTCTCCTATTCTGGCAGATGATATTACAGTACCTTCAGGGGGTAAGCCTGCCAGTGCTGAAAGCAGAGAAGCAACAATCAATAGACGATGTAGCGACTTTCCCTTTCTAATAGCCACAGCCATTTTATCCATGTTGATCAACGAATATAATGTAGAAATGCCCAGCAGAGGAGAATATCAACTTCTCTTGGTGCAGATGCAACAGAAGATGAACCAGGAAAAATTCTGTTTGAAAGGAAATTTCATATATCATAAGTGTCTAGTGCATCCGTCTGTTGTCAGAAGTGATACTTTGCATTGATATCACGCACATGGTATTTGATAGCAGGAGCGCAGCGTTTGAAGAAAAAATAAGGAAAGGAATAAAAAGGAAGTGAAACAAGTAAGTGAAGTGTTTAAGCCTTTTCATTGTATCTGCATTACATTCACTTTATAAAAAAAAAAAATGGATTATTGCCAGTTCTTTCTTATAACGTTGATCAAGCAGCAGGCCTAAACTAATCTGACAAGAAACAAGCCTTGCCATGAAAGTGATGAAGTATCTATTTAACTTATACTCTTCTGTCCCATCTGCCCTATTCAGAAATGGAATCGGGGAACTACCAGAATTTAATCCAAACGCATCCCACAGATTATCAATCACTACTTAACCACATCAGTATCAACGATTTAGTCCGTTGAAGGGGAAGTTAAATCTGACAACGCGACGTAGGAATTATATTTCTTGCTGTTTGTATTTGATAATGTCAAAGTTGATAGTAATGATTGTAACTGCTTGCGGATAATTATCAAGTAATGTAAAGCAAATTTCCGTTTTCCATCTTGTGTTTGGAGATTTAAACTGGCCACAAGAAGATAAGATCGGGATATTCCAGTAACTTTTTTTTTTTATTCACGTTCCATATTCCACATTTCGTACAAGTTTTATATTCCATTTGATTTGAAGCAGAAAAGTTTTTTTTTTCACACAATGGTCAGTTTGAACCAATAATGCACAAATGTATAAGGACATATAATTAACGTGTAATATGAGGAACCCACTAAAAAGCAAAGCTTGTAGGATGTGGGTTCCAAAAATATAACATAGGGTTTTAGTACAGTGTATCAAAGTCAGAAGTGACGTAACATGCAAAATTCAAAATATCGAGAATATTACAATGTTTACGGGATGTACAAAGTATAGTATATAATGTTTTATGATTAACTTATGGTATGAATGCTTAAAAAAGTAGAAGTTAATCAAACTGGTGAGGTCATCCGAGCGAGGCATCATTTAAGTATAATTATGCAAAAAAAAAAAAAAATTAAGCGATTACGGCGAAATAATTACACATAGGATTTTAGAAAATTGGCTTTAAGATTTTTCTTAAAGGAGCTTAAAGAACTTGAGTGCAACCGAACCGAATCTAACTCATTCCAGAAAGAAGGGCCGGTAGATGTAATTGTCTTAAGGGCTAAAACTGTACGAACAGGAGAAAAATGATAGGATTCACTGTGTCTTGTAGGGTAAGTATGAATATCACTGTTTTTCACAAACATTGAGGAAAATATACTAGGAAGGTCACCAGTATTCAACTTATACATGAAAATTCCAACATGATATAAATACAAATCAGAAATTTTTAACAATTTACTTGAAACAAACAATTCATCAGTATGATCAAAAAATTGTGCTCGATTTATAATCCGCAAGGCCTTTTTCTGAACCAAAAATAACGAATCAATTTTAGTCTTTGAGCAATTCCCCCAGGCTAATATTCCGTAATTCAAGTAAGGTAATAATAAAGTTGTATAAAGAGAATGCAATATTGGCTTTGGGAAGAGATATTTCAGTTTGTGAATAATTCCAACATTCTTGCACAACAATTTACATAAATAATCAACATGTACCTTCCATGAAAGGCTACTGTCAATATAAATGCCTAAAAATTTTGTTGAATCTATTTGATTTAATTGTAAACCGTTCATTAAAACTAAACCTGGAAGAGATTTTATTGTGTTACTGAAAACCATATAATTGGTCTTATTTATGTTAAGCGACAATTTATTTGCCTGAATCCACTCAAACACCAACTTAAGTTCATTATTCAGAGAATCGAGCAAAACATAAGGATCTGAGTGAGAATAAAAGAGACTTGTATCATCTGCGAACAGAAGAAAAGACAGCAGAGAGGATGAGTTACGGAAGTCATTGATGTATAAAATGAATAAAAGAGGACCTAAGAGGGAGCCCTGTGGAACACCACAACAAATCGAGTTTGTATCAGATTCATGATTATTTACAGAAACAAATTGAGATCGACCGGTAAGATAACTTCTGAACCACTCCAAGGCCTTTCCACGAATACCGTAATGATTTAGTTTATACAAAAGAATTTCGTGATCTATTGTGTCAAAGGCCTTAGAGTAGTCCAGAAACAGACCGACTGTATGCGACTTTGTGTCTATAGCTCTTACAACTTTCTCAACCAGAAGTAATATAGCATGGGTGGTTGCATGTTTTTTCCGGAATCCGAATTGATTATCAGCTAAAATATCACAATCGTTTACAAATTTGATTAAACGATTATAAATCACCTTCTCAAGTAATTTAGAAAAGGGTGACAGAAGCGATATTGGTCGATAATTTCCCAACTCATCCTCTCTGCCTTTCTTATAGATTGGGATAACTTTAGCAATTTTCATTTTAATGGGCACAATACCAGTCAATAAAGATAAATTCAAAATCTGAACTAAGGGTGATAGTATTTCGTTTACAATACTTTTCATGAGGTGATTAGAAATCCCATCATGACCTGTACTCTTCTTGGGGCTAAAAGAATTGACAATATCTACGACCTCTGTTTCAAGTACTGGGAGAAAAAATAAGGACTGTGGATTGGAATTTAAAAGGTAAGAATGAAAGGGTCTGTGTACAGATGAAATATTGCGGGCCAGATTCGGACCAATATTAACAAAAAAAGAGTTGAATGCTTCCGCAATTTCCACATCATCTGTTAAATTCTTCCCTTCACAAAGGATATTATCAATACTACCCTTATTTACACGTTTATGAATAACACTATTTATTACATGCCAGGTAGATTTTGCATCTGACTTGTGCTGTTCAAACAGAGAACAAAAATAATCTTTCTTTGCTTTACGTAACAGGGACGTGAGAGCATTCCGATATTTAATGTACTTTGATTTATTTAAAACTGTATTACATGATTTATATCTGTAAAATAAAGTATTTTTTCTGTTTATGGATCTAAGTAAAGCTTTTGTTATCCAGGGTGAGCGCGGAACTGTTTTGTAGTTTCCTCTTTGATTTCTCAAAGGGAAATGCAAGTGATATAAAGGTACCAAAATATTCATAAATCTGTCGTACGCATCATTCGGATCAGTGGAGTTTAAAACCTCATTCCAATCAATTTCGGATAAACTTTGTTTGAACAGCTGGATATTATGATCGGAGAACACTCGTGATTGCGATAAATCTTTACACACCTTTTGTTTATGCGATTCAGGTATAATAGAAATGGAAGAAACTAAAACGGGAAAATGATCTGATATGTCCGTAACAGCGATACATTGATCATCATAATCATAGCTGTTTAAAAATATGTTATCAATCAGTGTTGCGGAGGCTCCAAATAATCTTGTAGGCTTAGTGATACAAGGAGTGAAAGAGGATGATACCATAGTATCAAGAAAATCACGTGTTTGTGGCTTACCATAATCAAGTAAGTCTAAATTAAAATCTCCCATTATGTACACTTGTTTGTTGCGGAGATAGGGCGAATCTAAAATAATTTCTACGTTTGAGATGAAGTCAGAATAATTACAATTTGGGGGCTTGTAAATTTCTCCTATCAATACTTTTTTACCACCTGGCAAACTTATGTCAATGAAAATACTTTCAATTGAATCAGACATATAATTTAACTGGGTTATCATTTCAAATTTCAAATTATTCTTCACATAAAATGCCACGCCTCCACCTCGTTTACAAACTCTGTTATTTGTTACCAGTGTGTAACCATCTAATTGTACAAGGGAAGTGAAATTTTCAGTCAGCCAAGTTTCACATAATCCCAAAACTGACAGTTTTATATTCAAAGTGTCAAGAAATAATTGTAACTGGTCAGAATTTTTAATCAAACTCCTTATATTATAATGCAAAACTGAGAAAGTATACTCCGCTCTGAAAGACTTAAGCTGTGCTACGTGTTGCGGTAGAATATAACAAGATGTTGTTAGTTTCGGATGGAATGAAGCGTCATGGTCATCATGAATGAGGTCAAGATTAGGCATATCATCATTAAGAGTATTGATATCATCAATATCGTTGGATACACTACCTAACATTTTTAACAGACATACATGGGTAAGGTAATAAGGTGGTGTAACTTTGCTTGGGATCATCCTCAGAAGAGAATACAATAACATCAGATATCTCAGTTTGCTCAACCAATTTGTTACAATCTGAAATGCATATGAAGACGCACATAGTACGAGTATCGCAAGGGTGACTTGGCACCATCAGAGCCGTAGGGCAATGCACACGACAGTATGCACATGTTCCAAAAGAGAAAGCATGAGAAAAATGCAACTTTGAACTATCACTGAACTGACGACTCGATTTCCACAAACATAAACTCAGTTTTAAGAATACAGTAGCTGTGAATACATAGGACTTTTTAAAGAAGCCGAAGGCGACAAGATTAAGGAACAGTAACCATTTGTTTGGTGTGACCGATGAAAAGCTACAACATTGGATTTGGGGGGAAAAGGAACAGAACTCCACCACCATCCATTTCATTAACAAGACAACAATCACTATGTAAGGGGAAAAGACTGGATATGGTTTGTGCTGAGGAGACATGGCATACAATTGAATACTTAGTACATGATAAGTCGCATGATGCGTCGCACGGGTGACTTGGGAATACCAAAGCTCAAGAACAATGATCTCGACAAGACGAGATACAAAAAGGGAGGCATGAGAAAAATGTGGCGTACAACTTTCATGAATTTAGATGGTAAAGCACAAAGACCCATGGTGTATTGAATGCGATTTGATTTTAGTAAGCCTAATATCTTCTTGTATAGTTAATACATTCAAGAGACTGTACAGTACTGGTTGAGGTGGGGATTCAGGTTCATAACATTCCTAAGTGAGAAAACGAGAAACCTCAATATGAAAGAGCATGTAATTTTAAGAAGGATTCAATGTTTATTTGATGAAAATTTATTTCTAAATGACTGAGATATCCCAAAAAGTGATAGTTTACCTTGTTTTTGGATATCTCAGCCATTTCAAAACCGATTTTCATCAAATAAACGTCTGATAGTGGTTTCTGAATATCTCGCAAAACGTTAAAAGCTAAATCCTCACCTCAACCGGAACTGTACACACCCTTTAACAATTAATGATATTTCGTCTGATGGATATTAATATTTGGTAATTTCCTTTCATTTGCATTTTCCGATATCGATTCACAATCACACAATGATATCAACTGCCCATTGGAATCAACATTACTACGAAACGAAGAGTGTCAAAAGGAACGTGATATGTTGTGAAGTGTTTCTTTTGAATAGGTTTTGGTAATGTACACATACACCCACACAAAGAGACAATGAGACTAAACTCATTTTTTCTCTGGAGTCCAAGAAGGTATTGTGAGAACATCCCTTTAGCTACTGTTTTGGGGTTTCAGTGTCGGGGTATTTCTATAGAGGTTGTGATTACAAATTTAGTTTCTAGTGCTACATAGGAGCCGAACACGCAGTAAGTTTCCATCATGAAGCAGGTATAGAGGCCAAATAGTATATAGCAGCATTTGGACCCTAGTTGCACGCATCTTAAACATTATTTTGGTTGGTAAACATGGTAAATGCAGCAAACGCACATTGAATGTGGTTTATACCAATTTTATTTCGCATAAATAAAATCAGATATAAGGGGATAGTTCGAATGTTAAAAGAATGCGGATTTTGTTCGATTAATTGAAGAATGATTTATGAGATTTTAGTTCTCTGGAGGCTATTGTGTGATGTTGTCTCTTCATTTGTGAATTTGTTGTTGTTGCGAATAACCAGATCTTCATGTGTTTGATAAGGGTGACGGGGGGGGGGGATTTTGGTTGTAGATTATTACTGTGGATTATTTCAAAATGATATTGTAATTCTGTTGCATACATGTTTTTGAGATCTTGTATAATTCTTTTTGTTTTTATTGTACGAATCTCCATGGAGTCATCGTTTGTTTATACACCTTGTATTGCGAAGATGATGATGCCATCGAATGAAATTCGAATAAAGAATATCATAACCTAGAAATGTTGCTATGGAAACTGGCGTCCATGTCTCCACCACATCACATTGCTATCCCATGAGGTATTTTTGTTTGTTTGTTCATTTTCCATCTGAAAAAATGGCGGGATAGCGTGTTTCTTGAAAATTTTTGATGATGGTTCGACATACTTGTAATTGGGGAAAATGACATATAGGCCCTATATGTCACACATGACGTGTTGAGTTCTTACTTTCGTTGAACTAAGTTTTATTTGAATGGATAGCTAGATAGTTTTGATAGAGCAAGTATCATGGAATTTGAGGATTTTGCAAATTTCAAAACCAGTCTTAAAGGGATCGTATAGTTTTAGTTGAGACCTAATTCCAGGTTTCTAACATTTTTTGGGTGAAATAATGAGAAACTTCTTATGAAATATGAAAGAGCATATAATTCTATGAGGAATTCAACGTTTATTTGATGAAAATTGGTTTTGAAATGGCTGAGATATCCAAAAAAGGGCGATTCTAATAAAGTGTGAGACTTACACTCTATTACGATCGCTTTGTTTTACATTTTTTGGGCTGTTTCAGTCATTCCAAACCCGATTTTAATCAACTAAACTTTGAATTCCTCTTAAAATGGTATGCTCTGTACTATTGCATAAGTGTTTTCTTGGTATCTCGCAAAAAGTTAAAAGCCCAATTCTCATCTCCACTAATACTGTATCTTCCCTTTAAAACCCACCTTTTCCGTCTTTCTTGATTAAGATAAACATGCATTACCCCTTTTAATATTACCCCTGTTAATTATTGGATCTATTATGTTAATTGTTATATTTGCTAATAATTCGTGTCTATTTTGTGTCTGAATTGTCCAGCGCATAGAGAAGCATGTGCTTATGATGCGCTTTATAAATGTATTGTTATCATTATTATTTTAAAGTGACTTTTCACAATTGACGTATGAACCCATGGCCCACAATTCGATGGGCCTATTTTTCATTGGTAACATCCCATTTTCATGAAAATACTTTGAGCTATTTTCAAAATATGGGAAAATGTGACATTTTCACATTTTCACTGAGTCTTGATCTCATGGTCAGAATCTTTCCGTACGGAATAGTTGTGCAGTATAATACATGTATTTAATCTTGTTTGATTTAGTGGATGCTGCATAGTGGGGGGGGGGGGAGGTGCAAGGGATTTTTGGCTCAAATTTTTCCAAAAGCACCAAAATTTGGCACACATGTAGTCCAAACCATACTATTTCGATTTTTGATGGGCGCCAAGAATGGCGCCCTCTGGGGCGGCCATATTGGCAAAATCCAATATGACCGCCATATAGGTTTAAAGGTCACTTGCATTTGACAACATTAAAGGGTTACAATCATTTAAAAATTCAGGTTAAAAGATTTTCTGGGTCAAGGAATTCGAATCTGAAGTTGTTTTTATGGTCTGAAGTCAATTTATCCTTATAAGGTCACCTTAAGGTCATTTAGGGGTCAAGCCATTGTATTCATAACAGTTTATTGAAAAAATGGCTTGCCCATGGTCAATATTCCAGGAATGCCAGGCTTAGTAATAGAAATGCAGTTGTCGACGGCTGAAAAAAGGCGCATTTCTTGTGAAGGGCGCCCTCCGGGGCGGCATATTTGCAAAATCCAATATGGCTGCCACCTACGTTTAAAGGTCAGTCCATAACAAAAAAAAAAAAACTTTTCAAAGTGTAACAATAATTTGAAAAGTCAGCTTTAGAGGTTTTATGGGTTAAGGAATTCGATTCTGAACTTGTTTTTATGGTCTGATGTCAACTTTTAATTTGAAGGTCTCCCTAAAGGTCATCTGGGGTCAAACTATTATATTCACAATAGGTAATTTAGTAAATGGCTTGCCTATAGTCGATATAGGAGGAATGCCAGCCCTGCAAATAGAATTGCATTGTTGAGGGCGGTGGGAGAGGGTGCACGTCACGAGACCGACACCCACGAGTCATACAGCCCACAAGTCATATAGCTCACAAGTCATACAGCCCACAAGTCATACAGCTGACAAGTCATACAGTCCACCAGTTATACAGCCCACAAGTTCGACACTGAGTAAATTAAGCCCATGAGTTCGACATCAAGTAAAATAAGCCCACGAGTTATACAGCCCATGAGTTCGACATTACGCACAAAAGGCTCACGAGACCGACACTAGACCGACAGGATGAACAGCGCCACCTATAGACCAATTAACTGTATAGGGTGTCCAGATAATGGCATAAAGAAGGTATAAGAGATGGAAAAGGAGAGTTGCTAGGGTATTACCCCCGTCAATTGCCCTCCCTCACCCCCTGAACGGTTCAAGATCTTTAATTGTGTTTGCGTATGTGAGTGTTTGTGAAAAAACTAAATAAAATTCAGTAAAGTGCATGAGATGTTTCAACATGACTTTCGAAAATGCCCTCATTTCCCTATCTGCAAAGCCCATACCGGTATACCTACTTAGGAAAAGATAATAAAATGATGTGGACATTTAAATCAACCAACTAGAAAAATACCCAGGTATGAAATGAAGTTCACTACTAGAAAATTATTCACAAAATGGTCAATGTTGTAGTGCACGCCTGCTTTGTATGATATGGAGGGGGGGGGGGGGGGGCTAGTCATCTTCAAACATAGGCGCCGGAAGTGGGGGCGGGGGGGGGGGGCAGCCGCCCCCCAATCCAAAAAGTGGGGGGGGGGGCAAAACGCATTTTGCCCCCCCCCCCCCCACCCCCCAAAAAAATAATAATGATAAAAATAAATGAATAAACAAAGAAAATAAAATAAATATGTATATATATGAATAAAAGGGAAAATTAATGTGGCTACAAACGGCAGCTGTTGGACAGTAAAATGCCAAAAATTTCAAGCTCGCTCGCTTCGCTCGCTCGCGTCCAGCAGTTGAGCCCGGTGCGCCTCCCCCTTAATTTCTAAAGCGAAAAACATAGCTACGACGGCAGTTGTTGGACTCTAGAATGTCAAAATTTTCAAGCTCGCTCGCTTCGCTCGCTCGCATTGAATCGTTATGCCATTTTCCTAATGTTGCTGACAGTAATTGCCAGTAGTTGCGCCCGATGCCCCCACCCCTTAATTTCCAAAGCATAAGATAAATATAGCTACAAACGGGAGTTTGGGGACTGTAAAATGTCAAAATTTTCAAGCTCGCTCGCATTGAATCGTTATGCCACTCTCCTAATGTTGCTGCCAGTATTTGACAGCAGTTGCGCCCGATGCCCCCCCCCCCTTAATTTCCAAAGCGAGAGGTATAGTTACAAACGGGAGTTTTTGGACTGTAACATGTCAAAATTTTCAAGCTCGCTCGCTTCGCTCGCTCGCATTGAATCGTTATGCCACTCTCCTAACGTTGCTGCCAGTAATTGCCAGCAGTTGCGCCCGATGCCCCCCCCCCCTTAATTTCAAAAGCGAAAGATATAGCTACAAACGGGAATTTTGGGACTGTAACATGGCAAAATTTTCAAGCTCGCTCGCTTCGCTCGCTCGCATTGAATCGTTATGCCACTCTCCTATAACGTTGCTGCCAGTAATTGCCAGCAGTTGCGCCCGATGCCCCCCCCCCCCTTAATTTCCAAAGCGAAAGATATAGCTACAAACGGGAGTTTTTGGACTGTAAAATGTCAAATTTCTCAAGCTCACTCGCTTTGCTCGCTCGCATTGAATCATTATGCCATTCTCCTAATGTTGCTGCCAGTAATTGCCAGCAGTTGCGCCCGATGCGCCGCCCCATTAATTTCCAAAGTGAAAGATTTACTGCTACAAACCCCAGTTTTGGGACTGTAGAATGTCAAAATTTTCAAGCTTGCTCGCTTCGCTCGCTCGCATTGAATCGTAATGCCATTCTCCTAATGTTGCTGCCAATAATTGCCAGCAGTTGCGCCCGATGCGCCCCCATTTATTTCCAAAGCGAAATATATAGCTACAATTAAATCTCCAGTTTTGGAACTGTAGAATATCAAAATTTTCAAGCTCGCTCGCTTCGCTCGCTCGCATTTTATTGTTATGCCATTCACCTTTGATGTTGCTGACAGTATATAATTTGTCGATCGTTTCACACCGTCATTCCATAATCCATGTAAGGAAAACTTTAAGGCCGTGTCACACCAGCCTTGCGTGCGACTTGCAAAGAACAATTTTGACTACCCGGAGGTCACCGTAGATATCCGCACATGGCAGTACCTAGCATGTATCTCAAAAGTAGTCGCCCGGAGGTGCGCACGCATATTTTTTTTACCCGCAACCGTGTTTAGGCCCTGTCACACCTTTCCGGGCAAGCTACTCGGGCTTGTTACGTGTAGGGATTTTCTGAGGGCGGAAAAGGATTTGTGCGAGTCAGCGCGTGTGTCTTACTTGCTGGACGCGTTATACTTGCGAGTATACTGTGTGACCTTTGTACCAGTCGCCTAAAGGCCGTGTCACACCATAACGCGGGCTTGTGGCGAGGAGGTAGTTTCCAGCACGTAGAAGATTTTCAGCGAGCGAACAAGAATGTTTGCAATTTTCATTCATGCCTTGTCATACCGTACGGGGGAACTTCTGCGGCTTGACATGCGGTGAAACAAATTTACTCCAAAAAACTCTCCGCAGTTGGTCCGCACCTGACAGTATCTAGCGCGTAGTTGCCCGGAGGTGCTCATGCAAGTCCGATTTAACCGCAGCCAAGTTTTGAGCATGACCAAAACTTTTTCCGGGCGAGTCGCGGGAATGCCCGTAGAGGTCCAAGCAGAACGCCAGTACTTCCCAGGCAATTCCCACGCAGGTACTTCGCAGTCCCGTATGCAGCCAAGATAATGAAATTCTGTGAGATTTCAGCCATTTCATTAGAGGAATTCCTTCACTAAGTTGTCAGCCCCCACGCGACTGGTACAAAGGTCACACAGTATACTCGCAAGTATAACGCGACCAGCAAGTAAGACACATGCGCTGACTCGCACAAATCCTTTTCCGCCCTCAGGAATGTCCGGTATGCTAGAAAACCCCTACACGTAACAAGCCCAAGTAGCTTGCCCGGAAAGGTGTGTCAGGGCCTAAACACGGTTGCGGGTAAAAAAAAAATATGCGTGCGCACCTCCGGGCGACTACTTTTGAGATACATGCTATAGTACTGTCGTGTGCGGATATCTACGGGAACCTCCGGGTAGTCAAAATTGTTCTTTGCAAGTCGCACGCAAGGCTGGTGTGACACGGCCTTTAACAATGTTCCTCAATGACTGCGTTGTTGAATGTATCACATTCCGTAATGTATTGTAGTCCCATTATTGCTCACGCACACACGCACAAGCATACAGATCATCAAAATTACTTTATGGATCCTCCCATGTTTCGACCCACCATACGCCACTTTACATATATATATATATATATATATATATATATATATATATATACATATATTGTGTGTGTGTGTGTGTATGTGTATATTGTGTAACATATGCATGGCCTAATCTTGAGCCCCCCCCCCCCCCCCATCCAAAACTGCTTCCGGCGCGCCTGTCTTCAAAGGTGTTAAAATAATAAAAAATCACAGAAAATCATGATATCGTCAATTAAGGCAGCGTTAAGAGTTCGGAAAAAGAAGATGGATTCATGAAAGTAACTTTCCTATTTCATGAAAAACGTGCTGTTTTGAGAAGAATAATTTTACAAACACAAGCTACTGAAATCGAGGTGAATCGCTGCGATAGAAAAACAAAAGTTTTCATCCGTTGAATTTCATACATTAAAGTTAAAGAGAAATTAGAAATTGAACTCTAAGCAGGCGGATAAAAGCAGGCAGAAAGGATATTTAATAAGGCCTACTTAACTTGTGAAGCGAGAAAGAAAAGGGTGAAAAAACTTAGATCCTGTCCAACGTCTAAGTAGAAATTAGGAAAGCCTATTAAATATAGCATGAAGGCATCTAAAAGTAAACCATTCATTGTTCTTGACCTCTATCACTTTTTCATTCTTCTTTTTTTTTTGGGGGGGGGGTCCTATGAAGAGGGCAATTCTATTTTTAAACTAGACTTGGAATTTGTCAAGACTGACAAATTAGGTGATCCGATCTCTTCGGAAATCAATGATTTTAGTCCCGATCCCAATAGGTATGACCAATCAGGTTTCATCTGTGTTAATAAGGACATTGACCGTGTGATGTTTGGATTCTCATTTAGAAAAGGTAGTCAGACCTGCCATCTATGGTACACAATTCCGTACACACTAAGATACAGAATGAAGTATATTTGATCTTTGACCCCACTTTGCACAGACAAGATGGCATCTGAGCAAAACGTGGTTATTTTGTGAAATGATTCCTGTAATATGGTCTTTACGTGTGCAAAATATGGGAAAGATAGGACATGTATTCACCAAGATACAGGATAAAACATTTATGACCTTTGACCCTAATTTGTATACCCAAGATGGCGTCTAATCAAGTAGTTGTTATTTTATGAAATAATGTATGTGACATGATCTAAACATGTGCAAAATATGGGGGTGATTGGGTCTGTTTTTCTTGAGTTATTGCAAAGAAAGTTGCAGAAAGAAAGAAATATCTCAATACATCGAAGATAAGCTTTAATTTCAACCAAGTTTTTTGACGTGATCCCGAAACCGTATGAAAAAACAAAGGGCATATTCATGATAGCGCAAAGTCTCAGCTACAACATATTAAAATCTTAGAGAAATTCACCCACGGGTAAGTGAGCTAGTGCTCGATAAAGATAGTCATGTCAATTTTCATTTCCTGACAAACTGCACTCCCATAGACATAACACGTAAACTGGCCAGATTTGACAAGGTTACATTGAATTCATTTTTACGATGTGATGCCGTCATCTAATGAAAGTTTTGTAAATATAATTATGAAAGAGCATTTAATAAGCTACAACATACTGAAATTTGGGTCAAGATTGGCAAAGGATTAGTGTGGATTAATATTTCAAATACAGAATGAAGTATATTTGACCTTTGACCTCACTTTGCACACCCAAGATGGCGTCTAAGCAAAAAGTGATTATTTTATGAAATGATTCTTGTAACATGGTCTTTGCGTGTGCAAAATATGGGAAAGGGAGGACATGTATTCACCAAGATACAGGATGAAACATTTATGACCTTTGACCCTAATTTACATACCCAAGATGGTGTCCGATCAAGTAGTTGTTATTTTATGAAATGATGTACGTGACATGTACTAAACATGTGCAAAATATGGGATTGATAGCCATTGTTGTTGTTCATCTATTGCACAGAAAGTAGTACAAAGAAAGAAAAATAAAGAAAAAATTATGTTATTTTATAGAAATTTGAAGGAGAAGCATAAAAAAAAATCAGAAAAAGATAAAGTAAGGAAAGGGAGATTAAGATTAACTAAAGAAAAAAAGAACAAAAGTGTTTAGAAAAAAAAAAAATTGGCAGGGGTGAGCCTCGAACCAGGGACCTTAGGATTACGAGTCGGATGCGCTACGCAATGACCTATTTCATTCTCCATAGGCCCTGTGTATTAGGCAAAATGACGCTGCATCGAAGCCTCGTGCCATTTTCAACCCAGTTTTTCGACGTGATGCCGACATCGTATGAAAAAATAGAGGGCACACTTACGATAGCCCAAAGTCTCAGCTACTACATACTAAAATCTGGGAGAAATTCACCGAAGCATAAGTGAGCTAGTGCTCAAAAAAGAGAGTCATGTCAATTTTCACTGCCAGAAAAACTGCTCTCCCATAGAGATAACACGTAAACTGATCAAATTTGACAATATTACTTTCAATCCCTTTTTACGAGGTGATGCCGTCATCTAATCAAAATGTTGTAATTATATTAATGAAAGATCATATATTAAGCTACAACATACTGAAATCTGGGTGTAAATTGGCGAAGGATAAGTGAGATACGCTCGAGTGAACTTGAAATTTGATGACGTCATTTTGAAAATTTACTTTTTTTACTGTATAAAGAAATTTGATATCTTTTAATCATTTTGCCAGCATCGCCAACCCATGAAATAACATGTCCAACTCATCAGCTTTCAGAATATGTAAAGAAAATGGGGGGTTACCGTCCATCCTGACGATTAAAATCGGATTTAAAATTGGCGTTTTTTTGGCATCGTTGCACTGTATATCGCCATTGACGCGCGCGCGGAATTTCAACTTTGACGGGCCCGTATGACGTCATATTGAGTCGGATTGACTTGAAACTTGGTAGAAATATTCCTTGACATTTCAGGCATCCGATTAGTGTAAAAAACCGGGAAATTTCCATTGCATATGAGCTGTGTGTGCGAATATGTGCGCGCGCGTACGCGTCCGTCCAATTTTTTCAATTTTTCGAAAAATGCTCCAAATGGTCTGAAACGTGTGCAAAAAAAATTTGAGCTCGATTTGAGCATACAAATATTTCAACGCGCGCGTACGCGCACGTTTTAAGAGAAAATATGAATTTTGAGAATATGAGTAAAATGCGCATAATTTGAAATGTATGTGACGTAGATTTCATTGCAAAATTCTATTCCATTAATGAGATATGAATGAAAATGTGTTTTCATATAATGACGTCATAGTGACGTCACGGTCGACTAATCACTATGATTTTATTAGGAGGATCGTCTTTGGGACATGATACATGTATGGTATAATTTTGACATTGATAGGAAGAGGACTTTCCGAGATTACCTCTACACAACTTTTGCGGAGAAAGAAGAAGAAAAAGAAGAACAAAGAATCAGTACAGATACAGAAGGTGATCCGAGAGGATACTCGGATCACCTAAAAAAAAGAAAAAATGGTAACAATGTCGCTCCCCGTAGCGTGACAGAACTGCCCCTAAAAGCTACACGTGTAGAAATACATAATCAACGTCGTTGATATGTAGATGGTGCTGTTATTAGTTAGTAACAATCTTTCGCTGGACAGCGTAACGAATTTGCACCCGCCAGTATGTAATTTTCCCCTTAATGGAACACCCTGTACAGGTACATATGTAAATGACATGTAGATGTCGCTGTTCATCCTGTCGGTCTCGTGAGCCTTCTTTGCCTAGTGTCGGTCTCGTGGGCTTTCTTTGCCTAGTGTCGGTCTCGTGAACCTTCTTTGCCTAGTGTCGGTCTCGTGGGCTTCCTTTGCCTTGTGTCGGTCTCGTGAGCCTCTTTTGCGTACTGTCGGTCTCGTGAGCCTTAATTGTGTAGTGTCGGTCTTGTGGGCTTTCTTTGCTTAGTGTCGGTCTCGTGAGCCTTTTGTGCCTAGTGTCGGACTCATGGGCTGTATGAATCGTGAGCCGTATAACTGGTGGGTTGTATGACTCATGGACATATATTTGATGTCGGTCTCGTGGACCGTATGACTCGTGGGTGTCGGTCTCGTGGGATGACCCCGTGGGAGAGGGAGAGGTGGGCTTTCTCACGAGTAACATCAATATATCTGCTTTCGTGTTAAGATTTCAAACACTAGGTATACTCATGAATTATAATAAGAACCCCTTTCTGAGAGTAATTAAGTTTAAGGGAGCTTACTCAGATCCTTATTTCACAATCAAATTTGAAGACTTGGTAATTCTTCGATTACATTTTTAATGATTACTTACGGTATTTTTTTCTTCATCATTTTAAATATGGCCTGTTATGATATGGCTACACTAGCTTTTGAGTGAGGTTCTGTCCAAAGCTATGGAATATCATAGTTCATGTCACAATCATTCCATTAATTATTTCTACAAGACAGGCGCTAAGAGGAACTGTCCTCACCGACTGGTCTTATTTGCGGAATTCAATATATCTGCATTTGACAGCCAAAAGAGCTAGTTAGAATTATGAATACATGTAATGCCCTTTAAAAGAGTTTTCAAGATTTGATTATTGGATTATTATTTTCATCTTCATCTGCAAGGGATGCAATAAAAACATACATATATGAGAAATAGAATCCTATTGCTAACTAATATATTAACCGTTTAGCAATAGGGGGGGGGGGGGAGGCTACTCTCTATTATTACCAGCGTCCTTGACGTTGCCTCTAAAATGAGAAGTGTTTTTATTTCTCTGTTGAAGTTCAGGGATCCTCAATCACAATAGATATTCATAATTCAGATTTAAATTCAATGGAATAATAATTAAGAAGATCACTCCTAATCTGGATGAAAAAAAGAAAAAATCTGTCGTGTTTAAGAGAGTTTTTAGTACATCAGGTTATCATCAATTTGCTATTTTCGAACTTGTGTAAGAAAGTTCGATTCTAAAGTCCTTATAGGAAATTTATGTGCCTCCACAGCAAACTATGCCCATGGACCTACTGCACATATGGACCATGAACGGAGGTCTTTCTTTGATCCAATGTTCACCACCGCCACCTGATTATGTGCACCTTATGTGCATCTTAATGAGTAACGTGAATTTCGTTTATTGTAACATTACTATTGTGTGCTAAAATGGGGACACGTGTCATCGTAATATTACGTAACAAAGCATTGTTAATTGATAGCTAACAGGTTGTTTGGCCAGCTCCCTGGTTTAGCTGTTATATTATATTGTTCTTTTGTTACTCCGAACACACGGTCGTCGACACGAAACATTTTATCATCTTTGTCATATCACGTGTAACAGGCCAGTTTTCGTTTGGGGCATTATGTACGTAACATCCTGGATTCGACAGAAAAGCTCAAATCAATGACTCTCGCCATTTACAAATCTATTCGAAAAGTGAGAGTCAACGTGCCCAACATATTTCATACGGTATATCTTTTGGCAACGAAGTCTTGCGTAAAACACATCATTGTTATTCACTTATGGTTGGCTGGTCGTTGCCTTACTATTCAAAACTGTTCAGTTCAATCTTTTGCACATGGGGCTGCAAAGTTGCACCCTTTCAGAGGGTGCTCACCTCTTACGAGGTGTTCGACTGGTATTTATCCCTAGGTTAATTTTAATATACCAAGTTGCGTCTCAGTTAGCTGTATTTTAGTTTGTCTCTTTGCTCTTGTTTTCCATGAGGGAAATTACAAAGCAGAGATTGTTATACTTTCCGAAACATATGAAATGACTATGGGCTACTGCCCCCCCCCCCCCCCCCTTGGGATTTCTGTGACGTAGGAGACCGGAGGTGTTTAGTGATTATTGATTGCGAGATAATTATATATGCATATACACGTAAATGTTTGATATGTTTGAAGAATAATTCAGTGATATGGATGATTTCTTTTCCTGCCAAGCAAATGTATATCGGTAAATAGCTGATTGTTTAAAAAATTTTTTCTTGTCAGTGGGAGCTCTGTCCACTTCCACTCTCCACTGCCTAGTACGTGCAGCACACGTCCTTGCTTGTTAAATAAGTTCGTGTTAGGCATTGTATACGAGGCCATGGCCTTGTGTACCATCCGCAACGATGTTGATTCTGTGTCATCAGTGTTCATGTTCGTTTCCCTGTTTTGTGTGTGTTTCATGTTTCTCTGTACGCATTTCGGTTTCCTTTCTTCTTTTAGGTCTGCATACCCCCACGTAGCTGCTGAGCTAGGACCAGGCGGGAAGCCAGCTATTAACTCCCGAATGTTTTATATTTTAACCCATGGCTAACACAACAAATTTTGCTTTTAACTCTTTGAATAGTGATGAATTCTATAACACAGTAAGGCACTCTGAATCTGATCATGCAAATATCATTTCCAGTGTATATGAAGATTACATACCCGATAAATGCAATACCTCAGCACAAGAATTTGAATGTAACTTTGACTCAAATGATCCAGTCCAGAGTCCATCGTGTGTTTATTTGACCGAAAATCAGTATAAAAATCGGATCACGAATACAGTTGGTGAAACATTTTTGTTAGCTCACTTTAACATACGCAGTATCAACAAAAAATTTGATAAGTTGCGCTTACTCTTAGAAAACCCAGATCATAAATCTTGCTCCATCATAGGGTTAACAGAAACATGGTTGAACTCTAATATCAGTCATTTATTTTCTTTACCCGGATTCGAATTTGTATCTAGAAATAGAAGCGAGAGAGTTGGTGGTGGAGTTGGTTTGTACATCTCGAAAAAAATGAAATATATTATACATGAGGAGATTAGTGTTATGAGCGATGTACTTGAATCCCTTTTTATTGAATTGATAAATTCACACGGAAAAAACTTTATGATTGGCGTAATTTACAGGCCCCCTCGTTCAAATTTGAATGATTTTTTGACAGTTTTGCAGGATTTAGTACAAAATCCCATGATACTCAATAAAGATACATTTTTGATGGGCGATTTTAATATCGATCTCATGAAATGTAACTCCCAAAACAGTTCAAAAGAATTTATAGAAACATTAATGTCTGCTTCGTTTTTACCATTAATCTCCAAGCCTACCCGTGTCGCCAGCCAATCGGCTACCCTCATAGACAACATTTTTTTGTAATGTTTTTCCACTTCCTGAGTCTGGTATCGTCCTCTCAGACATCACTGACCATTTTCCTATATTTGCTTAGGTACCAATTAAACTGATTAAACCAAATAATTATTGTAAGCGACATAAGATTACTGCAGATAATCTTACAAGTCTCCAAAACAGTTTAAAAGAAATCGACTGGTCTTCTGTATACAATACTACCGATGTCAACTTGTCTTATGACTATTTCATATCTACTCTTACCTCCGAAATCGATAACCATATTCCCCTGCGTAACATAAAAAATAGATATAAGCAAATTCCAAGACTCCCGTGGATAACCCAGTCTATATTACGATCTATAAATAGGAAAAATAATTTGTTTTATTAATATAGATGCAATCCCACTGAAAAAATAAGAAAAAATATGTTTCATACAAAAACACACTCACCAAATTATTACGTATGCAGAAGAAAATGTTTTATGTTAATCAGATAAGCAAATACAAACATGATATTAAAAACACATGGAAAACATTAAAGAATGCTATGAATACATCTAACAATTCATCTAATATTTCTGAAATTCGGTGGGGCAATGCCTCCAGCAACACTCCCTCTGGCGTGGCGGAAATTTTCAATGACTTTTTCTCTTCAATTGGAAAAAATCTTTCTCAAAATATTCCTCTTTCTAATAAATCTTTTAATGATTTTTTAGATACACCTAACTCCAAAACTATATTTTTTGATCCAACATATAAAGAAGAAATAATAAAGATTGTTGCTAATTTGAAAGAAGGAAAAAGTCCTGGCCATGACGGAATTGACAACTATTTGATGAAAAACATAATTCCTCAAATAGTGGATCCCTTAGTACACATTATCAACTCATCGCTTACAACTGGCCATGTGCCAAATAGCATGAAAATTGCGAAAGTATTTCCTATTTACAAGAAAGGGGAGAAGGATGATGTCAATAACTATAGACCCATATCTTTATTATCTTCTATTTCTAAGATTCTTGAAAGAATAGTTTATATCAGGACAGTACGTTTTCTTAAAACCTGCGACATATTCTCAAACTTTCAATTTGGATTCAGGGAAAATCACAGCACAACACACGCACTACTTGCCCTCATCGACAAAGTCACGCACTCGACACACTTTCACACACAATAGGTATCTTCTTGGACTTCTCCAAGGCCTTTGACACGATTAACCACGGAATACTTCTCGCCAAACTGTCTCATTATGGAATACGTGGAAAGGCCTTGGAGTGGTTCACGAGTTACCTATCAGAAAGATCCCAATTTGTACATGTCAACGGCTTTGACTCTCAAAGTAAAACAATTGCATGTGGTGTTCCACAAGGGAGTTTATTAGGCCCATTGTTATTCATTATTTATATTAATGATTTTCATAGATCCTCGGAGAAACTATCATTCATATTATTCGCGGATGACTCTAACCTTTTTTTCCCACCCTGACCCAAACATTTTAATAAGAACAGTCAATGAAGAACTGAAAAAGGTTATACAATGGATGTACCCAAATGAATTGTCATTAAATATTCAAAAAAACAAAAGTTATGCTATTTAGTAATTCTTTAGATAGCCTCCCAGGCAAAATAACATTTGATACTACTCCCTTGGAAGAAGTTTCTTCCTTTAAATTTTCAATTTCAATTTATTTTCATACTTCTCAATGAAGGAATGTAAATCAAATATAATAAAAACATAGTGAATCATAATATCCGGCTTGGATGTACAGTAAATTAATGTAAGAATATAAAACATATAGTGGTCAATCATCGTACGTTTGGTTCTATGTATAACGCTAAAGAAATCTGACGGAACCTACTTAAAAGCGAGCTTGTTAAGCGTAGGTCCCAAATTCTGAACAGAGTGTAAAGATGAGGAGCACGGATGCAACGTAGGACCAAAATAAAGAGAAACAAAAATGAAAGGCAAAAATACCTGGTGCACTAACAGAATCTTCTCAATACATTAATAGTGATATATAGACAACCACATTCTGCAGATGTAAGAACATTTGATTTAACAATGTTGACAATAGTATAGTAGTATGATTTGAATAATGGTGAAAAGAGAACAACTCGACATGCGAGTCCTCGGAGGAGATACGGAAAACCTAAAGAGTGAACATACAAGTACTAACATTCAAAGAAAATTTGGAATTAGAATTAGAATTACCAGTCAGTATAGCACTGAGGGGAATACAACAAGCCAGCTGTTCACGCGTTCCGAAGTCTTAGGGTACCAAAAGGGGTACTGGTGTGAAGGAATTTAAGAGCGCAAACAGAGAGGCTTAACTGATTTGAATAACAACAACCAACACAGCAGGAAAAGGCACATAAACAAGAAGAAGGAAATTTCAATGGACTTACGCAATGTAATTATTCAATAAATTATGTCTTAATTTGTATTTGAAGGTCGACAAAGACAAACAACCTGCGAGTTCTATGGGGAGATCCTTCCAGTACTTCGGCCCTGTATACATAATTGTTTTTTTTTTTTTTTCGCAAAAATGGTTCGGGTACGTGGTAGGTGATAATCGTCACGTTGGCGGGTGGGATAGTGTTATGAATAGAGTAATTTCTTTTAAACATATGCAAAAAAATATCAGGAAGATCATTTTTGGATAATTTGTACATGAATATCCCTAAATTGTAATAAAACAAATCTGACAATTTCAATATTTTGTTCTTATGGAAAAATTCATCTGTACGAGATAGATACCCAGTCTTATTAATTATTCTAATAGCGCGCTTTTGTAAGAGAAAGAGCGAGTCAAGCAAAGACTGGGTCGTGTTACCCCATGCCAGTATTCCGTAGTTGAGGTAAGGGGAAATCATAGTCGAGTATATAATTTGCAATATATTGGTGGGGAAGTAATCTTTCAGTTTATTTAGAATTCCTGCATTCCTAGATAAAACTTTAGTTAAAAAGTTGATGTGAGACTTCCAAGATAAATCGCTATCAATATACAGTCCTAGAAACTTAACACTATCAACCTTCGTTAAATTAATGCCATTAATATGGACATGACCAGGAATAAATTGCAAAGAGTTACTGAACAGCATATAATATGTTTTATCAATGTTTAGTGATAACTTGTTGGCATGAATCCAGGACTGAACAAGTTTCAATTCGCTGTTTAACATATGAGTAAGCGTATTAGAATTACGATGTGAAAGAAATAAATTTGTGTCATCTGCAAAGCATATAAAAGAAAGAATCTCTGATGAATTTTGGAGGTCATTTATGTACAAGATGAATAGTAGCGGGCCGAGTAGGGAACCCTGGGGGACACCACATGTAATTGATTTCATTCAGGACTCATGACCATTAAGATAAACATACTGCTTTCTATCAGTAAGATAATCTCTAAACCATTCTAAACCTGTCCCGCGAATGCCGTAATGGCTTAACTTATAAAGGAGAATATCATGGTCTATCGTGTCAAAAGCCTTCGAGAAATCAATAAAAACACCGATGGTGTGTGAAGCATCGTCAAGAGCATGTGCCACTTTATCAATAAAAGCCAATAAAGCGTGGGTTGTGCTGTGTTGCTTTCTGAAACCGAACTGAAAATTCGAAAGAATATTACAATTAATAAGAAATCTAAGAGTTCTTTTATGAACAAGCTTTTCCAAAATTTTTGAAATTGAAGTTAAAAGAGATATCGGGCGATAATTATTAACATGTTCTTTAGGACCCTTTTTGTATATAGGAACAACTCTAGCGACTTTCATTTTATCAGGAAATTTTCCGCTTATTAAAGATTGATTGAAAATATAGACGAAAGGAGAAACTATTTCATTTATCATATTTTTTAAAAGAAAAATTGAAATACCATCATCACCTGTACTCTTCTTATTATTCATTTTACAAACAACTTCTTTAATTTCATCATCAACAATAGGAACGAAAAAGAAAGGCAGTGCGTTCCTATCCCCTAAGAACGAATGAAAAGGTGTCCGTGAATGCGGTATTTTGCTGGCAAGATCTGGCCCGAGGTTAACAAAGAAGTCATTAAATACATCCGCCATCGCCCCTGGTTCATCTACTAAACAACGGTCTTTAAAAATGGAATTCGGGGAATTTTTATCTACAGTGGAGTTTAAAGCTGTGTTAATCACCTTCCACGTACCCTTTATATCGAACTTACATTTGTCAAACTGATTGGAGAAATACTGTTGCTTAGCTGTACGTAGAGTAGATGTAAGCGTATTTCGATAACGAATATAAAAAGATTTGTTTAAAGCATTTGGGGATTTACGGTATCTACAATATAATCTATTATATATACCTACAATATAATTTCTTGGTGTTTGCGTTGATAACAAGCTTTCATGGAGGAATCATATTGATAACATATGTAAAATTATTTCACGTAACATTGGCGTAATGAATAGATTAAAATATTATCTTCCTTCATCTGCATTATTAACTCTTTATTCTAGTTTGATACTACCTTATTTAAACTACGGGATTCTTGCTTGGGGTAATACATATCAGATGTTACTTGATAAACTTCTTTTATTGCAAAAGAAAGCGCTTAGAATTGTTTTTAACTTACATACCCGAGAACATACAGATGCTCTGTTTTCTGACCATAAAATATTAAAAGTAAATGATTTGTATGTGTTTCAACTTGGCCAGTTCATGTTTAATTACAACAGTAACTTTTTACCTAAAATATTCCACGATTCATTTCATCGAAACAGTCATGTTCATAACTATCCCACGCGACGATCCGACGAATTTCATCTTCCATTAATGAGAACCGCACATGCCCAAAATACATTTCTTTATACCGGACCCAGACTTTGGAATAATTTAGATGATAGTTTAAAAGATTCCCCCAAATTTGTTACATTTAAATACAAACTCAGAAAACACTTACTTTCTACTTATAATCTTAGATAATTTAAATTGTATTAATTCATGCTTGAGCTTTCACCTGTCCTGATGTCGCAGCACTTGGCGTGTTCTGTGTGCAGACTTCTCTTCTTTCTTCTCTCCTCTTCCTTTCCTGTCTTTTATTCTTCGTAGACTTGTATTGTTACCGTCTTCTCTCCTCTCGGTACTGTCTCGCGTCTTACAGTGTATACACGTGTGGGTAATCGAATGTGTGTACGAACGTGTTGTCCTTGTCATATTTTCCCGGTACACGTGGTTCAGTGAGCAGTGTCCGGGCACTAGCATTGGTATTCTATATTTTTTTCCCAACCGGTGTATCTCAAAATAATTACATGTATATTGTTATAGAATAGTATATGATTTACTCATTATCTATCTAGCGATCCACGTCCGACAAGCTTTGCTTTTTAGTGGATCACTATTTTCCATAATCGAATTTATTTTCCGCTCGCCCACGAAGTATTTATACAGTGTTTTTCCTAAATATTGTACATGTTATATGATGTTCTATAATTTGTCTCGTATATATATTACATGAATCTTTTGCAAACGTTTGAACAATATTATTTCATCACATGTATACTTTGTACTATGTTTTTTAATTTTCGATGATTGGAAATAAACTATGATTGAATTGAATTGAATTGAATTGAATTGAGTACATTCAGACGTTTGGACAATGACGATTGTGTAATCGTGCATCATCACTGACAAAAGAACCGGGTTTCCCTCATTTCGGTCCTATTTGGCTGAGGTGCTTTTTCAGACTCAACTGCCTTTGAATAAACACCAATGATGGGGAGCATCAAACCTGAAAAAAGGACAAATTTTGCGTCATAAAATTGGTCATTACTGAACCGGCCACTTGCGGCCATGCATGTAACATCCCTGAATGGCAAGACAAGCATGTCGTCTACTGTCACTGCCCATGTTTACTCTGAAACAATGTGCGACAAATGGGGTAAAATAGATTACAAATCACAGTCAATCTGCTTAATTAGTTGCTTTTTCTTGTAAAGTACTTGCGTTTCGCAAATGAAATTGCTATAGCGATGATTTCGCAATATACACTACAACTGCATATGCATTTTTCTTGATTTAAGAGAGTTATTAGCTTCTGCGCATGTAGTTTTTAGATTTCTCAAAGCGCCGTCTTGTTTTTCTCCAGGCTGGCTGTCGGTGGACAACACTGGATCAAAGCAGGAAAGCATGTTCAAAATGTTTTTGTAACGCTTTTGACAGAAACAGGTGCACGAATTAATTAACGAGCGATGAATGTCCATGTGTTGTAGGTCCATGCTATGCCGTTCAGAGAACATGATGGTCCTGGTGACGCCATGTAGGGAACAAGCATATTTCACAGGTGCCACGGTGACACCATTAACAGGGTACAAATTAGATATGCTATAGTACAACTTTCATGACACCTTCTAGGGTCTATTAAGATTCTATCCAAAGTGCTTGGACGCAAATTGGTATGATATCACAAGACTTTATAAGTTGGTATCTCGTTGGTCTGAAGACTATAGGTTGCAACTCTACTCTCCGCAACATCTCTACGACGCACGTCTCCTGGAGACGAGCCCAATCTCCAGGATTCGCAGGAGAATCGAACATTTCCAATTTTTGCAGAGACTATTTCCGTCTTCCAGCTTGTCTCCGAGACGTCTCTGCGAAGTCTCCATCACTGTCGCCATGTCATGGGGACTAAATTTGTCTGCAACATCTTCGAGATGTCACCGCATCTTGGGGAGACCGGAATAACATAATGGCGACGAAAGGGAGAAGTCGCTGAGAAAAGACGTCTCTTCTGATAAGTCCCTGCGACTGCAAAAGCCGTGCCAACGTCCCCGTGACTTCCAAGCAAATAAGTTGTCCCTTTGTTTGAAGACTTCTTGGACGTCGCCCTGGAAATCGCGTTAGTTGTGACAGCGAAAATGATTTCTTCGAGACGCTGGCATTGCGACAATGTCTCCTCCCGTCAGATAGACCCTCAGTCCCCCCCCCCCCCGACTTTAAGTTGGTTTGCAGCAATATCAATCTACTGACCATGGCTCGTCTGACAACTGCCCTACATTGTGCATTTTCACCTTCACTCATTCATTCATTCATTCATTCATTCATTCATTCATTCATTTCATTATTTTTTTTTTCATTTCCATGTTTTCCACCTCCCAATCAATGCCTTGAAACAGCTGTGGTGCAGAAGAATGAAATTTGGTACTGAAGCATTGCGGAGAGTGGCTGATAGTACTACTAGGCCTAATTGCCATGTACTTGTGCCATCTTTCCTCCAACTCCACTCCCTGAAGTCAGGGATCACATCAGATATAGGGTGGTTTCTGATGATCTGCTCCCACGTTATGACGAGATGATGCCTACCCTCGTTGACGCAGACTGCCCCATAAACTTTGTTGCTCATCAGTCCTTGCTGGACATGAGCACGATTATTAAAGTAGTTAATGTGTCAGTAAGCTCTGGTTTGCTGACCCATACTACTTAGGCATTTTGCATGCCACATCAAAGCAAGTCTGAAGTAATGTCGCACCCTGTCAGTGCCAGATGTTGGGCTCTGGAAGAGAGGTATGCTGTACAGGAAAGAGCTGAAAATGCCTTTATCTTTTCAATACCACGACCCACCCGTAACTCCCTCAGATCAAAGGGATTAAAAAAAGCACACTACCGAAAATGTGATGTTACGCTCATCCGTGCGATTATAAACTGTTTTCAGAAAATGCTTTCAGAAAACATTATGTCATCCTTTGTAAGAATATCTTTGCGTAGATCGCATCTAAGTTGTTGGAAAGCTGAAGGGTTGTGAGATCACAATTCCTGTTGGATATTTCCGTCTCGAATCAGGTGCTCAGGATGAGTTGTCCGTCCCATTTATTCTCGGATATCTGTGCGCTGATAAGTGAGGGCAGTTCTTTATTTTTCAATCTTAATTTTCAGGAAGCCGCTACCTCTTCCAATCGTAATTTGAGATTTGAGTGGTGCCATCACCATCTCTTGTCAGAGGACTGCACAGTGTTGCTGCGCAAAAAATGTTAAGATTATTTTCTTCAGGATCAGTATCCCATACAACATCAATAGGTGTTCAGTTTCCTTAGTCATTGATGATTTGCGCTTTCAGTAAAGAAACGGTTTCGTTTGAAAAAAAAAAAAGAATAAAAAAGATAAGAAAGAACCTTCAGCTGAATTGTCTTCACCTACTCTGATACGATACTGCCATTAAAGGACTTTAATGATCGAATTCAGTTAACTGCCCCTATAGAATACTGGTTTGACCTGGATTGAGGAGCTTGATTCCCCGGAAGCAAGGGAGGGCAGGCATACACCAATTTCAGCAGGAGGAGAATCATATCGCTTGCCAGCTGGAAAGTTATATAATTGACCATGAAAGGTGACGAGGTGGCTCAGTCGGTAGCGTATGGCTTGCGGTCTAAAGACTTGTGTTCCGGCGCGGGTTCGAATCCCACTCATCTCAAGTCTAGCTGAGCAATGGTGTGTGTTGTCATACCGTCCCCTCTAGTAGAGGCACAACACTTTGCACCTCATCACTTGGATATAAAAAGTGGAAGTCCCTTGTGTGAAAGAATCACAAACCCAGACACATGAAAAGATCCCGAATCGGCATTCCGTTATCGGAAAGCTCAAGGAGCATAAACCGGTAAAGTGGTCCACCCCAAGTACATATAACTGACCAGCTAGTTGCATACGGGCTATCCAGCTATCTCGTCAGAAGGAAGAACGAAGACAAAATAAGATTAGGCGTGTTTATTACCCTCTTTGCCATTGCACCCTGATTCGGCACCTTGGAATAGGATGGCGGCCGTATTTAAGCATGTATATATATATATATATATATATATATATATATATACATATATATATATATATATATATATATATATATATTGAAACAAAGAAAGGAAAAACTGACCAGAAACAATTGATAAATACTAGTAGTGAAAACTTTGAGCAAAGAAAATGAGGAAAGAAAACGAAACCAATGGAAGCCCATTTTCTGTGCTCAAAATTTCAATATATATATGTAGTGAAAACTTTTAGCAAAGAAAATGGGTTTTCATCGGGATTCGAACCCGAGACCTCCGGATTACTAGACCGGTGCTCTACCGACTGAGCTATTGAAAGCCCTAGTTCAGTGTTCGTCCCAAACCCTTAATTCTCTTTGCTCGTGTGGTCAGAAGCTATAGTGTGTGTATGTGTGCCACACACACACACATTAACCTGACATAAACCCAAAGGATGTAAATCAACTTTGGAATAAATGCGAGGGATCACCGAAGCGATGCAGCTTTTTATTAGTTTGTAATATATTTTGAAACAAAGAAGGGAAAACTGACCAGAAACAAATAATAAACAGTGAAAACTTTGAGCAAAGAAAATGGGTTTTCATCGGGATGTTTATTATTTGTTTCTGGTCAGTTTTCCCTTCTTTGTTTCAATATATATATATATATATATATATATATATATATATATATACATACATATATATATATATACAGTATGTCCCAAAAAAAATTACAACGGGGCCCTCCGCAATGATATCTTTAAAAATAGTGAATCAATCTAATACAAATTCAGGATATGAAACTATATCTCATTGCCCACATCTTACAGAAAACCCCATTTGATTTGCTTCAGTGGTCAAAGAGAAATGAGGAATTTTGCAGAGGATGTCGGGAATCTCTTCCGTCCAAATTCTGTCTATCATTCACACACAAGAGCATTGAATAGAGCTAAAATGTTATATTTTAAGACTGTGAAGTAGCATTTAAAAGAATTAATTATGTTTGGTGTTATCAATGCAAAAATCTAATTGTAATTTTTTGGTGACATACTGCAGTAAGTTGCCCAAAAAATTACAATTATATTTTCGAATTGATAACATCCAATATGATCGACCTGTCTAAGTGCTACTTCAGGATCTTGAAATACAACATCTTAGCTCTATTTCGTGGAAAACCCCATTCAATTTGGTTAAGGAGTCACAGAGAAATGCGGATTGTTGTAAAGCATGTCATGAGTCTGATTCTTCCAATTTTAGCAATTCAATGCTCTTGTATGTGAATAATAGACAGACTTTGGACGGAAGAGATTCCCGACATCCTCTACAAAGTTCCTCATTTCTCTTTGACCACTGAAGCAAATCAAATGGGGTTTTCTGTAAGATGTGGGCAATGAGATATAGTTCCACACCCTGAATTTGTATCTAGATTGAGTCACTATTTTTAAAGATATCATTGCGGAGGGCCCCGTTGTAATTTTTTTGGGACATACGGTACATGTTATGTATATATATCCTAAATATATATATTTTTTCATTTATTTGTCATAATCATTATTGATATTTAGGAGGATGGAACCGCTCTTGGTCCTATAATTGACCACTGAAGCAGTATGGAAGAGATGACATATGGGACAAAGTAGGGGTACCAGTGAATTGCAGTTGAATGCTCACAGACGCCATTTCGAAAAATGCACAAAATGCCTGATTTGACCCTTATTTGACCTTGAAAGTGACCTTGAGAGGTGATAGTGACCTTGAATTGCAAAAATGATACTTAGAATCACATTCTCTAACCCCGTAAAATCTTCCACATGGGATTCATAACAATGATCAACCTTTTAAATTTGTAACTGCAGTTGACCTTTAACCCGGATGACGGCCGTATTGGATTTCACCAATATGGCGGCCCCAAGGGTTTTTAGTCTTGGCGCCCATCAGAAATCGAAAGAGTATGGTACAAGGGACCTATGAGCCAAATTTGGTGCTTTTGGAAGAATCTGAACCAAACAACCCATTTTGATCCCTTAGGCCCCCAACTAGCAGTAATCTCCGATGTACGGGGGAAATGTGTAATATCAAGTAGTATCATTTTGGCATTTAATCATTACCTTTGACCTTTTATCCCATGTCCCTAGCATTCCCCAAGACAAACATTCTCAAGCAGTAGGCCCCTACATGCACATGTACTGAGTTTCATAAAAATACGTTGAGCCAGATATGAAAAAAAAAACGTGTTTTTTTTCAGCATTTTCACTTTTCTTCGATCTTTGACCCCATGACCCAAAACTTTCCTAGAAAATCTGAACTCGCAGTTTTATGAAAATTATACACAGTCGTTCTGTCTGAAGGGGGATCTTTTGTTTCGCGACATGTGTGTGTGTGTGTGTTTATTTCCGTCATATTTTGGACGATCATGTCTCTTGTCTGGTTTTCTTTTGGCTTGCCTTTTTACCTTTTTGTACTTTGAGTGCTGATTAGCAAAGAAAAAAAAATACCTTCAGCGTTTTACTCAAATTAGAAAGCCAATGGCACTTGGTGAGTAAATGAAATCATCTCGATATGTATGATAAGCAGATGAAAACAAAGCAAATTGCGTAGTTGTTAATAAGACAAAGGTAAGAAGGCCTATTATTTGTACGATGTGCTTTTAAAAAAAGTGCTTTCCAGTTCTTTATGAAAATTGACTCATTCAATATGATTTTTAGCAAAGTGAAATAAACTGATGTCTAGAACAGCACCGGTCATTGAGATGAGTCACAAGTAGATGGTACATGTACGCAGGGTCTGCTCTTGAGTACTGATTATCTTCATCTTTGAAACTTGGGAATCTCAAATCAACACAGATTAAACGAACATACTTTTATCAGAATAAACAGAATTGGACCTTTTTATGCGATGATATTGAGTCATTTGCATGACCAAGTGAGGCACATATATATACTTGAAGATATCTCGAGACAGGCGCGCCGGAAGCAGTTTTGGATGGGGGGGGGGCAAACATTGGAGGGGGCTCAAGATTAGACCATGCATATGTTACACAATATACACATACACACACACACACACACATCTATTATATATATATATATATATATGTAAAGTGGCGTACGGTGGGTCGAAACATGGGGGGAACCATAAAGTAATTTTGATGGTGTGTATGCTTGTGCGTGTGTGCGTGAGCAATAATGGGACTACAATACATTACTGAATGTGATACATTCAACAACGCAGTCATTGAGGAACATTAGTTTTCCTTACATGGATTATGGAATGACGGTGTGAAACGATCGACAAATTATATACTGTCAGCAACATCAAAGGTGAATGGCATAACAATAAAATGCGAGCGAGCGAAGCGAGCGAGCTTGAAAATTTTGATATTCTACAGTTCCAAAACTGGAGTTTTAATTGTAGCTGTATATTTCGCTTTGGAAATAAATGGGGGCGCATCGGGCACAACTGCTGGCAATTATTGGCAGCAACATTAGGAGAATGGCATTACGATTCAACGCGAGCGAGCGAAGCGAGCAAGCTTGAAAATTTTGACATTCTACAGTCCCAAAACTGGGGTTTGTAGCAGTTAATCTTTCACTTTGGAAATTAATGGGGCGGCGCATCGGGCGCAACTGCTGGCAATTACTGGCAGCAACATTAGGAGAATGGCATAACGATTCAATGCGAGCGAGCAAAGCGAGTGAGCATGAGAAATTTGACATTTTACAGTCCAAAAACTCCCGTTTGTAGCTATATCTTTCGCTTTGGAAATCAAGGGGAGGCATCGGGCGCAACTGCTGGCAATTACTGGCAGCAACGTTACAGGAGAGTGGCATAACGATTCAATGCGAGCGAGCGAAGCGAGCGTGCTTGAAAATTTTGACATGTTACAGTCCAAAAATTCCCGTTTGTAGCTATATCTTTCGCTTTGGAAATTAAGGGGGGCATCGGGCGCAACTGCTGGCAATTACTGGCAGCAACGTTAGGAGAGTGGCATAACGATTCAATGCGAGCGAAGCGAGCGAGCTTGAAAATTTTGACGTGTTACAGTCCAAAAACTCCCGTTTGTAACTATACCTTTCGCTTTGGAAATTAAGGGGGGGGGCATCGGGCGCAACTGCTGGCAATTACTGGCAGCAACGTTAGGAGAGTGGCATAACGATTCAATGCGAGCGAGCGAAGCGAGCGAGCTTGAAAATTTTGACGTGTTACAGTCCGAAAACTCCCGTTTGTAACTATACCTTTCACTTTGGAAATTAATGGGGCGGCGCATCGGGCGCAACTGCTGGCAATTACTGGCAGCAACATTAGGAGAATGGCATAACGATTCAATGCGAGCGAGCAAAGCGAGTGAGCTTGAGAAATTTGACATTTTACAGTCCAAAAACTCCCGTTTGTAGCTATATCTTTCGCTTTGGAAATCAAGGGGAGGCATCGGGCGCAACTGCTGGCAATTACTGGCAGCAACGTTATAGGAGAGTGGCATAACGATTCAATGCGAGCGAGCGAAGCGAGCGAGCTTGAAAATTTTGACATGTTACAGTCCAAAAATTCCCGTTTGTAGCTATATCTTTCGCTTTGGAAATTAAGGGGGGCATCGGGCGCAACTGCTGGCAATTACTGGCAGCAACGTTAGGAGAGTGGCATAACGATTCAATGCGAGCGAGCGAAGCGAGCGAGCTTGAAAATTTTGACGTGTTACAGTCCAAAAACTCCCGTTTGTAACTATACCTTTCGCTTTGGAAATTAAGGGGGGGGGGGCATCGGGCGCAACTGCTGTCAAATACTGGCAGCAACATTAGGAGAGTGGCATAACGATTCAATGCGAGCGAGCTTGAAAATTTTGACATTTTACAGTCCCCAAACTCCCGTTTGTAGCTATATTTATCTTTTGCTTTGGAAATTAAGGGGTGGGGGCATCGGGCGCAACTACTGGCAATTACTGTCAGCAACATTAGGAAAATGGCATAACGATTCAATGCGAGCGAGCGAAGCGAGCGAGTTTGAAAATTTTTTGACATTCTAGAGTCCAACAACTGCCGTCGTAGCTATGTTTTTCGCTTTAGAAATTAAGGGGGAGGCGCACCGGGCTCAACTGCTGGACGCGAGTGAGCGAAGCGAGCGAGCTTGAAAATTTTGACATTTTACTGTCCAAAAGCTGCCGTTTGTAGCAATATTTTTTTCCTTTTATTCATATATATACATATCTATTTTATTTTCTTTGTTTATTCATTTATCTTTATTATTATTATTGTTTTTTTTTTTTTTTTTGGGGGGGGGGGGCAAAAATGCGTTTTGCCCCCCCCCCCCCACTTTTTGGATGGGGGGGGGGGCGGCCGTCCCCCCCCCCCCCCCCACTTCCGGCGCCTTTGTCTCGAGATATGTTTGTCTGGTCGAGTTCTACATGCACACACACACACGCACACGCAAAATGCACATTTGGATAAACATTTCCTGACATATATATATATATATTTTTTTTTTACCCTAACAGGGTATTTAATGTCTCCATAGTTCAGCATATCTTATATCACATTACAAAAAAGTGGACAAAGGAAAATACAATAAACTTCAAAAGAGAGGTACATTCTTGAGATAAAAAGGGCCAGAAACTATTTACAAGATATAATCATTTGTTTTGGTGAATTATGATGTCTTTTCTTACTATTCAAATCTTCTTCAATTCTATTACAAATTATTTATTTTTCAAAGAGATATTGCAAATAAGTTTCACGACATTCTTTTCCCGGTTTTATTTCTTAACAGTATATATTTATAAATACACCAAAAGGCAATTATTTCTTAACAGTATATATTCATAAATACACCAAAAGGCAATTGTCAAAAGCAAATTTAATTTACAGTCCAAAAATTCCCGTTTGTAGCTATATCTTTCGCTTTGGAAATTAAGGGGGGCATCGGGCGCAACTGCTGGCAATTACTGGCAGCAACGTTAGGAGAGTGGCATAACGATTCAATGCGAGCGAGCGAAGCGAGCGAGCTTGAAAATTTTGACGTGTTACAGTCCAAAAACTCCCGTTTGTAACTATACCTTTCGCTTTGGAAATTAAGGGGGGGGGGGCATCGGGCGCAACTGCTGTCAAATACTGGCAGCAACATTAGGAGAGTGGCATAACGATTCAATGCGAGCGAGCTTGAAAATTTTGACATTTTACAGTCCCCAAACTCCCGTTTGTAGCTATATTTATCTTTTGCTTTGGAAATTAAGGGGTGGGGGCATCGGGCGCAACTACTGGCAATTACTGTCAGCAACATTAGGAAAATGGCATAACGATTCAATGCGAGCGAGCGAAGCGAGCGAGTTTGAAAATTTTTTGACATTCTAGAGTCCAACAACTGCCGTCGTAGCTATGTTTTTCGCTTTAGAAATTAAGGGGGAGGCGCACCGGGCTCAACTGCTGGACGCGAGTGAGCGAAGCGAGCGAGCTTGAAAATTTTGACATTTTACTGTCCAAAAGCTGCCGTTTGTAGCAATATTTTTTTCCTTTTATTCATATATATACATATCTATTTTATTTTCTTTGTTTATTCATTTATTTTTATTATTATTATTATTTTTTTTTTTTTGGGGGGGGCAAAAATGCGTTCCCCCCCCCCACTTTTTGGATGGGGGGGGGGGGCGGCCGTCCCCCCCCCCCCCCCCCACTTCCGGCGCCTTTGTCTCGAGATATGTTTGTCTGGTCGAGTTCTACATGCACACACACACACGCACACGCAAAATGCACATTTGGATAAACATTTCCTGACATATATATATATATATATTTTTTTTTTTACCCTAACAGGGTATTTAATGTCTCCATAGTTCAGCATATCTTATATCACATTACAAAAAAGTGGACAAAGGAAAATACAATAAACTTCAAAAGAGAAGTACATTCTTGAGATAAAAAGGGCCAGAAACTATTTACAAGATATAATCATTTGTTTTGGTGAATTATGATGTCTTTTCTTACTATTCAAATCTTCTTCAATTCTATTACAAATTATTTATTTTTCAAAGAGATATTGCAAATAAGTTTCACGACATTCTTTTCCCGGTATTATTTTTTAACAGTATATATTTATAAATACACCAAAAGGCAATTATTTCTTAACAGTATATATTCATAAATACACCAAAAGGCAATTGTCAAAAGCAAATTTAATTTACAGTCCAAAAATTCCCGTTTGTAGCTATATCTTTCGCTTTGGAAATTAAGGGGGGCATCGGACGCAACTGCTGGCAATTACTGGCAGCAACGTTAGGAGAGTGGCATAACGATTCAATGCGAGCGAAGCGAGCGAGCTTGAAAATTTTGACGTGTTACAGTCCAAAAACTCCCGTTTGTAACTATACCTTTCGCTTTGGAAATTAAGGGGGGGGGCATCGGGCGCAACTGCTGGCAATTACTGGCAGCAACGTTAGGAGAGTGGCATAACGATTCAATGCGAGCGAAGCGAGCGAGCTTGAAAATTTTGACGTGTTACAGTCCAAAAACTCCCGTTTGTAACTATACCTTTCGCTTTGGAAATTAAGGGGGGGGGCATCGGGCGCAACTGCTGGCAATTACTGGCAGCAACGTTAGGAGAGTGGCATAACGATTCAATGCGAGCGAGCGAAGCGAGCGAGCTTGAAAATTTTGACGTGTTACAGTCCGAAAACTCCCGTTTGTAACTATACCTTTCACTTTGGAAATTAATGGGGCGGCGCATCGGGCGCAACTGCTGGCAATTACTGGCAGCAACATTAGGAGAATGGCATAAAGATTCAATGCGAGCGAGCAAAGCGAGTGAGCTTGAGAAATTTGACATTTTACAGTCCAAAAACTCCCGTTTGTAGCTATATCTTTCGCTTTGGAAATCAAGGGGAGGCATCGGGCGCAACTGCTGGCAATTACTGGCAGCAACGTTATAGGAGAGTGGCATAACGATTCAATGCGAGCGAGCGAAGCGAGCGAGCTTGAAAATTTTGACATGTTACAGTCCAAAAATTCCCGTTTGTAGCTATATCTTTCGCTTTGGAAATTAAGGGGGGCATCGGGCGCAACTGCTGGCAATTACTGGCAGCAACGTTAGGAGAGTGGCATAACGATTCAATGCGAGCGAGCGAAGCGAGCGAGCTTGAAAATTTTGACGTGTTACAGTCCAAAAACTCCCGTTTGTAACTATACCTTTCGCTTTGGAAATTAAGGGGGGGGGGGGCATCGGGCGCAACTGCTGTCAAATACTGGCAGCAACATTAGGAGAGTGGCATAACGATTCAATGCGAGCGAGCTTGAAAATTTTGACATTTTACAGTCCCCAAACTCCCGTTTGTAGCTATATTTATCTTTTGCTTTGGAAATTAAGGGGTGGGGGCATCGGGCGCAACTACTGGCAATTACTGTCAGCAACATTAGGAAAATGGCACAACGATTCAATGCGAGCAAGCGAAGCGAGCGAGTTTGAAAATTTTTTGACATTCTAGAGTCCAACAACTGCCGTCGTAGCTATGTTTTTCGCTTTAGAAATTAAGGGGGAGGCGCACCGGGCTCAACTGCTGGACGCGAGTGAGCGAAGCGAGCGAGCTTGAAAATTTTGACATTTTACTGTCCAAAAGCTGCCGTTTGTAGCAATATTTTTTTTCCTTTTATTCATATATATACATATCTATTTTATTTTCTTTGTTTATTCATTTATCTTTATTATTATTATTATTTTTTTTTGGGGGGGGGGGCAAAAATGCGTTTTGCCCCCCCCCCCACTTTTTGGATGGGGGGGGGGGGGGCGGCCGTCCCCCCCCCCCCCACTTCCGGCGCCTTTGTCTCGAGATATGTTTGTCTGGTCGAGTTCTACATGCACACACACACACGCACACGCAAAATGCACATTTGGATAAACATTTCCTGACATATATATATATATATATTTTTTTTTTACCCTAACAGGGTATTTAATGTCTCCATAGTTCAGCATATCTTATATCACATTACAAAAAAGTGGACAAAGGAAAATACAATAAACTTCAAAAGAGAGGTACATTCTTGAGATAAAAAGGGCCAGAAACTATTTACAAGATATAATCATTTGTTTTGGTGAATTATGATGTCTTTTCTTACTATTCAAATCTTCTTCAATTCTATTACAAATTATTTATTTTTCAAAGAGATATTGCAAATAAGTTTCACGACATTCTTTTCCCGGTTTTATTTCTTAACAGTATATATTTATAAATACACCAAAAGGCAACTATTTCTTAACAGTATATATTCATAAATACACCAAAAGGCAATTGTCAAAAGCAAATTTAATTTAGTCTCCTTATGGGCTTCTAACAGATGCATTCCTGTTATCTCAAAATCAACACTTTAATGTTGAATAGTGTTATATTCATATTATTCTGTGACTGAAAGCCAAATAACAATGATTATAATAGTAGTAATAACAAGTACATTAAATGAAAAACCCAACAAAATATTGATCAAGGTGGGAAGGGAACTTCAATTTAAATGGTATGTACATGAGGCAATCATTACATCCGCATAGCTGATTGTAATCTCTTACTTTGGATTTTAAACACGGTCACGTGCATTTACGCTTTTTAATATTTTCTAATTTTTTTAACCTTGCTTTTTCATTTTTTTAAACAACTATTGCTTGTAACATTTAAAAACATTTAAAGCAGTCTGCTATCGCGCAACTAACATAGTGTTGCCTTTTGATTCGTCACTTAAAAACTGGTCGGGTGACGCTAAATGTTTGAAATTCGCGCGATGATACATGACATTTCGTTTGTTGGTTTTCGTCTTATCACTCCAAAACATTTTGACTACAATTAAAGGGGCATTCCGGACGATTTTCATAATTTCACATCATGTAGTGCATAAATCGACAGCTCCATGTATAGATTTGTGGAATTTATTGTGGTCCTTGAGCAGAGAAACCAATAAATTGAAAATCTTAAACAAATTACACTGAACAGTGTTGATGACATCAGAGCCTCATCTATTTCAGAAATGCAGCAGTGTAATTCCATTACAATACCGCTTGTTCAACAAGTTCACCTGTGAAAAATCTATGCATGCCTTCTTCTTTTGTTCTGCTTCCTTGAGCCCCTACTCATGCATTCTTATGGTGAGGCTGCTATGTCATCATCCTTGTTCATTGCAATTTGTTATACATTTTGAAACCATTCTCATTCCTCATCCCAATCTCTAGAAATTCTGAAACTCTGTACTCAGTTTAACTAATTGATAGTTGTCCAAATGTAAAAGTCTGAAAATCATTCGGAGGTCCCCTGTAAGGTATCTATCTACAAGACTTAATGGTTTACAAAAGTGATCATTAATAAGGATTAGTCAAATGAAGTCACGAATTCAGTTTACCCATTACGGCTAATCAATTACAACATTGTTGAGATAATCACACCTTTTTATTTTCATAGTTCAAAATAATTTACAAAATAATCAAAAGAAGAATTACATTGTACAATTTCTCAAAATGCTCAAAAAATGGAATGAGTCAAAACTTTCCATGTATATTGCATACGGCAATATTTACTGACCTATAAACCCAAATGTTCTAGCGCTATCATCCCCCCCCCCCCCCCCATGATGGCATTCTGGTAACTTCGATTCCGTTTTGAACTTGTATGCAGAGCTACTTACAAAGCAGTTATTACCTTTATAGTTCGATTAACGAACGAGTCTTTCGGATTCATGACCTCAATTCGTAATCGTAATCGCACATAGTAACATACACCGTTAACAGTTGAAAAATGTCAATGGCTATAATAGCAATTATAGCGGAAAATAAATGAGTAACAATCACCTCCATGCATAGGATACCTCACTGATGTTACTACGAAAATGACACATGGTTTGACTACTGCTTCAACCAGATTTAAGTAAAAAGGAATGGAAGGTACTTCTAATGATAATACGATGCTATACACTGTATTCTTTTTTTTTTATACTGTATTTGGTAATGTCTGGTTGAGTTTTTACGGACGGAAAATAAAACTGAGGCAGACAGATGCTATTATTGCTAACGCACAACGCATTTCATGTATCTTTTAAATACAATATAATGCTTTAAGTATTTTAATACTTTAAATTTGCGAGATCTTGTAGTTATAATGGTTATTACAATATCAAGAAAAAATAAAGTATTATATAGGTATTCGGGTTTGCTTGGGAGACTTACAATGCTGTGGCGATCTTTCGCAGCAGAGACAATCCGCTTCAATAGATATACCGTACACAGTATTCTGTTTTCATAAATTGAAAAAGAAACGTAAAGTCAACTTTTAAACTTCATCAATTTTCTCGCCTATTGAACTTGTTTTGATGTACCATGCATGATGTCGCTTTTTATCATCTATTCCTTCTACTTTAGAAATAAAGCAAGTCTCTTTATGAACTTTAGCTGTAACGATATTTTGTAATTTACATTCTACACTGCTCACATTTGTATGTAGTATACGTGGCTCCGCATTATTTCTTGAATTCAACATTCAAGATTCAAGATTCACATTTATTTTCACTTCCATCAAATAAACAAAGAAATTATATACATTGCATATGTACAGGATATTTGTGATAATTACAGAATGTGATTTGACAAAGTACATATGAAAATGAGAAGCAGAATGCTATGCTCGACTCTGTTGCGTTTTCCCCCTCTCTCGAATGAACAAATCAATCCAGCGCGAGATAAACTTACCTCAAGAAATTACAAGTGACACAAGCACAGCTTTTGGCAAATTTTGTCTTGTCATTTACTTGGCGTGCTTGTTCTTTATGCAGAATATTACAGGTAGGTATAGATTAGCAAGTTACTTAATATGTTTTTACTTACTTCTGTTCTTTGTTCTGCATTTCCATTCGAAATATCACCTGTTCATCATGTTTTCGACCACAAAAATATGGCGACTGTTTATATGCAGAGTATAATTGGTGAACTTGATGTCTCCTGGCAGTACACATACTAATTTCTAGTTTATCCCAGCTTGAAACAAAAATGGAATCGAAAACGAAGTGTACCGACTTTCAGCAAATTTCAGCCGTTCTATACAGTGCCAATTAAATGCGAATATGAAATGAGGTACATTTCCCGATGTTCGTTTACACGAAAGTTAGAAGAAAAAATGTTATTCCAATAAGGTTCGTGAATGCAAAACGAAATGAGGAATGCCTGCGTATTAATTCCGAATATTTGTCAGTATATCTGTACCAAACTTCTAAAAAGCAGAAAAAAAAAATGTACCTGTAAATGTGGTGTAAAAAAAAACAAACAACAACACTAAGTTTAAGCTATAAGTTCATGGTTCTTCATGTTGGTGCTTTATCGTATTACAAAGTGATCGAGTATGAGAATCATAAGTACGATACAATTTTAGGGACCCAATGAACGTGAAACTGTCGGGCCTATCATACATCAGTGTTTGCTTTTGATACGTATAGTATGTGCAGCATGGAAAAGCGCACCAAGCGATAATTACCGTGGACGCAACGATTATAAGAACATGTGCCTAAAATGGCGGGAATTCAGAATGTTACGGCAGTAGCTGCGACAGAACAGACGCGGAAGCGGCCTTTGATGCGTTCTTTTAATTGTCCTGCAACATTAAGACCATGTGCATAATTTGATGGTTTTTAAGTACACGCAGAGAACACAATCTCGATAGACGACTATTGTTAATTCACTCAATTTACTATCTCGACAACGCCTTTTGAACCCCCGCCTACAGAATGGGTTCCTCTGGTTCTATTCAGGTATTCGTTCTGTACTTGCTAAAAGCATCCTCTTTAGTTTCCATTGACAAAAACATGGAAGTAGAAAGGAAACAGGCTTTTTGTAGTACGAAATGCGTGCCTCTTTCTTTCTTTGCGTGTGGGTGTGTATGTGTTGGTGTTAAAAGCTCAGTTAATATTGTGTTAACTGGATGATTTCCGCAATGGCAAAAATCCAACTGTGACAATTAACTAGGCGTTTTAAAGGCCATTTTCACCTATAAATTTCACTATTAAGATATCACGTTTGAGCATAATTTGCAAAACCATTTAAATGACCACGTATCAACGTCCCATTATCACATGAAATGATCAGCTGAGTGCTCCTTCAGACACAAGACAAGGGGTACGGGGTGTTCGACATGTATATAAAACCAATGACACGAGGTGTCTTAAAGTTCATATTCTTTACATCTAATTTTAGATTTTAAGATCGACATGCCTTTGGATTCTTCTCTGCAAGGGGATGGGTACGACCAGAGTCCGTCGTGAAACCAGTAGAGTGGCGATTCATCGCCGACGAGGTATCTAGCTAACGCGGTATCCCTATCGTTCTGGGACCTACACTTTAGACTCGTTATGTGAACGGCATGTTTTCCACCACTCCTTAATTCCTCCGCAGATCAGCTTTCAAGTCCAATTCGATGTAGCGATGCTTACCTACAGTGGCCTACCTGCAAATCTCGGATGTCCTGCGAAGGATGTTTAGCGGTTGTCACAAACTCTGCGTTGCTGTAGTACACTGATGATACGCCCTCACTTTAACGGCGGATTTCAGCCCTTGATATGCTCGACGATGGTGGTCACGTTTGCCTGTAACGACGTTTAATAATCATGAGATATAACGCTGGCATCACGAGAAGGACAAATAAGCCTAAAGCTACTGCAAAGATGATGACGAGTTTCTTACACACAGCGTCTTCTCTATGCGTCAATCTCGACGTCTTCGGAAGAGTAAGAAGAGCAAGGAAATGATACTGACTGAGAAACCAATAAGAGTGGTACTGTGGATGACCTTTGGGTCAAGCTGGAGAAGGAGCTTAATGCAGTAGTCGACTTCACCGATTTGTGTGAAATTGATGATATCGTGCTTGACGCCGTACTTAACGTCCATGATGGAGGTGGCAGGGCTTGTACAGGGCAGGAAACGTTGAATGACTCAGCAGGATGATTAAATCTTGCTGAAAGCTCAGCTTCCCAGTATAATTGCTGTATTTGAAATCTTACTAACTGAGATAGGTATAATGCTGTCCATTATGTAGGTGTATGTATTACCGGACACTTGCAAGCTTTCTGTTCCGATGTTTACATGGATGGTTACTTTCGAGTCTGACCAGGCGTCATTACTGCTTACATAACAGTCGATCTGTCGATAATCTGCACCCTGGACGCTTCCCACAAAGCAATCACACCTATACACGTGAATGTCATATGTCCTCCGCGAAATTCTGTCAACTATACAGTCGTAGCTACCTGTGTCGGACAGGGCAAGGAGGTACTAGGCTTGCCTAGTACCTCCTTGGACAGGGTAAGGTCGGCTATGGAGAGACGAACTGGAGACTGTGAAGTACATGTTACTGAAAATCTACCATCAAGTTGAAATAAATTATGATACTACCGACAGCGATTGTCTGACGCCTCTTCAATGTACCCTTGAGAGATACTCTTAAGTCCGTACCACTGAGCGGAATAGTAGCTTTCAGTACAAGGGCGGATCCAGGAATTCTATAAAGGGGGGGGGGGGGGGCGTGACTAATGTTTCTGGTGCCACTTCCGGGTTACATTTCATTTTCTTTTCTTTGTATTTCTTTTGTTTTTAACGAAAAATAAAGGGGGGCGTGCGCCGGTTGCGCCCTCCTCTGGTTCCGCCACTGCAGTAAGTACGCAGTCGAGATGTATATCTTCTCCTACTCTGGCTGATGATACAACGGTTTCTTCAGTAGTCGAGCATATCAGTGCAAACAGCAGAGGTACAATAGTAAATGAGCAAACGAAGTGACTTTCCCATAGCCCCAGCCATATTATCCCTGCTGATCAACGCATATGATGCAAACAAGTCAAGGAGAGGAGAATATTATAGGTTCCCTTCTCTTGGTGCAGCTCCAACAACGGAAAATATGAGCAAGGAAACGTTCACTGTGAAAATGGGCTCAGGATATTTTAGTAGTCTCTAGTCAATAAGTTTCAACCATGAAGTAGGTATAAAAGCCAACAAAAAACGTAGTAGGAAATGGGCTCGTACACAGTAACATGAGTGGCCTATATATACACATACACACAAACACACACACACACACACACATCAACAGGCCAATAACAGATACATATATGCGCGCGCGCGCGCGCGTGTGTGTGTGTGTGTGCGTTCGTGTGTGAAAGAGTATAAGAGTGTGTGTGTGTGTGAGAGAGAGTGAGTGGACAGGGATTTGTTCGATGTGAACAGTCAGACCGCAACGCGGCTGTTAATGAGCTCAAATCAAAAATTTATCGTACGCGCAAGTTTTTGCGCATGTCCTTCTCGGCACCCGAGATTCTGCGAGATATTCAGAGACGAAGTGCATGGTCGACGAGATTCTTCACTTAGGGACGACATTAAGATCTACTCTCCGTGACTAATAGGCCGGTTTACTAATGTATGCACAGATCTTTAATTTTGCACACGGCCGCAACCTCGGGCAAACAAAGGATGCGAGCCTGCAACGTCGGCTGCTGCAGCCGTCCCCGACACGTCCCCACATGTAGACTTACGTGTATGTTGTGTACATGTGTGCGATGCATCAACTTCGATTGTACCTCCTGGCATTTCATGTGGCTCTAAATCAATTCCCAACCTTAGATGAGGGAAAATTCTGCTGTGATCAAACGCAGTTTGGACTATAGTTTCGATTTTATTGAATTTTGGCTTCGATTTTGTCTTCAGTAGTTCTGAAAATGGGTGGAAAACACTGCTGCTACGGAACATACAACAGTATGACCGCATCACTTCAAACTTCAATGACTTTAAGCATTATGATTGATTGTGAAATCTAAACTAGACAACGAATCTGTCATAGCAACTGATTGACAAATTGCCCTACATCGACGTAAATAAGCACTGAATTGATCAGTGTTTTAGTAGTAGCCATGATAAAAAATCATGGGCGTACATACTCGAGCAGGATTCGAACCTACGACCTCCTGATCAGTAGTACCCGCTGCATGCTATAAGGATTAGAACCAACACTTGCTGTCGGGCGAAAGCTCGGTGGTCTAGTGGAGATGACGCCTGTTCGGTGATCAGGAGGTCGTAGGTTCGAATCCGGGGCCTCGAATCCTGCTCGAGTATGTACGCCCATGATTTTTTATCATGGCTACTACTAAAACACTGATCAATTCAGTGCTTATTTACGTCGATGTAGGGCAATTTGTCAATCAGTTGCAATGAAAACATCTCGACGGAAGAATTTCATGAATTTGAATCTGTCATAATCGATATGTTTCCAAGGATTTTTTTTATTTTTAAAGTTAGACTCAGACTGATTAGACCTCATGAAATAAAATGACGATTTTGACCTATTTTTCTATTAACGATAACAGTTAGGGGGCCTAGCCCTATATAGATCTAGACTAAATCTAGAGTAGATCTAGACGTAGGCCTAGGCCTAGAATTAAAAACAAAAACAATGATAGACCTAACCTCCCTGACATTCGCAGTAGGCAACATTTATTTCCCCCGTTGACATCACGACCCAGGTCTGGTACGTTGGTTTGTTGAGGTATGTCCGGTCGGCCTAACCTCACTAAGGATAACAGGAAAAGGGCTCGTGTCCGAAACCTCATTGAACTTCAGGCTTGAAACACTCCCATCCGCGAAAAGACGGTAGTCCTCAAATGACTTGTATCCCTTTAGCGTTTCCAGTCATAGTCAGTCCAATTGATGATCAGGTAGTTGAACACGTCAAAGAGTCCAAAATCTGGAATACTCTCGAAGTTGGATGTAAACCCAGCGAGCTTGTTAGGGTCGGAGAACGAGCAGCCTACCACAGGCTTAGCGAGCTTCTCCTGCAGTGACCGGCCGGTGTCCGCCCGGGAGAGGTCGAGATCGACGGGCAAATCCAAATCGGCTACGGCAGTTGCACTAGTTTGATGAGTTTCTCCTTGTTGTAGCCGCTTGTGCTCACACCTATATCCCTATAATACTCAGTTAATTCCTTAACTGTCCAATTCTTCCATGGCTTACTCGAACCTTGGCTAGAACTTGAAGCTGACGCCATCTCAAAGCAAGATTATAGCAAACAAAAGTTGTCGATTATCCGCAGCGAGTAATGATCGTAGACAATACACGCGTGAATGCAAAAACAGTGTGGCGCGCGCGTCCGCGCTTATTTCGCTTGCCCGACTTAGTTACAATCACTAGGGTCGCGTGGGGTTGACGTCATTATGCATATCATTAGTAAACCGGTCTATTGACATGACTTGTAAATATTTGATATAAATCACACCTTTTAATGCTTATATCATGTAAAATGAACTTATGATACCATTATTCTTATCACTGCATCCTACTGACATTTTTAAAACGATCCTAAGACAGATTATGACAAGGCTGTCTATTTATTGATCACCCGACCCGTTCCAAAGTTGAATCAACTCATTACTGATATCCAACGTTCTAGAGATTCTTGCTATGATAGCACAGTAAGAACTGAATTGGTCCCTCGCTTAGAAAACTATAAAAATTGAAAGTCTCGTCGAGGAAAAATCGTGGTGTGGCAATTTGAGATACATGCATGATCATGGGCTCCCAGGGCATCATTAGTAACATTACTCAGCGATGTATACAGTAGAATTAGATGGAATAACTATTGTAATACACAACAGAGAGCCCCGAAGAACTATGTGTGCAAAGTAAGTGTTAGATCTTTTATTATTGACTAATAATGAGCTATTCATTAATGCAACAGTTACTGTATCTAGTTGAGTAAACAAAATCCAAGCCAAAGTTGAGCTGTCGATCAGAGTGGAGTGTTGTTCTTGTTGTTTACGTGGAGATCTTAGTTGCAGTTGCCCAAGCCCGAGCGCGTATTGACCGATTCTGTGACGCGCTATGTGTATTTTTGGCATGGGCGCAGCCATAGTGGGTGTATCAGCCGACCCCCCCTCCGCACTCCCCCACCCCTCTCCCTACATTAGCACGCGCGCAGAATGAAAAACTGCTTTAGCCAATAGGCGTCTCGTACTGAGTGCGCGAATGCTTGCTAGTGCGCGAACCTTTGTCACAAGTGCGCGATAAACATGTTGCCCGGGGGTGGGGGAGAGCAGGGGGGGGGGGGGTCGGCTGATACACCCACCATGGCTGCGCCCTGTGCCGTAAAATGTCTGCTGCCCTCAACGAACCCGAATCGGTCAATACCACCGAACTAAAACATAGTGGAATGCGTGTTCACCCAGGAAATACGCAGCCACCAAAACTTGCTACCACCGCCATTTTGTTCGGTCAATTTTTGTGTCTCCGAAGCGCAAGACCATTGTCATGTACAAACGTGCATTGTTACGTCATAATCAATAGCCACTGGACGGCGTACTCTGCTTGCGCGCGTACCAGTGGCCCAGTCTGACCGCGCCTAAGCGTGCACTCCATATAAGGAAAAATTGCCCTAAGAAGATGGCGACGCAACACGTTAATTTGGCTGCACGGTCTCGTGTATGTTGGGAATAGGGACACGCATTCCACTATGTTTTAGTTCGGTGGTCAATACATACATCGTGCGCGCGCACACACACACACATAGGGTACTACACTTTTATCTACACACAGAGTATTACTGTATGTACAGCTCGTTTACTGTCCTTCCGCGCCGTTCAACTCTCCACTCAGAGGGAATTAACCAATCAGAAACGCGTATTCGTGGCAAACTGAAATCTCGTCAAAAATTAACTGTACAACGCAATGATTTATTCGATCACCTGACCCGTTCCAAGAATCAGTCCACATGAAGTCGTCATATTTTCATAGTATGATATTTCCTCTTTCATTTCATACCTCTTCCATTTTGGTCCACGTTTATTTCATTGTTCTAATGTACCCCCTAAGAAAAATGAAAAATATGCAAATTTTATGTTTTATAATTTCCTTGTTCTGTATATTTCATATGTCACAACTTTTCAAGTGGTTGGATTTCAACAGAGTACAACTTTTCAGCTTTTTATCGATGTATAAATCATGTAGATTGGTAATGTTGTTTAGATTTACAGGGACTACAGTCGTAGCTACCTGTGTCGGACAGGGCAAGGAGGTACTAGGCTTGCCTAGTACCTCCTTGGACAGGGTAAGGTCGGCTATGGAGAGACGAACTGGAGACTGTGAAGTACATGTTACTGAAAATCTACCATCAAGTTGAAATAAATTATGATACTACCGACAGCGATTGTCTGACGCCTCTTCAATGTACCCTTGAGAGATACTCTTAAGTCCGTACCACTGAGCGGAATAGGATACCAGTACAAGGGCGGATCCAGGAATTCTATAAAGGGGGGGGGGGGGCGTGACTAATGTTTCTGGTGCCACTTCCGGGTTACATTTCATTTTCTTTTCTTTGTATTTCTTTTGTTTTTAACGAAAAATAAAGGGGGGCGTGCGCCGGTTGCGCCCTCCTCTGGTTCCGCCACTGCAGTAAGTACGCAGTCGAGATGTATATCTTCTCCTACCCTGGCTGATGATACAACGGTTTCTTCAGTAGTCGAGCATATCAGTGCAAACAGCAGAGGTACAATAGTAAATGAGCAAACGAAGTGACTTTCCCATAGCCCCAGCCATATTATCCCTGCTGATCAACGCATATGATGCAAACAAGTCAAGGAGAGGAGAATATTATAGGTTCCCTTCTCTTGGTGCAGCTCCAACAACGGAAAATGATATGAGCAAGGAAACGTTCACTGTGAAAATGGGCTCAGGATATTTTAGTAGTCTCTAGTCAATAAGTTTCAACCATGAAGTAGGTATAAAAGCTCTATATCGCTTCACACCATTGCCACATTATGATTAGGATGTATTTTGTTGTATGAGAAAAAAAAATGGCAATTTACACGTCAGAGTTATTCAAGTGTGAATAAAACCTGAAACCCGAGGGCTGAAGGCATACGTATGGGTGGATGGGGGTGCATCTTAGCGTTTGTGTGGGTGTGTGGGTGTGAGTATGTGTGTGTGGTAAAAAAAAAAAGTGTGTGTGTTTTCTTGCAAATGGCCTTGAAAATTTTTTTCTTTTCTTTTGAGAAGCAATGGAATATGCCCCGTTTGTTTTGAGCAAACTATCTATTAGTCTCCGTTTTGAGGGCTTTCTGCGAGAATATGTTTTTAAAAAAGCGGATTTAATTTCCTTGGTTAAAAGAATTACAATGTAAGTTTCAAATTAGTTTCGCACAATGTCTGCGTTACTGCATTTGTCTTTATCATAGTGTAAGATTGACGTTGTTTCGTATGTTTGTGTATAATGCAGTTTGTCTTTGTATAATGTTTTGTTTTTATTTCTGTGAACGTTTCTGTTTCTGTGATATGAAACTGAATGAAATTCGAATGAAGAATCAAAAGAAAAAGAAGCTGTATGTACTGTATGTAACATGTAGGAGCATGGATAGTTCCTTCTGTAAATGCAGCAAGGGCGCACATAATTGTATTAATACAGCTATTATGTTGAAAGAATACGAATTTCGTTAGTTCGATAAAGATTTAAGTATAGAGTATCATTATGAGATTAACTTTACTGAAGACTTCTCTGTCATGCTGCTTCTTTATGGGCGTATTTCTTTTTTTTTTTACAATTAAGCAGATGCTAATGAGTTTGATCAAGGAAATAAAGGTGAATTTTGTATTGGAGGACTCATGTCTAATTTTGTACGAGTACGACTGCTGCATACATAAGTTTTTGTATAGCAAGTCTTTTTGTTTGTTTACATGAATTTTGATAGAATGACAATTTATTTTCTTTTCAATGTAAATGTGATGATGATATCGAACAAAATTTGAAAATGACATATAAAAGTGCATGTGTTTGTGTGTGTTTGTTTGTGTGTGTGTGTGTGTGTGTGCGTGTCAGGTTTAGATAGGCTTACATTATGGAACTTTCTTATTCACTATCATTCCTTGAAGTATAGGATTTGGATGTGAACGATGAACTCTACATAGCACTGCATGGGGGAAGGAGGTAGGGGGCAGGTAAAGGAGGGTGTTTGTGTATAATTATGTGTGTGTGGATGCGTGTGCGTGTAATTTTTCTTTATTGTGAATGGTCATTAATACCTTCATTTTATCAATTTTGTACGACATTGTATATTGTTTTGTTTTGTTTTTTTGTGGGGGGGGGGGTTATTCCATTGATGTCTTCTTTCGATTAGTGTTGATTTCTTATTTATTGAACATTCAAGATAAATCTTTTGTTATGTAAAAAAATATCATTGAAGGTGATTAATACCCCCGCCCCGTGACGACAGTCTTACCCAAGGAACGATCTTTCCTTGATCTTCTGCCTTTTAAATGCCGTTACCATGGCAACGCAGCTTCCGACACGTCCGAAAAATATGTCTTGCACATCTTCCCACCAAGACTATTGTGTGTGCCACATTTAATAAGCTTTTGTCAAAAACTGAGGAAGTAGTTCAATCCACAAGATCTTTCTTTGATCTTCCGCCATTAATATGCCGTTATCATGGCAACGCAGCTTCCGACACATCCAAAAAATATGTCTTGCACATCTTCCCACCAAGACCAATGTGTGTGCCACATTTCATGAGCTTCAGTCGAATACAGAGGAAGTAGTTCAATCCGCAAGATCTTTCCTTGATCTTCTGCCATTTATATGCCGTTACCATGGCAACGCAGCTTCCGACACGTCCGAAAAATATGTCTTCCACATCTTCCCACCAAGATCAAGGTGTGTGCCACATTTCATAAGCTTTGGTCAAAAAACTGAGGAAGTAGTTAAATCCGCAAGATCTTTCCTTGATCTTCTGCCATTAATATGCCGTTACCATTCTTTAGAAACAGAAAATGAGGTTGCATAAGCAAAGCAAAGCAACTGAGAAGAGTTCACAATAACTGTGGAACCTTATAGTAATTATGCATTGTCATGAAAACTGAAGTGATGAAAATGAACAACAATACGCATAACTGCGAAATGGAGAGTCGCTGGATTGTTCCTTGACTGTGGGCCATCGTAAAGTGAGCTCATGGATTTTCAGTTCTTTCTTATATTTCAGAGCAGGCAATATCAAATAAGGATAAACTATGAGGTGTTCAAAAGCTTGGATGGTGATGTAAATGAGGAAGAGAGGTTTGCTGCAACATCGTGTGTGTAGTCCTTGAATGGACTCGTTTCGCGAAAGAAGATCCTAAGGAAGAGGGGAGTAAAGGAGAAAAGCGACACAGAGAGTGCAAAGTAAGGCAAATAATGACAGTCGAATGGTGGCGGTGAGCTAGAAGTCGAGGCTGCTCTGTTAGAGAAGGGATAAAAGGAGACAGGGACACTTGCATTATAAGAATAGAGTGAGGGATTCGGAAGTCGCTTGGAGGAGAAAAATGAACCAGAAGAAAGAGGAAAGGGGGAGAAATTGAAAACCACGGAGATATCAAAGAAGAGAATATTTTTCTGTCTTATCTCGATCGATGGCTTTCCAACCTGCACAGACTTCCAACCAGCAACATATTATACATCATATTTGACACACGGGCCAAAGGAATTCTTTTCACATTTCTCGTTCTCGCTCTCTGTTCGCTCAAAACACAACTGCATCTTTCTGGAAGTCACACAAGTTTTCCAGTAAACTATTTTTGAACGAAGATTGAAATTAATTTGATGGTTTAATTATCTGTCATCAGGTTACTAGCATCGTTTTCATAGGTTCCAAAGGCAAACTTACCATCTCAAATCGGTTTCATATACCTTTTTGACATGGCGCGGGAAAAGTACTCGCATTTTTGTTTTCTCATTTCCGACACTTCCTCACTTTCTTCATGACCGTTTGCAAGTTACGATTTGTGTTCTACATACAACTCTCCGAATCAATCCACATATTTTTGCATGATTCCAATAAAAAATGATGTTGCCATGCATGGCAAGAGATTTATTGACAAGCACAAATTGTGCATGATTTGTATATAAATTGGTTGCCATGGCAACACATTCTCTCTACTCACACACACAAAAAAAAGGTGTCTTGCCTAACTACCAAATACAGTGATCACATGTACCGACTTTCACCTCAATTGCTGTAAAAGTGAGTGGTAGGTTGATCGACAATATTCTGTATGATTTTCATGAAAACTTGACGCTACAATGGCAACGCATTACCTGATACTTACAAAAATGGCCTTTTTTTTTTAGTCTTCTTATGAAAGCCGTCACACATGCCAACCTTTTGGTTAAATGCCCCCAAAATGGTGATGATGAATGACGCAACGGAATGACTGAGCGACCAACCGCCAGGCCATCCGACCTCAGAGTGATTCCCATAATATTCATACCCCATGCACACTTTTCTTTGGTGTGTGTGTGTGGGGGGGGGGGGGGAGGGGGGGGGGAGTTATAACTACAAGACTATTTCACCCGACGGTGATTTACAGAATTGTTTTAACCCTTGCAACCATTGTGTAAACTGCTGTTGGAGAGGTTATTAATCTCGAGACGATTCCGAAAGATGACACACCTATGATATCAATTTATGGCACAGTTTATTAGTTCCCTCCTTTGTCCTTTGCCATTCTTAATCAAAGTAATATAACTGATCATTCTACAGACATGATAAAAGAAATAAAAAAACGGCAAACAATAAAAACAAAAGTATACCCGACATTGAGCGCAATGCACATACAAGCCTATTTTTTTTTTTTTTTTTTTGGTACATTGAGAGATATATCACATTTCTCTGAAATATACTTTCATCTATTCATGAATATAAATGATCCATTGATGTCGACATCTTTTTTGTATCGTGTGTTTTCATCGAATTCTTCAATTAAGTGAGATATTCTATTACACAATTTATTCGCAGTTATCAGATGTATTCATGGTGCTTTTATCATTGTTCGCGTCAATATTCGTTTCTGGACATTGACTGCTGACCTTCATTACCTTCGGTATTGTAAAATACAGTATAAAATTTTAGAGAACTGCGATTGTCTTTTCATAATATCGTATAGATTTTTTTTTTTTTTTTTTTGCTTTGGCTGAGAACTTTACTCAAGCTTTAGAATGATCTTTTCTTCATATCTAAAGAATGTCTTAATGACTTTGTCACCAACATTATTTTGAGGTACCATGAAATTCGAAGTGTAGAAACCCAACATGTACGTTGACATTCTGTCACCATAAACTCTCCCTGTCATTGACTTCAGTCTCTGTGTCTCTGTGTCTGTTTCTTCTTACATTCAGTCCTGATTTATATTTGATACATGATATACGTGTAAAGCTCTTGCTGAAATCCAGATTACAACTGCTGGCAAGCCATTTATCGTGTATGAAATCAATGAATCCAAAACACGGATTTGGCACAATGAAGTCACTACGGAGGTTATTCCGCAGGTGCTATTCCTTCGAAGAAACAGACGACACGACTGGCGCCAGACCACTGGATGCGTCATGTCCGCCAGGCATTCCGCCACCACTACCTTTGTACAAGATATTGTCGACAAAGATCTCGTCATTCGGCCCACTGTTGTCGTTTGTCCACTGAACTACGGGAAAGGGATTCATGGCAGGCATAAACTTATAGCTGGGGAAAGTGTCGGCTATGGTGGCATATGACGACTCATCATCCATTCTGGTGTCTGATGCTTTCTTTTTCCAACTTCCAGCCAACCCAGCTATCCGTTGACGTAGTTTGTTACGTGAAAGCGCTATCACTACTAGGATTGCAACTGCCAGAATAGCCGCCCAGATAAAATGGATGTAGAACCCCCGCTGCCAATGTTTGTTTGCCATAGTGGGTGAGCCGAAAGGTTTCGATGGGGATGTAGTCGATGCATAAATGCTTGTTAAACTGTCCTTGGGTAGTTGGCAGAACACATTAATTGATTCGTCGTGCCAAGATGGAGAAAAGGTCACGAGAAGATTCTCTCCAGCACGGTTGTTTTCTAGAAGATAATGAGATGAGTCATTCTCAATCAGTCCTTTCGACGTGAGATGTTTAACGGGATACACGGTCACGTTTTTGGTTTCTGTTGCATTCATTGATCCATCAAGTGTGCACTGGTAGCGCGTCTTCTCGTTTTCACCATCCGTCAGGGAGAGCATTTCATCGCATAAGCAGGAAACAACTTTAACATCATATGCTACGATGAGATTATTACCGTTAACACATGTGTAATCAAAGGAATCGTTCGTTGTCGCATTCGAAATATCAAGTTTGAACATATTTCCTTCAAAATATAACGCAAAACGGTTATCCATCATAAATTTGCGGTAGACTTGACCGTGTGGAGACGAGGAGTTACGGTAGCCTATACAGACATGGTTCTCAGATGTTAGACGATTGACCGCTCTACACCACTGAACCACACCAACGCTTTCATTTATGTTCACAGCACAACTCAATGAAATTGTTTCGGAGGTCCCGATCACCAGATTTTTTGCTGTGATCTCCCCATCACAAATGTGTTTTCCTTGGATGATTATCGCAAGGAACACAAAGGCAACGAGAGTAGTTTTCATATCGCTTTTGAGATTTATCAAAAATACGATGAAAGTCATAGGGTCAAACCCATGCAATAAGACACGCTTCTGATACTTTGATGATACGAGCAAAAGAATATGCAGACACTGCAACAACAATGGCAGACACTCCAATGTCCCAGAGTGACGTTCGGAAAGCAAGTTTATAAGATTCCAGAAAACCGCAATTGGCATAGAGGACGGCTCCTTTCACTTACCGAAATGTCGTTTCTTGGAACAGAATCGCACTGTGAACTGAGTCTTTCACTTCCATCCCGGTTATACAGATACACTGAATATTGCACGTGTATCATATACCAAGCAAACAGATGTATTTCCTATTAATGCCAGTCTCTTGGGATGGATATGATTACCTCAAGTGCAACTTCCTTTGCTCAAGTTCTGTCTTGTTTGTTGCAAGTGAGCAGAAATGAGGCTGCGATGGAAAACAGTGAGGAACCATTCCGCCAATATGGCCTCTTGATATTTTGCTCTGATAACAATCTGACGGAAAATACGTCAAAATTGGAAGGAACATACCATTTTTGTGAAATACCCGTCTGGGAAAAGTGTGGACAATGGAATTGGAATCTATTGCCACGAACATCCTGTAAATTTCCAAGTAGTACATGGTAGGGAATGATAGTGACACAGGCGCTTTCGCTATACCGGAAGACACACGTGATTGCTCCTGAAACACATGACATGACTGTGTGTGACATCCCCCCCCCCCCACATCACCCCAAGTAAGCACCGCCTCGCATTAAAGCATTTTTATCGGTCGCATTTACTTATAACTTCAAAACATGTCACCAACAGAGTGCTGACTATAGATGCTATAGTTGTTTATTTCCCGTACAGACAAAACGACAAATCAATAAACAAGATATTGTCTCTAAATGACAGATAAACGAAGGATCGACCATTAAGCTGTACTGACGATTGCTGTTGTTTTTCTTCGGGATCCTTCGTTTATCACATAAATGAACATTATGAACGAACACAGCATCACAACTTAAAGTGTGATCGTATAGGATACATGATATAAACGGAAAGAAAAACCAAACTTTTAAATTCAACAAGAAATCTAAATACCCATTTGTATATTTTTACCGTATGACAGGCTTTTCTCAGGTATTAACTTGTTGTCAAAGACATGGCTAGGCCCCGTAATGGGAGACAGGGAGCCAAAAGTGACTAATCACAGCCAGCAGCGCCCGGCGGCGATATCCTTGCACGGATGTGTTTGAGACTCCACATACATTTACATGACTTAATGAGGTATAGCTTTAGTGTTTTCACACTGCCACCTTGATATTAGTTTTTTTCCCCTAGTTTTCAAGAAACTGTCAGATTTTACGTCTAAAACTGGTCTTTGGACCCTGTTGGACAGAAGCTGTAGTGTTAACCCCCAGCAGCGCTACACTGAGTATCTTTCTTTACAATGTATGTGTGGTTGGCAATGCAAGTCTCACTGAATGGATGGTATCTCTCAATGAAAGTGGTAACATTAACAGGCCAGCCTGCATAACTGCAAGCATGTGTTAAGGGTTTCTTCTAACATTTTATGGTTCATAACCTTTTACATGGCCACCTATCCAATAACTTGATAACTCCTGCTAAGGCAAATCCACAGAATCCATTTTCCCCTGTCCATATTGAACACATAGCTAGCAGCGCCAAACCAAGTCTTGAATGTGAAGAGAGAAAATGGATAATGGTTTGCCTTTGTGGGAGTAACCCTTAGTGACAATGTGGCCGTATTGAAGATTACAGAGCATAGAAGGTTAGAAGAAGTCCTAAACACAAACCTGCAGTCATGCAGGCTGGTCTTCTGTATGTTACCACTTTCATTGAGAGATCCTCCCATCCATTCAGTGAGACATGCATTGTTCCTTCACGATAATACTCAAACTTGGAAAAAGCGTAATTTGTCACTGTTGTCTTTAAAGTTCATGTGCTCAGTAATGCATGACATTTGCCAACATAATTACGTATCAATGGAAAGAAGAAGAATTCTTCTTTCCCCACAACTAACATTGCACTCTCCAGAGCTGACAATTTTGAAATGGTAGCCCTCCAAATTTGGATTACCTTTTCTTTTCTTTTTTTTTTTTTTTTTAATACGCACTGTAGTGAAAAGTACACAGCCAAATGCTCGGTTTCGTGATGTTATTCTATTTTTTTTTCTTTGTTTTTGTGTGTTTTGTTAAGAGTGTGTTTAGAACTGCGCAGGTTATGAGCATGCTTGCTAATCTTGAGTAATGAGAGTTATGTAATAGAGTCGTTCAGAGAAAACCCAACATTAACGGACTACAGAAAATTGAGAAATTTCTGATAATATGTATATTGGAGAAATTACTCTTTCGTATTCATCTTACGTCTACATACCTACAATTCGGAGTTCTCCATGTCATATATATGAAAGCCTTCTATTACACACAGATTGGTGATCACAAACAGAGCTTTGGACAAAGTGGCCTTCCTGACTTGAAGCAAGCTGCCTCTTTTTGTCTTACTGTTTTATTCACGTCTAAAACACCGATGATTCGACAGAACGTGGTCAATAGTTTCCTGAACAAAGTATCACACAAGGCAATGAATAAAATGCATGAGACGACTCTCGGGACACGTGTACGGCGCCTTAACCTAAACAAATCTTATATCCTGAAATATATTTTGAAGTATATATATTATGATAACCGTTAGTTTTACACAATCTTTATCTCAGTGCATAGAGTATTTTATTCAATTTTTCTTTCCCATTTTCAGCTCGTCTTACCGTATGTATCTTAAACTATTGCTTGGTATTACGTGTACTTTTAAATACAATTTTCCTTGCGACTGCTACATCTAGGTACTGGTACATGTAACAGAGAACAACTGCAGTGTGGCCACGTGGAAAGTGATGAACTAGTAGACATGATCATGTGGCATGGCCATGAAAATTTTCACGTTAGTTGTCATGGAATTTTCGAGATGCCGGTACATGTATAGTGCTCACAAAACTTTCCACAAAGAAAGGGGAATAAAAAAGTAAAAAAAGAAATCCTAACAAGCACAACAGGCGATTCGCTAGTATGACGTGTCACTTAACAACGGGAAAAAAAAGACAAAAACAGAGTGATGGCTCTATTTGCTAGGAGATTACACAACTATGCGTGAGCGTTGGGATTTCGGCCATGGTATACAAAGTGAAATAAAGGTGATAGACATTTATAGAAAATTATCTTACTACTCGAATGTGTTTGCATGGAATATTAGGAAAGGTATACTCATTTGCACACACCTACAAATAATGATAATAACAATGAAAAATGAAAACCAGCCCTCATTTAACTTCCAATGATACAATCGTAAAATTCGGGTAAGAGTTGTTGTGAAACACTGAATTTTTATTCAGAGTGCATGTCTATATTAACATAATAGTTAATGCTCATGGAATCAAACTGATGAAACGAATCCCTATGGATAATTTATGAATTTAGCTGTTCAGAAAAAAAAACAGTACATACAATGGCGGATTTATTCTTTGTTTGTTTGTTTGTTTTTAAAGTAAAAATGGGGGTGGGGTGCGCCCCCTCCTTTAACGGAATTCCTGGAGCCGCCCCCAGATGATATGTGACCCTGCATCACAACCCCCCCCCCAAAAAAAAAAAAAAATAAAAATAAAATAAAATAAAAAAATCGCCAGACATGGATTTTTAGTTCAGGACTGATTCTGAAAGAGCAGACTCTAAGCTTTAAAATGATGTGCTAGCTGTGCGATGAAAGGGACGAAACACAGGATGTCAACCACCAGAGCAACAACTATGAAGGGATTATCAGATTAAGCTGAAATTGAAGATGTTCTATTGACACATTCTGTCCATGATTAATGTAAACTTTCAAAGCAGCAGCGTTATCCTTCTAAAAGTTATTAGACTTGAAAGTGAAGAGTGTACAAAAGGATTTAAAGAAATGAAAAGGGGCCTCTAATAGTAACTGATCATTCTACTCTCCCCCAAAAGGGGGTTGTAGAAAAACTGCGGAAAACACACTTTCCCATTCGTGTTATGATCCCAAACTAAAGAATAATGTAGAAGAAAAATAGCTCTTTCAGAAAATATGAAAAACTCAAGATTGACTTTGTTGATCCATTTCACCTGTTTCGAGTCCTCACGTAAAATCAAGGGGTGCGACATTTTGTTTGTTGTGTGATGCACGGTCACATATTTTGGGTAAAGTCTTGTACCGTTTACAATAGATAATGTACTCATGAGATGATTACGTACTCCCTTGAATTGTCTCACGTGAAAGCATTGTTAAAAGTGTACATTACTTTTATAGTGTCATGAACTAATGCATACAAAACCAGTATAGTACATAAACTCGATTTACAATAATATTTTGCATACTTCGACGCCATAGCTTTATTCTACACTTTATACACTTTGAATGAATGATTAATCTTCATGCAGCTTTCTTTTACATCTGCCAAAATTACACTTCGCTTACTTATCCATCTCCTTTTATGGTATCTGATATAGTGCATTCGAGATCATGCTCTTTATATCATAATACACGGATGTCATGTATATGACTCTCATCTTGAATGAAATTGATAGCTATCATATCCTGAAGTGAATTCGAATAAGCAATATAGCAAGCTACGGAAGAATAAAAGACAAAAGGTTACGGTAGTGACTACAATGTACAAGAATTTTGCTCAGAACACACAAAAAAGTAAGTTCTGCTTAGAACACACAAAAAGTAGGCCCTGCTCTAAACAAAATACAGTGTAGCTCCTAAAGGGGGTTAGGCATATGTGAAGATTAATATAATTCACGTTATGATAACGAAGTAAGAAAGATTCATGATATACTGTTAATCGTAATTCGTTGAACACGTAGTGACACTAGCTTAAACATTGCTTCCGTTCACAGCTTGAGCTCTCGGAAACTAGGCCACAATTATATCTGGCTTCTACGTGAGTCCACAGAATGTTTTCGTATCTGAGAAAGTAGTATTTATTAGTCCAACCACATCAAGATACTGGCAATGACGTTGCAAATATTCTAGAATAAGATCTACGAGATGCACCCATACCATTATCATGATTTTATAGAATAATGTACTTGCCTAACTTTGTGGACGCTGAGGAATGAGAAATAAGATGGCGATAGTGTAATTTGCCACATAAACGTCACCGCATATTATACGACTTTCGGTTGCACAACTGACCGACTTTGGATTTGAAATAAACAAGCGTGTTTATTCCGAGTCTATTGTGATTTATTTCGGATCCAAAGTTAGTCAGTCGTGAGACCGAAAGTCGTATAGTGTGTTAAGGCAATGCTGGTGGCTTCAAGAGGCAAAATCGGGCGTGAGCGAAGATCACATCATTTATACATCGCTTGCTAGCAGGCTCTAGCCATCGTCATCAGATCGGGTGTTCTTACTTTTACCTGTCGCTGCCGCTCACCAACTGTTCCATTCTTTGGAAGCTGTAACCGAAGAGTTGACAGTCCAGGTCGTACAGCTCGTACAGTCTCATCAGAAGCAAGGAGTCCACGTCGCCGAGAATCTCCCGGGCGATGCCCTCGGAGGCCGACTCCTTGCGAGGGAATCTCGAAGTCGCCCCGTTGCCGAGATCCAAGCGGCGTATGATCTCGTCAGCGTCCATACTTAAGGTCTCGTAGTGCCCAATGTAATCGTAGTTGACCTGAACGTGTCGCAAGATTAAAGAGATGTTCTCCGATCAAATACTAGTACTGGTATTGGATGTAGTAGCCAAGACTACAGTTCCACTTCTTTGTAATAAACCTTTATGTGCATAATTATGACGGCCAATGTTTTCCTTGTTCTTTTTCAATGAACGGTCTCCTGTAAAACTTGGTGAATTCTAAAAATGTGTAACGTCGTATTTCAGGTCTCTTATGATTATGTAAATTGGATTCCAGTCACAAAACAGAAGTGAAAGAAGAGAATGTTGATATTCTTGCTTAAGGTTGATTGCCGATTGATGAATGGAGCTTGATTAGTGCGGGGGGGGGGGGGTTATGCCGTCATTCGATTTACATGTACATGCTAACGTGTATAGTTAATTAGTTTTGTAGATGGTGATGAACATTTATGCACCAACTGAGCATTAATCAATATACCCTCTAGAAAATGAAATGTATATGTATCAACACGATTACTGAAGTCTGCGTACACCATTGACTGAAAATGTCCAACGATTGAATCTTGATCTTGACCGCAGCCAAGATTATAAACCGCCGTTAATTTCCTTCCCTCCTGTCACCACCCCCCCCCCCATTTCTTCTTCTCTGTAAAAAATAAAAAATAAAAGAATAACATAATAATGTTCACATTTTGAAGACAACTATAATCATAAACAAGTTTACACTCTAAGGTGTGCCAAATGTGATAAGATATTAATTGGTGATGAATTAATTTCCAGTACATCTGCAATCTTCAAAGTACCAACACGCACACACACACACACACCGTTTCAATCATTGTGACAAAGACATGTGATTCTACAGTTTTTACATCTGAATACAACATATTATGAATGAGTAGATATAGGAAAATATGTATGTAAATAGTTATAGTTTAAGTAATGACAATAATTATAATGACAATTGGGCCTGCCTTCCAAGTTGTCGCCCACTTTGGGAACGAATTGACAAACTATGGTAATGATAATGATTGTTCATCAATGCCATTATTAAATACAATGTATTAATTGTAATTATTCATATGATTGTAATAATTTACATATCTTATCATTTATTATATTTGAATATCATCGGTCTCATTGTATCATTATCATTATCATATAAACAAACACCCTAATAATTTCAACGACAGTGTTATAGCTGTTGTTTTCAATTTTCGTACTCGAACTATATGTGTCTTTCCGGGTCACTACTGTAGGCTTACAATGCATGGCTGGCAGCGCGAGTGATACGATTCCCAGTGCATGTCGCTACGGAGGGCGGGCGGTCCATTGATAAGATACCTCGCGAAATCCTCGAAGGACGGAAGCAGCTTCGCCAGCTCCTCCTCCGAGAAAGGCTGCCCGTCATCTTCGTAGGTATCATCGTCGACGCTGGGGTCCCCGTGGTCCTTGTCATTTCCCACGTCGTCAACGAAGCGACACGACCTGATCATGCTGATGTTCTTGTTCTGGCGGCGGGCCATGTCGCATCCGTACCTGATCAGGTACTCCTGTCTGTCGCGACCATTAGGACTGATAAACTTGTCGAGCCAACCCGACACAGCCCGATAGATGGGCTCCCGCACGAACATAACCTGCAGGGATGAAATGATGGCTATGTTTCATCGGAAAATCAAAACATGTAAATTCTTAAAAGTATTGATATTTACAGATGATGTGAGTGATAATCATAAAGATCTTGGTGGCTTTGTGCTGTACTATTGGTTATCAGTCTCTTAAAACTGAATTGTATGATTTCGAAATATAGTTTACAACAAAGGAATAAAGAATTGATCACAAGGCAAGTGCCATAATGTGTCTCGCCCATTCGCGTACAAGAAATTGTACGCGAATGGGATATAACAGATAAAAAGAGTTATAAAAGGGTAAAAATTTATGGCAAAAAAGAAACGCGCCATAAAAACTTAACATTGGGCCCTTAAAGTTCGTTGACCCCTGTCTGTGACCTTTGACCTTGTGGTGACCATCCACTCCCCAAGGGACATCTACCATCCAAGTTTGGTCACAAACGGACCTATGGATCAACAGTTATGACCCATGATAGAAACGCGCCATAAAAACTTAACATTGGGCTCTAAAAGTTCGTTGACCCATGCTTGTGTCCATTGACCTTGTGGTGACCATCCACTCCCAAGGGACATCTACCATCTAAGTTTGGTCACCAATGGAGTTAGGGATCGAAAGTTATAACCCATAATAGAAACGCGCCATAAAAACTTAACATTGGGCCCTAAAGTTCATTGACCCCTGCCTGTGAGCTTTGACCTTGAGGTGACCTTCATATATGGTAAAATGTGAAACTTTGTATGACCCCTTTTCCCTCGAAGTTTGGTTGCAATTGAAGCCCAGAGTAAAGAGTTATGAAAGTTTTTGTAGCGTTACGGACAGACGACGGACGGACGACGGACGGACGACGGACGGACAGACGCCGCAGGCGATCCCTTAGTCTCCTCTCACCTCCGGTGGGCTCGACAAAAACGAGCAGGGATATAGTACACTCACACATAAACTTTGATAAAAACGATACGTATTTGATATGCTTGTACTGAAAAATAGATACAAGAACCATCTACAGTACCACTCTACAATTTTTGGCAAACAGTAAAATAAATATCTCGATCCACATCCACAGTTAATGTCCTGGAAAATGACAGAACGCATCTACATCTTCCCCCCCCCCCCCACCTTTTTAAATCTTGTGTGTGTGTGTGTGTGTGTGTCGCGAAATGGGAGCTAGGGTTATAAATGACCTAGTTCAGGCATGTTGGCTTTTAACTGCACATTATTTATGTACTTCTTAGAGATGGCGTTTGCCAGGATATCCACTTGGCAGGTAGCGTGGTAGGCCTATTTGGCAATTTTATAAGAAAAAAAGTTTGTTGATGCATTCAATGACAAAATAATCAAATGGTTACTTCCCGAAGTGGCAGCCTTATACGAACCATTCTAATAATCTAGTCTACTCAAGTTCATTTTTTGACTGAACGTGAATTCCATTATATGTCACGGCGTCCAAGCTCATGCATTCGGTCGCTTTGAAAACGAGTGAAATGTCTAACCAACTGAAAAATGTCATTACATGTATTTAAATTGTACCAATGTGAAATATGAGCCAACACCGATCTGGGTTTTACGGCAAAATGAACAGCGCCATCTTTGTTTCATAGAACACAAGTCGAAGTGAGGTTGTCGACTTATTTCATGGTGAACATAACGAAGCAAGAGCTTGAAGTTGCTGCTTCGCTTGTAATTTGGTGATTTATATCATTCTGGATGAAGGAAATGAAATGCTTCCAAAATGACCTCGACATTTTTAATCGCTCTGTGCGCACTCATCACCTTTGTATAGTGTCGCAGTCGAATTGCCCTCTCCATTTCCGTGTACGAGCTCAGGCGACGGAGCCTCTGGCCTCCCGCCCCAGCAACCGCTTCGTCCAGGACCTTCCGCCACGTAATGGAAGCCACTTTTCGCACCTGAGGTAGAAGTCATAAAGGACTCTATTTGTGGCATTTAACTGGAAACCTATAATCGTAAAGACTAAATACCTACCACCGACGGTTGGGAGCTACCTCTCTTGCTGTCGTTCAGTACAATGTACAACACATAAACGAGTGACATATTTTGGTTGCTTCGTTTGCCATCTCTTTACGCGAAAGTCAGTTTACTTTTTTCACTATTTTTGACCGCTAAATACAATTTAGAATGAAGACAACAGCGGAAGCAACAAGTTATGACTGTGTGACCGAGAATCACTCGACGGGTATGGCACCTTACGAATATCCATAAGTCATATAAAATACATGAGTTATAATACATAAGTTTCATAGTCATAATGATAGCTCTCGATATTTCCACGCTGTCGGCGAAAATGATGCCTGCCTCAAAACTAACGGTCCTCTTCGGGATCAGATTGCCAACATCCGCCTTCATTCTTCGCATACCTCGGATCTTGGGCAAACATGGCCATAATATAGCCATAATATAGCCAAATAAATATTATTTATTTTGAACTTTTAGCAGAAGAAAACACTCAACGGCCCTTTAAAGTCTTAAATGTGATACGCGAGAGATACAATTAACACCTTTCGTATTTCACTGAATGTAGAAATATTATGCAAAAGAAAACCTGTATAATCATGCAAGTCAATTTCAGGCTTATGGGAATTTTATTATTATTTCATCCAATCTCGCTTTCCGCGAAAACAGATTTTATTGAAACTTCCACAGTTCTGTTTGATTTTCCTTCTTAGTTATTAAAGTCAACTTAACCACAGACTATCGTTGAGCTAGAAAAAAAAGAAGAAAAAGAAATAGGGACCCCTGTACAGTAAGGATTAAAGAAGAAAATAAAATTTAATAACACCCATGTCATTTTGTAAAAAAAAAAAAAAAAAAAAAAGCAAGAACGGACGTCGAGGGGAGTATGTTCACTAGCCTGACAAAAGATCAAGTCGTGGACATCATCTACGAGAAGGTGACCCGGAGGCTCCGGCTGGTCAGGTCCGAATGCGTTCGCTCTGTCGAGGGAGTCACATAGGCGTTTCAGAACTGATTTTCTCAGCTCTTGAATGCTGTCGAACGGGTAGTATTGTTTGTCAAGTAGACTGGGGTTTTTGAGGAAACCGTAGTTGTGTCTAGACAACTCAGCCTGCTGTTGCCGAAGTTTCTGGGTGATAGACGCAGAAAAAAGAAAAGAAAACAAACAAACAAGAAGATGGATATCACTTTATAGAAATACGTTATTTGCAGCAAATAACATTATACCGATCCCCCATCCTTTCTTATATGGGACATCGCCGGTAACTAAAAAAGCTAGTTTAAAGATTGCACAGCTAAATACATCGTGATATATTCATTATATGGGAGGGGGAAACGGAGACTGATGTGTTAACCAGCCTATATACACTCTTAAAAATATCTAGTCATTTTGTGACTAGATTTTTGGTTCATATTTTTTCAACTAAATTCTAGTTATTTTGACTAGAATTCTATCAACTTTCAGGCAAATTTGACTATAAGTACAATCGAGTCAATCGTTTTTACGCTTTAGCTAGAACCGTCTTGTCAACACTTCTTTGAAACGTGATTGGCTCTTGTCTGCGCGCTGCACGCAAAGAACTAGATGGCGGCGCAGGCAGAGAGCAAATTAAAGCGTACTCGATCGCACGATCCGTGAGCATGAGGAGTCCCCTTGTGTATGCTGAGCGTATATGTAACGCATCTACCCTAGCAAGCGCCACCGTACGTACGTTAGTACGTACTTGATCAAAATGGAGTTTGTGGATGACAAGCTTTCTGAGTGGGGCCTCGACAAATTTATCAAAAATTTTGAGGGTAAGTGCTGTATTTATTTTGTAGCATATTTTAAATCGTGTTTAGAAGCTTGTAGTGTACAGCTTCACATTAGGTATTGATTCAGTATTATCTAAAAAGATAATTCGCTAAAATTGGGCGAGCTCGGGGGAGACCTACTGCTGCCTCGCCTTGGGCCTATCAAGTTGCCTCAAAATTAATTGTTCGCGCCTAGCCTAAATGTGTAAAACGTGCTGCATGAACCGTTGCGTTGTTGGGCGGCAATGGTTAGCAGCGTAAACATCGGTGAACATTGCCAAAAAAAAAAAAAAAAAAAAAAAATCCCCCCAAAATGGCTTTGTGACAAATATGGTTTCAAGCAATTGTAAGATATGCTGTTACAATATTGGGAGGTCTTTACTAATTTTGTAAGAGACGATTACGGTGATGTAATCAGATTTACCGCACTTCACCACCTTTCAATTAGCAGAAGGTTCACTTTTCGAATGAATTCACAAACAACCGCGCACTCGCAAGTCACAGGCGAACGAGCCGATCTCCGTCATTTTAGGGGGCTTAATTCATTTTGGCTCATCCCTGTCAGTCCCTACCCGTCCTCTTTCCTTCGGTCCAAGATCTATTTGGCACCTATAGTTCTAACTGCACTTGGTACAATGGTAGCCTATAGACCGGTGATCTATCTATCGAGTCTCTGTACTGTAGTGTAGACCTAGACCTATCTACCAGTACCAGTAGTACCAGACAAAAGGTCTAGCCTTCATGTAGAAGAACTCTAGTAGATCTATAGTACATTGTATAAGGATGTAGGTAAAGTACTAGGTCTAGAGGCATTATTGTGAAATAGGTCCTCATTCACTTCTTCGCACGCGTGCACTTGTGTGTAAAGTACCGTACTAGAATCTAGCAGTTAGTCTTAGTTGCTTGATCTTTTCCTGATACGATAAGCTAGAAATATAGTCAAATACACATAGATCTAGATACTTGGTAATTGAACATCTAGTCTAGATCTTCTATTCTAACTACAACGTATTCATTTTTGCTAGTCTAAGCCCTTTCAGTCCTCTTCTCATTTGGTCTAGATCTAACTGACACTTGCGCTTGGTACAATGGTAGCCTAGACCTCGGATCTATAGGTCTACTGTAGAAACTACCACCAGTTCCAGACATAAGGTCTAGCCTTAATATAGAACCCCTAAATAGTGAGAAGCTCTAGAGGCATTATCGTGAAATAGGTCCACACTCATTCACTATGCAAGCACGCACTTGCGTGTAAAATAGTTTTAGACTTAGTCTAGAATAGCCCGACCAGACGCCGTGCGGAGCCGGTTGAGCGACAGGGCTGTGTATGTACTATAATTAAGTCTAGAATTAAAAGTCTAATGACACTGACATATCTAAAGGGAAATTCGACAAACTGATGTGGCTCTAAGTACTGTCATGGAGCTGGGTGTATAATCCCCAGAAAATGATTGTGTGCCAGTCATGTTATATTATGGTCTCACACTGGCAATATGTACTGTACCCATTAGGAGAATAATGTGATATGGCGGAGGCATACCAGTGGCACAGCGACATTTCTAGTTTTTAAGTTAAACAAAAAAAGTATCCTTTAGGACACCTAAATATTGTGCACCTATCAGGATCAAAGTGGTCATAACTTAAAATATTTCAATTCTATCCCTAAAGATATACATTTTCAGAAATGAATTTCCAGAGGATTTCCAAAATGTAATTGAGAATGAGGTAGGATAAGGTGGTAACATCTTATAAATGGATAAATTTGACTTTTGATCCCAAAATGTCTTATTTTGAACATCCTATGTGTTTTCCCTTTGCTCTTACCATGAAATTTTCAATATCTTTTAATAATTAATCATGAAATCCTATTTTTGATGATGCATAAGTTATGATTGGGGTTTGTTAATTTTATAATGAAAGGCCTACATGTTAACTTCTGCTTTTATATATCACAGGTTGATCAAGGCTTTCGGATACTTTTCGAAAGTGAACTCTGCAGATGCCCTCTTCGAAAAATGGCCGAAAATGTCAGCAAGAGTTCTGGAATATGCAGAAAAACAAGTGCCGTGGAAGAAGATTCTCAATGTCGAAGATCCACATTCAGGTATCACATTACCATGAAAATAGCACAATTCTCACGGGAACTTAACCATTTGACTCGTGTATGCATTATATAGGAGGGACAATGATCTAAGCAGATGTTGGGGTCACAATTTTAAAGGTCAAGGTCATTGCGTTTATATACGTGAAAAGGACACTCTTGTGCTAACTATTTATTTGGTGGATCAAACATGAATCATACTTGCATATGAGAGGGACAACGATCATATTAGAGTTGGGATCACAACATTGGCCTATAGATGGGGAATCTGCATGGTTTACGTGCAAACGTAATGTCAATGACCTTCGACCTCGCCCACCGTTGACATTAGCAATTGATCTGGCCGGCAGCCACTATTTGCATAACACAGTTGTTATTCACATCACACCCTTCCCGAGCTGCTGCCCCGCCAAAATAGCCCGGGCTTAATCAGGTTAAGTGTTGAGAACCATTAGATCAATATGAAATGGGCCTGACGCAGCGTCATTTAAGTAGATTTTATTTTCCACTTTGTGTAATACATTTCAAATTGACACTGTCATATTCCTGATCTGGCAAAGGTGGAGACATAAATTTTGACCCTGTGCAGTCGAGGATTCATCTGTAGTAGTTTTTTTTTTTTTTTTTTTTTTTTTTTTTTTTTTTTTGACGGGGGGGGGGGGGGTTGGATCCATTACAAGAGAAAAATAAATGTGTTCACTCATGCATTAAGTTTCTCTTTGTTTCAAATACCAGGTTAAAAGACCATTGAATGTTCTTTAATTTGATACATAATCTATTGATCTTTTGAAATCCTTGAAAAATATGAATCTTTTCCTGAGTCTTGATAAAGATTTAAAATTAAAAACTCTGATATGAATAAATGAAATAAAACTAATTTTGGTAATAGATTGAGAAAAATGCAACCCTCTAGAGAATGCAACCTTTATAAGGGATGATTGGAATTGAAATGTGTATCTTCTTTGTAATTTGAATTTTTACAGAGAGAAAGTATTAAAAAGATAATAAAACTCCACGTGCCACATTTCATGAACTTGTTTGCTAATGTTTGTGTTCTCCTTAGATGATGAGAAGAGCAACCTGGCTCTACAGGTTCTTCCTCTGTTGTTTCCAGCTGGGGTGAAGAAACGGGCAGAGAAGTGTACAGCGTGCAACTATGGAAGAGAGCATGCCTGCATTCATCAATGTCGAGAAGGTGATGATAGAAATAGGGATCTAACACTGAAAATAGTGCAATACCCTGTGTTGTGTGAATGGGTCAGTTGACATGCTATGAAATATTTGTCACTTGAGATCTATATTCAGTCAAGTGAACACATTCCTTTTATCCTTTAATTGACATTTAGTTATCCTTTAATTCACCATATAGTCAAATTGCTCTGAAAATGCTTGCTGATTCCTGTTCATTTAGTAAGTAATCGATGGAATTTCTATTAATGATAATGATAGGAATACTAATAACAGTATTACCACTAGTGCTGCTACTAATGATAATGATAACAATTACAGTCACCATAATAAAATGTGCTTCGTATGTCCATAGTTTATTGCAGCTGGAATTATCTCACTGTCTGCTTGATTTGTAAGGCAAGATCATGTAAATTAAAACCATAAACTGGTGAAGGGCTGAAGATAGAGGTGTGCAGAAGGAAATGTAAAAAAAAAATGATATAAAAGTGGCATGGCAAAATCATGTAGATGAAGGGGGCTTTCATTGGCAATATTTTTTTCCAAATTCAGAAAATGAATGAATCTCCCAATGTTTATGATGGTATATCAACAGAATTCATGTTTGATACACTGATTGATGTTTGTGTTTTTGTATTGGTTAGATTATTCAAAAGCACTTCTCTTTTATGCCTTGGTTGTGGATCAAAATTTTGAATATTTGTCTTTTATCTGTTTGTTAATCTCTTATTAAAGCTATTAGAGAAATTTCTTTATTTGCTTTTTTACATATAGATGGGACGAACCTGCCTATGTATTTGGAAGGGAAACGAGAACCTCATGTCCTGGTCTTCGGGGAGAGAAAGAATCCGGAGCAGGCATTCGTGGCTGTTGAAGGAGATGCGATCCCTTGCACATCTCTGCTGAAAGCAGTAGATGTATGTTTCAAACTTACTTATGTGTTGGACATCAACTACTGCTGGCAGTGCAGTCATACATAACATATTTGCAAAAGTATGTGTATGGGCTGGGAATGGGTGATGGTCCACCAACATCCTCTGTTGTATTGCTTAATAACTTCGTTGAGCAAGAGTAAAGCCGTAAGGGCTCCACTGTACACCAGCTAGGGCGCTGAATTGAAATGTTCATTGAACAGTAACATCGTATATTGATCTGTTTTTGTAACACATATCTATTTCTGAAGATATAGTTGATTTTGTGGATTGTGGCATGTGGAAATTTTCTTTGGGATTGTCCAGGTTTATATGAGCTGGCCATAATAAGGAGGGATGGTCGATTTTGGTGGCCTTATTGTAGAAGCCCTTTTTGTGTTGCCTAGATTAAATAGTGTATATGATGCAAAAGAAAATGACACCAAGATCATAATATTTGGTTGATTCGTTTTTATTCTATGCTTTGTTGGAGTAACAACGTAATTTCTAAGGTCAAAAGTCAAAGGTCGAGTGACAGTGCTAAAATTCACATTTTTCTTCATATCTTTGAAATGGTTCACGGTATCTTCATGAAACGTAATGCATATACAATGTACATGTGTTGCCTGACATTGCTTCTCTGTGGATGTTTTGGGACATGAAATCAAAGATCAAGGGTCAAAGGTCACCTTAAAATGCTAAAATTGCATTATTGAATGCTGAAATTATACTTTCTCCATATTCATTCGGAGAAAATATGTATATTCATACATGAATATACACAAATAAATTATTGCACAGTGATTGTGTAGGAAAAGTTTTGGGTCAAGTGAAAATGCTAAAATTTTGCTCATCCATATATTGAAAGTGGCTCTTAAGTACCGTCATGGAACTTTGTGTATAATCACCAGAAATTTATTATGTACCAGTCATGTTACATACGGTCTTACACTGGCAATATGTCCTGCACCTAATGGAGAATAATGTGATATGGCGGAGGCATGCCAGTCGCCATAGCGACATTTTTAGTTAAACATAATTCGAATCTCAAAACCGTCATCTTCCTCAGAAAAATGCTTCATCAAAAAAGGCTTCATCAGCATTGGCAATTTGAGATATGAGCCAAAAAAAAAAGATATTTCATTGTTTTATTGTTCAACTTCAGAATCTACAAACCGAATGGAAGTCTGCACAATGATTCAGCATTGTGTATGAGATCAAAGATGGCCGGGTTTGAGCGTACCCAATGAGAACAATCATACTTTTTGACTCTTTTCAAATATTTGATCCCCGTTATCTATACATGTATATACTCGCCAATTGACTGGGCGTGCGAACGCAATGCAGGAGAGCTGTGTGTATGTGGGGCTCCCTGATCAAATCAATCACTCAATATTATCAAATATCAATTATCAAATTGTCTATGTGAACTTTTTATCCGAAACATTTTTTTTTTTGTAAGCCCATTTCGATCAATTAGATCTCTATCATCATTAACTTGCCATTGTTAAATGTGCTATCAACTGAAAGCCTGATTATTGTAGTTTACATGATGCCTCGTTTGTTATGATCTAGGAAACTTGAGATATGTGACAAGGTAGAATGTCATGGAAGGCCGAGTGAAAATGAATGTTAATTTTGAGAAAAAAAAACAACGTTCGTGTACATGCCTTGTATTCTACACACATTGTTGATAATGCTGAATTTTCAATTTGCAAAGAGAGAGTCATGAAAGAAAATGAATGAAAAATCATAGATGTTCATGAATCAATGCAATATTCATTGCAAGCTTTATACTCAGTGTTACGAGTAGCATGTTCCGATGATTATTGGTTCAGAATAAAATATGCATTTGTGTCAGTTAAATGTTACACAATTTGTCATTGCATTCATAATTGATTTGTGACTGATGTGTGATTGGTGAGATTGAAAAGATGTTCTGGTCATTTTGAATAGAAACTAGTTGAATTTGACTAGATTCATGAATCACAACACTGACTACATATCTAGTCAAATAACTGATCAGTATATTCTAATCATCTTTTACTAGAAACCGGTCAAACCAACTAGATTTTCTAGTCATAAACATTGACTAGATTTCTACTCAAAATCTGTGACTAGTTTTTTCTAGTAAGAATGACTAGAACAGAGTAAGTGCCCCTGGGATCCTATAATCTAGTCAAATACGACGAGATTCTAGTCATATCTGACTAGGTATTTTTTAGAGTGTACAAGAAATACAAAATGCAAGTCTCATATTGATAACAAGTCTTTTCCATTTTACGTTGTAATAATCACGTCTTTGACAAGATACGGATTAGCATGTATATAAATGCTTACATAATTAAAATTCAACTCTATCACAACAGCTGATGACAAGGGCTGGAAGGGGTTTGAACAATGAACGATAATGGCTTCATGGATGAAAATGGGTAACAATGTGTACAGTAATATTTCATATGAGAATTACATTAGGCATATATTGAAACATTCGCAATCCTGCTCCCTTTCCATTTTTAAGAATATACCTGTCTTGAATTTCGATTAAGCAACAACAGAGTGTACTATAAGCATGATAAGTAAACCAGTTAACGTGGTTAAAGAGGAGGCTGTATAGGGACGGGCTCAGGTGGTCCTCTTCCATTGATTGGGCCCCCTTGCCCTTATTCCCGATGTCTTACGTGTGAGCATCGTATCAGCCCATGGCATTTTTACTCTCTCGCAGAACAAACAAACAAACAAACGATTAAAGGCTACATAAAAGCAATACATGAAAGGCATTATTTACCATTTGCAGATGAAATAAAAACCCAGCTTCAGTGCTTCAGAATAGTTCTAAATTGTGAGCTACAATATACGGATAGAACAATCAATGTAAAAATTTTAATCAGGATAATCAATGCAAGTATTGTTAATTATACAAAATGTGAACAATTATATAGTTATAACTAGAATTATCACTGAAGGTGATTAATACCCCTGCCCCTAGTGTTGCTTTATAGTATGTGATGTCATGAGGGCAATGACGTTAATACCAAGTTTGTGCACTTGTCGAATTGGAAACAGAATTTCAGTTTACTGTACAATTACAGAGTTGACACTGAGTTCCTCAAGGTTTGGGTAAAAAGTGTGGTTACCATGGTAATGCATCGTCTGATACAAACACAAGTACATTTTGCATAACTACATTTAAAGACCATCATACACACCATATTTGACCTTCATAGCTTGAATGGTTTATTTTGATACAAAAATGAGTAGTTACCATGGCAACACATTTTCCTTAAACTAACACATTGGTATCTTGCAAAACTACACTTCTAGATCATGATACATAATAAATTTGACTTTGCTTGAATGATGGAAAAGTTATTCAATCTGCAAGGTTTTTGGTAAAATTGTGGTTACCATGGCAACGGTTTGTGTGACAAACACAAAATTATGTGTTCCACATCTATACCTCAGGGCCATAATGCCTACCAACTTTGGTTTCAATTGCTTGAAAACTGTGGAAGAAGTTCACTCCACAGGATCTAAAAAAAAATGCGGTTACCATGGCAACGCATTGTCCGATACAAATACAAAGGGCATTTTGCAAAACTACACTTTAAAGAGCATCATATACACCAAATTTCACCTTCGTAGATTAAATGGTTTAATTTGATACAAAAATGAGTGGTTACCATGGCAACACATTTTTCTTATATCAACACATTGGTGTCTTGCATAACTACACCTCCCGATCATCATACATACTAAATTTGACCTTAATTGCTTGAATGATGTGGAAGTTATTCAATCCACAAGGTTTTGGTAAAAAATTATGGTTACCATGGCAACGCTTTGTCCGACAAATACAAACATTATGTGTCCCATATCTATGCCTCAAGGCCATAATAGCTACCAAATTTGATTTCAATTGCTTCAAAACTGTGGAAGTTGTTCACTCCACAAGATTTCAAAGAAAACATGCGGTTACCATGGCTTTGCTTTTTCAAGTACAAACACAAAGAGTGTCTTGCATAACTACACCTATCGATCATCATAGATACCAATTTTGAAATTGATTGCTTAAATACTATGGAAGTTATTCAATCCACAAGGTTTGGTAAAATTATGGTTACCATAGCAACGCATTGTCCGACAAACACACAAAAAAAAATCATGTCTTGCACATTAATACCTCAATATCATCATTTACCCTAAGTTTCATTTAAATTGCTTCAAAACTGTAGGAGTTCGCGACGCAAGATTTTGCAACAGACCGACCGACCGACCTACCGACCGACCGCCCGACCAACATCACGGTGATTCCTATATACCCCCTTCACACTACGTGTGGCGGGGGTATAATAAGATTGTTTCTAGATTAAACCGCCTATATACAGTTATGGTGTAGTGAGAAAAATAGTGATATCTCCTATTTAAAGGCAGCCGGTCGTCGCAGGCGATTCCCAGCTCAGTAGAAAAGCACGACAAGCTGCTCCTCCCGTTATTGTACCCCCGTACGTACCGAATGCCGAACACGACGCTATGCAGCGCACCAGCGAAAACCAGATGGGGCACGAGCGCCGTGCGAGCTGTCCACTGTAATTTCAACATGGACGCCCGAATACCTACCGAATGGGACCGAATGGGTGCATGCACAAAACCGCACAATAGCCATGCGCATGAAAATCTCTCTCGGTCCGCGACACAACAAGTAGTGAGAGCTGTCGAGTGTACATACGTACGTACGTATCTGGCTCCAGTCTCTATGCACTATGGTGCCAATTTCAGCAATCTAAGCAATAATATTTCAAAATGTCTGAAAATATTATATAACAATATCATAAATTATTCATATATTACGTTATTTGATATTTGGTATTTATGAATATGCTTTGATGAAGAAATATTAAAACTCTACGCTTCATGTATAGCAAGTTGCAATGCATATGGCCATATGGCAGGTTGTTATGATCTCATCGTGCAATGTTGTCTGCTGCGTCAGCTGCATGTGTTATACGTACAGCTTACAGTACGTTGGGCCGGATCGTAACATAACAAAGTTGATAGAAAGTCGTCGGTACCGGTATGTCAATATCAATATTGTGTGTGGTATGCGTGTACTGTTTGCAATAAAACGTGCTGTACTGTTTCGGCTTAGCCTTGGCTTTGATTTAGTAATGAAACCTCACAATGGAGATCAAACAGCCGTCCAACTCGAGGCAACGTATCTACTTGTTTGACGCTATCGACGAGTGGAGAACGCAGAGAGACGTGTTCTTGGCTGGAGGACAAGTAAGAGACCAGAGGGGGAGGCTTCAGCGTCAGCGTGCCGATGAAATATTTGCTTTCCACTTGCTGGAGTTGCATGAACAGTTTTGCAGGAATTTTTATTTAGAATGTGCAAATTCGCGTTACGACATGCACGGTGGAATTGTGTTGCCACGGCTTACGCCAATCAAGCAACCCCAGCTGGCCAAGTCAACAACTTCAAGGAATCCAGATCCAGATGATGTGTAAGTAGAACTAGAAGTCTACACATGAATCAATGATTGAAGTGGAATGACTTTTTCTAATCTAGTATCAGTAACTTTAGGGCATTTGCGTTTGATCGACAAGTAGGCCTATTTTTCTATGTATAATTCCGCGAAAAACTTCTCTAAGTTCTCATTTATGTCAAATTATGATAATGCCGTAATTGAAATGACATTTGCTGGGTCAGTTTAATGTCTTTAGTCCCATTAAATGAGACGTTTTTCATATCAATCATGTTATGCAAATTCCCCAAGAATATGATTTAGGATTTGCAAATAAATTTTTACAAAATGAATAGATCTATCGCAAGCTCCATCATACATGTAGTCTAACCCAATAGATCTGGTAGAACTCTAACGTTTAAACAGGGGAACTATAGGTTCAAAGATGATAGATCTAACAATAATAGATTCTAGTTTGCGGCCCTACTTCGACTTGAAGGTATGTCGGTTGGTGCACGGCCCCCTTCTACCACGGCCACAGGTACACTGTGCAGTGCAACTGTGGCCGTTGGCCCTGCACGGGCACAGTCGCTTCCCCGTCCTGAATTTACACACGCCAGGGCAAGTATGGTTGGACCTACTACTAATCGACCGCCTAATGTTTATCTGCTTGATAAGAATATTTAACACTGAAATTCACGTAAAACAACTTGACCTACGTGATTGAGAAAATCCAGCTCTATCAAATGCCGTTGTTCCGTTTTCGATTCGAAGTTTCAGTGCAAAAATGTCGCCGACGAATTTGCGTGGCCTCGTTTCAGCTCCCCGCGGTAAATCGGGTTATTAGGATCGACCGCTGTTTTTGCATTGACAATGCACGCAAACCGAGTTGTATTGAACACCGTGTTGTACGAAGCTTTTTAGAAGCCTTTTAGAAACTTCCATAGACATTACATTGTGCTGTCATTACGATTCGGTGAAAATATTCATTCGAAATTTTGTCCTTGATTAAAACCATTAATGAACAATGAATTATCGCGTTTTCCCACACCATCCTCATCTACATTCAAAGCCAATCCATTTTTATGTGCTTTGCGCGCATAGAAGTGCGTACTAAGTGTTCAGTGCGCGAATTATACGCGGTCGGTTTCAATAACAGGGTGGTCGATATGTAGTAGGGCTACCATACAAGACACAGGGTCTCCGCGTTCAGAATGGATAACTCGGCGGTAATATCCGCTACCCATGACGATGTGTCATCGTCCATGATGGCCACCCTACCTATATATAATCTGATCTGACGATTACAGTGTAGTTAACGAGTGACGACGATCGACGGTGCGATGAAGAGAAGGCGTACACTGTAGTCGTACGAAGTATAGGCAGCTAGGTTATAGCTACTATAGCTCATGCGAACATTGCATCACACAGTACATACAGTATACCATACATTCAATTCACATTACACAAAACTTACTCCCCGCGCTCAGATCAATCAAGCGAGCAAACGAGATACTATAGCGCGATACATTGCTTTAGGGATGTCTTGCGCACACACACATTTCGCTTCGTAGCAACTTCGGAAGCGAGTTTACGTGCTGCCGCCCGCGGCTGAAACATGTCCATGTATCCTCGCGACTGGGTGTCTTTAAGACTTTATTGCAAAATTTTATAGGGTAATGAGATGTTTTGTGATACAACCGTCCTACATACACAGGCAGTGATAGAGAAGGGCGCTGTGTGACCCAGTTTGCAGGTTTGGCTGTTATCTCAATCGGCAATTAGCGGGATAATTCTGTACGTATGAACGGTTGCAAAAAACTCGAGATTCCGAGCGCGATCGCTATCCCGCTAATTTGGAGCGTGTGAACGGTTGCAAAAAATCTCAATAGGCGTTTTCACATCAGCCCGATAAAAATCCAAGCTCGAGATATTTTTCGCGATCGCAAATTAGCGCGCTATGTCATTTCCTGTTCACATCAGCCCGAACATTAATTATCCTGCTATTTCAAAATTTCCCGAGTTGGACTCGAGAAATTTTTTCGTTCAGAGCGATACAATTAGCCCGCTAGGTGATGTATTCACATTATCAAATAGCGCGCTATTTCGTGATCGGGTTAATTTCCCAAGTCAGAAAATAGCGCGCTATTTCGAAACATCAGGCTGATGTGAAAACGCCTAATGATTCCAGGTTAGCATGCCTGTTGCAAAAAATCTCAGTAATTCCAGATTAGCATGCCTGTACAGTGTCGGGGCGATCGCCCCGACACTGTACAGGCATGCTAACCTGGAAACATTCAACTGCACATTACTTGAATATGAGACCATTCTGAAGCAAATAATTTTCACACAACAGATATACAATATATTCTAAATGAATCCCGCAAAGGATTGGAACAATCATCCCCAGCATTCCCATTGATTCCCACTGATCAGTTACTAGCCATCCCCTTTAAATCATTGCTCCGAATGGTATACACTATACCTATAAGCAACAACGCAATGTAAACCAGCAATAGAGGAGGCTGCACGGGGACGCGGACGAGCTGAGGTGGTCCTCCATCGTTGCCCCCACCCTCTTGCCCTTATTCCCAATCTAAAATAAACTCGTTTTCTAAATGAAATTGAAATTTTCGTGAAAACTCGAGTCCTATCCATAGATTTGTTTGTAAAGTGTGGATTCCGCTAAGAAAATAGAGAGAATAATAACGGAAATCAAGGACTTCAATAGCAGTGATTATGACCATGTCCTTGGTAAATTGCACTTGGGAATATGAGAAGTTGCCTTAAAGTAGATTAATCGTATAAAATTCCCATATGCCTTTACATAAGTGGAATGTGATCGGACTGTGGGTAAGAGGTGCACTTGCTTTAAATTGAAATGAACAAGCTTGCTTTTTCACTTCGGAAAACAACTCAGCATTACCTTAATATTTGAACAAGGCAATCTAAAGAAGCAATCGAAAATAACAATGCATCATATCAGTGACGTTTTCATACAAAATTTCAGGCGGGGGTAGGAGAATGAATAGGGAAATTGGGGTTATTATCAATGGGGTGGGTGGGGGACCCTGTCAAATGTTTGCGTGAAGCTTATGCACTCACACGAATATTCGATGAACACCAAACAAGGCTATGCCAGAGAATATAGAACGCTGAGGTCGTTAATTGTCATGCCGCTGCCGCTCAGACACGGAACCTCCGCCCACCAACGTCAGTATAATCAAACACATTGTGATATGCATGGAATGTCACGTGTGCCTCTAGTTGAGCACAATGAAATATCGCGGCCTTTTTGAAGCGAAGATACATTTAAATGGACAGGTATATTAGCGTGACGGAGCGTTTTGCTTGACGTAATGAAGCCTTCACGCATCCGACCGAAGGGTTCGGCGATTACGCCGCCGGTCTATTTGTTCCGTATCATAGGCTCATACGTGAGTAGGAGGGTATTTGGACTCGTCCTCATATCCTGACTTCTAATTTCTCTCCCCCCCCCCCCCTTTTACTCTCTCTCATTCAATCTCATATATGCCTTCTGCTTTATTCGTTCGTGCATACTGGACGCCATCAAACTGTCTGCAACCTGGCATTATATGACATATAATAGGCCAATTGGCTATCCCATTGTCGTCGTCGCCAGTAATGTGCCATGACATGATCTTTCTGGTATCATATCGTCTTTTTTTTATTGATTTGAAAACTTAGTGAGTTTCGAGTTCTGGAGCGACATTATCTCATTATGATCTTTTGTTCATAGAGTATACTGACAGATGACATTTTTAAACTTTTAAGTTTTATTTTTTTTTTAATGTTTAAATCACATACAGTATTTCGATTTCTAGATTTTTGCAAAAATAGGTACCTAACATCTATACATGCCACTAAATTCTGATACATTTAGACCACCGAAACCAGATCTGAATAGATCTAAGGTAGATGCAAACTTTGCAACCAAACTGTCCATGGATAAGATCTAGAGGTCTTGTGGAGTTATTTGATATTCCAATTCTGTATTATAATCTTTATATCTTATAATCTTTAACGTCGTTATATTTCATAAGAGAAAGTGCATTTATTCTTATACCATATTCATGATTAAAATTTGATGTTCCTGCTAGGAATAAAATGTAAAATCTAATATAGTCTGGTATCTTGAGCAGTCATTTCCTCCTTTAAATCATCATCAACTGTAGTATTAGCTAAGGAACTTCAACCAAATAGCTGCAGTCAGAGTACTGAATCCACACTTATCAGATCCAGCCTGTTGAACTTGACACATGGTGAGCTGTGAGCTGTGAGGAACTGTTAAAATATACTCTATGAATTGCTATTTTGCGACATCTGAACGGATATACCTAGATGACAGAGTCTCTTTAATGGCGTAGATCACCTTTGGAGGTATGTCACATCAGGAAATCTCGTGATTGATGAATTTTGAGTGTATTTCTGAAACACTACTTCGCCTCAACACTTCACAGAGTTTGATTCATAGTCCTAAAGGTACATTTTGGTGTTGGTAGATTGACAACTGACCTACCTACAGACTGTGCATACTACCAAGATTTGAGACCCATAGGCCTGTATTGTGCTTGTGCAACCTTCTGTACCAGGGACCAATTATTGTTCAACTCCATCGCTACCACCGTCAAGTGTAATCCTCTTACCTGTCAGCTTTGTGGACTGATCGCTCAACAGCAGAACGCCTAACAAGTTCTTTTCATCAGTATCTGTTGGCTTGAACCATGCCCCCTAAAGGAAAGAAAAACATAGCTTCCAACTCAACAGATCCAGTGGCTTTAGGTGAACAGATGTGTGAAGAAGTGAGAGACTTTTTCAGCAGCCAGCAATTCAGGGACTTGCTCAAGTCTGCTCTTGTCGATGCTGTGACAAAGGAGTTGCAAACTCTCCGCGACCAACTCGATCAGACAGAGAGTAGAGTCATGGACCTTGAAAATGAGATCAAGACAAAAGCCACCATATCTTCGATGCAGAAAGAACAGGAACGCAACAAAGACGAAATCGCCAATCTGCAGCGCACCTTGAACGATGCAGAGCAATACTCGGGCAGGAACTGCTTGCGGCTGTACGGCATTCCTGAGTCGGATCATGAAGACACCGATTAAGTGATGCTCGACCTAGCCAGCAAAGAGCTGAATGTGAAGTTGAAGCCTGAGGACATCGACAGGTCCCATCGCATTGGTCCTCCACGTCCTGTCAAGAGAGGAGAGAAGACAAAGCCCCCTAGACCAATCATTGTCAAGTTTGCTACCTACCGTGTTCGCCATCTTGTCATCAGGAACAGGAAGCGACTGAAAGGGAAGCATATTGGCATCGAGGAGGACCGGACAGCAACAAACAGGAATCTGCTACAAAAAGCAAATGAGTTAGTCAAAACAAACAGCAATGTGATCGCAGCTTGGTCGACGGACGGAAGGATCCTGGTGCTGCGCAAAGCGACGAATGGGGGCACTGTGAAAAAGAGGATACATTCAATTACTGACTTGCAAAAACTGTAAATCCATAACCCCATCACAAATATTGCAATGTGATTCATAAACACTCATTATATTTCATATTTGATCATTACCTGGTGTACAACTTACCTTTTTATACTGAACTAAAGGTTTGTTTGTTTGTTTGTTTGTTTGGTTTTGGTTTATGTATACATATCATGGTTTAAATATTAAATGTCGATTTCCTGTGTTTGTGTTTTGTGTAACAGGCAAAATTCTAACATAAATTGTGATGATTATTTTCTTTGTAACAGAAACATTCAACAATATGACTCACATATATCTGATTTTGATAGTGAAGTTGCAACTCATAATGCTTATTATACTCGCAGCGAATTTTGTGAGTATGTTAAATCAACTGAGAATTCAAATATATTATCTTTGTTTCATTTTAATTGTCGTAGTTTAAAACGCAATTTTGATAATTTTTGTCACTGTGTAGAAATGTTAGATATGCCTATGTCAATCATAGGAGTAACTGAAACATGGTTGAGAGATGGTGAGGAAGAGCTTATTTCCCTCCCACAGTATACTTTTGTTGGTAATGCTCGACAGGGAAAAAGAGGAGGAGGAGCTGGAATTTTTATTCAAAACAATATTAGATTTAAAAGAAGAACAGATTTAGATATATGCAATGATGTCGTTGAAAGTATTTTTATTGAGGTATATAAGATAAAAAATTATATTGTTGGAGTGATGTACAAACCTCCTCAGCAGACAGTTGAAAATTTTGTAGAAAATATCCAAGCTTCTTTAAATACCATATCAAATGAGAGGAGAGAAAATATTATAATGGGAGATTTCAATGTGGATTTAATGAAAATAAATGTTTGTCAGTATGTGAATGATTCTATAGATAATTTCACTTCGTATTCATATTTACCTCAAATATTCAAACCAACTAGAATAACTTCTCATTCAGCTACTATATTGGATAACATATTTTATAATTATTCTGAAAAAATAGAAAAGAGTGGAATAATTCTAACTGATGTCAGTGATCATCTGACACCATTTATTTTGATTAATTCTAAGGCAGTTATGAACGATTTTCATGCAGAATATAAAAAGAGAGAAATAGATGATTAAAAAATGTATACATTTTGTTCAAAATTACACGCAGTTGATTGGACATTTTTATATGATATACATGATGTAAATGAGAAATACAGCCGGTTTATAGACATTTATTCTGAATTGTATAATGAGTGTTTTCCAGAAATAGAGGTTAGACAAAGAAAACATATGCAAAGAAAGCCATGGTTAACTGCAAAAATAAAAAAAAATTGTGTAAACGAAAATATGTTTTGTTTAAGAATTATTTAAGAAACCCAATAGATAGTAGACGGAAAGTGTATAAACAATATAGAAATAAAGTTAACAATATGATAAGAACTGCAAAACGAAATTATTATGATCTTAAATTCAAACACGCTATGAATGATGCAAAAACCACTTGGAGAGTTATAAATGAGATATTGAGTAAGAAAAAAGAGAAAGCGTCGATAAATGAAATTGAGTTTGATGGTAAGGTAATCACAAATAAAAAAGATATATGCAATGTGTTATAATGATTTTTTTTAATAGTAAAATTGGAAAAGAAATTCATGATAATGCACAGTTAAGCATATCTGAAAATGATTCTTTTAAAAAATATATGTGTGGAAAGGTCACTGATTCTTTGTTTTTTAGTCCTATAACAGTTTCAGATGTTTTAAATGTAGTTTTTTTTTAAATTAGATGTAAATAAAGCAGCAGGGTATGATGGATTTAACACAAAAGTAGTAAAAACTTCTATTGATGCAATTGTGTCACCTTTGTGCAATATTTTTAATGCGTCTATTGAACAAGGTATTTTTCCAAGTGCATTAAAGATCGCCAAAGTGATACCAGTTTTTAAGAATGGTAATGAAATGTCTGTAAATAATTACAGACCTGTCTCTATTTTTATCAATTTTTAGTAAAATATGAGAAAAAATAGTTTATGAAAAAATGATCTGTTTTATACAAAAACATGACATTTTACACCGGAGACAGTTTGGTTTTAGAAAAGGGTGCAGTACATCACATGCAATAATTGATTTAGTAGACAAACTTGCCAAAGCGTTTGAAGATAAAGCAATAGTATAAAGTTGGAGTGTTTTTGGATTTATCGAAAGCTTTTGATTGTATAGATCATTCTATTTTATTTGATAAGCTTAGTATTTATGGTATACGGGGTATAGCAATGAAATGGTTACAGAGTTATTTAAGTGAGAGAAAGCAATATGTTTGTATAACCAATGTTAATTCACATTTTAGAGATATTCCAGCTGGTGTGCCACAAGGATCAAATCTTGGACCACTATTGTTTTTAATGTATATTAATGATTTGCAATATGTAAGTGATATTCTATCTGTAATTTTATTTGCTGATGACACCAGCCTGTTTTTACCTGGAAAAGATGTTGTAACGATTAATGAGCTTATTATACTGAAATGCAAAAAGTGCAATCATGGTTTTTAGCCAACAAATTACAGATTAATTATACAAAGACAAATTATATGATTTTTTAAATCTCGGAATGTAAATGTTGATGCGAATTTAATCAATATTATGATCAATAATGTTGAGATTGAGAGAGTCAAAAGTATTAAATTTTTGGGTGTTATTATTGATGAATGCTTAAGTTCGAAAGATCATATTAATCATATTTCTTTTAAAATATCGAGAGTAATTGGAGTACTGCATAATTTGAAGCATATATTGCCTTTGAAAATTTAGTGAATATATATAATAGTATGATTTTATCACATTTATCATATTGTAATATTGTATGGGGTAATTGTGCAACGTATTTTTAACAGAAACTTTTTAAACTCCAAAAACGTGCAATACGTACAACAACTAAAACACATTATTTGGCACACACTAAAGAGTTATTTTTAAAGTTGCAACAATTTGATATTTATAGTATTAATGAATTTCAGATTGCTTCTTTTATGTATTCCTTCACCAAAGAGTTATTACCTTATGCTTTTAATGATTAAGTGGACCTGTGCGCTATACAAGTAGCCACTATTATTATTATTATTATTATTATTATTGTTTCATTTATAATTTTGATGTGAATATGTATGTTACTAGAAATTCCCATAAAATGCATATTCCTTTTTATAGATATAAATTCTGAAGAACAGTGATTTCTTATAAAGGTCCTGTACTTTGGAATAATATGTTAGATAAGTTCAAACAGTGTTCCACTTTAAGTGATTTTAAAAGGAAGTATAGATTTTATTTATTACAGAAAAATGATATGTAATATATTATGAGGTATCTTTTGATTGCCTGTTGTTTGTTCATGTATTGTTTGTTATTGTTGTTGTAGCTCATTAGCTTGTTTGTATTTGTCTTTTTAATGTATTACATGTAAATCTTGTCATTGCTTCTCTCTATCTTATTCTTGCCATGTTCTCTACTGTCTTTCTTTTTGTCTCCGTTTATGTTCTGTGATTTAAACACAATTTTTAAAATGCAAATTTGTGAGATGCAGTCCATCAAGGGTTTGACCTTTGACAAGCCAATGGCCTTTTGTGATTCCCACACATCTGCTGCAGATCTTACTGTTTTTACTGTGTTTATACTTCACTGTAACTGTCCTTGTACTGCTTATGCTTTGTTTTGTGTATATTTCTGTATTCTGTTCTGTACATTTTATACATTATGTCTATCATTGTGGGGTTTTTTTTTGAAAGATGTGAAATAAATTGAATTGAATTGAAAAAATTGAATTGACATTTTAGATCCAACATGCTGACCATCACACATCTCTGATCAAGCCTGATGACCCTCACGCATCTCTGATCCATGCATCTCTGATCCAGCCTGATGACTCTCACACATCTGTGATAGTGCCTGCTATAAACCTTCACACATCTCTAATCAAGCCTGATGACCCTCACGCATCTCTGATCCAGCTTGATGATCCTTGCGCATCTCTGATCTAGCCTGATGACCCTCACGCATCTGTGATAGTGCCTGCTATAAACATTCACACATCTCTAATCCAGCCTGATGATCACACATCTCTGATCCAGCCTGATAATCTCCACACATCTCTGAGCCAGCCTGATGACCATCACACATCTGAGACAGCCTGCTGACCTCCACACATCTTAAATCCAAAATGCTGACCATCACACATCTGAGATCTAGCCTGATGACCATCACACATATCTGATCAAGCCCGATGACCGTCACACATCTGAGAGACAGCCTGCTATAAACCTCCACACATCTCTGATCTAGTCTGATGACCATCACACATCTGATCCAGCCTACTGACCTCCACACATCTTAGATTCAACATGCTGACCATCACACATCTGAGATCTAGCATGCTGACACTCACACATCTCTGATCAAGCACGATGACCGTCACACATCTGAGAGATACCCTGCTATAAACCTCTACACATCTCTGATCCACTCTAATTGCCATCACACACCCGAGATCCAGTCTGCTCACGCATCTCTGATCCATGCATCTCTGATCCAGCCTGATGACTCTCACGCATCTGTGATAGTGCCTGCTATAAACCTTCACACATCTCTAATCAAGCCTGATGACCCTCACGCATCTCTGATCCAGCTTGATGATCCTTGCGCATCTCTGATCTAGCCTGATGACCCTCACGCATCTGTGATAGTGCCTGCTATAAACATTCACACATCTCTAATCCAGCCTGATGATCACACATCTCTGATCCAGCCTGATAATCTCCACACATCTCTGAGCCAGCCTGATGACCATCACACATCTGAGACAGCCTGCTGACCTCCACACATCTTAAATCTAAAATGCTGACCATCACACATCTGAGATCTAGCCTGATGACCATCACACATATCTGATCAAGCCCGATGACCGTCACACATCTGAGAGATAGCCTGCTATAAACCTCCACACATCTCTGATCTAGCCTGATGACCCTCACGCATCTGAGAGCCAGCTGATCTCCACACTAGTCATCTCAGATCCAGCATCCCGACCCTCACACATCTGAGAGAGAGCCGGTTGACCCTCGCACATCTCAGAACCAGCTTGCCGAACTACATTGCATCCAGCAGAACACATTTTTTTTTTTTTTGGTCAAATCATTGACCCGAGAAGCCCTATATCTCTTAATAATCAATGTTATTGTGAGTTAAATCATGTAAAATATGAAATGAACATTTTAATTTTCACTGCTGATGTTTCCTCTTTTATCATTTGACTTAACCGTGTCAAGGACAAGTCTTACCTGACATTAAGGCTATGCAATGTTACTCCTTTGGAAACTGCTGTTTATTGAGCTTATTATTGAAACTGCTGTTTACTGAACTTATAATTGATTAGGATGTTTCAAAAATCATCTCATTTAACACAGATTTATATTTTGCATAGAAATTGCATAGAAATTCACTCAAATAATTACATCATCACTTCGGTTCTTTAGTTAGTGATTCCAGGATCTCACTGAGGACGATACATACAGTGAAAGGCATTTTGTGGTAGTTTTGACTGCAACAATAGAATTTTTGCTCCTGCATTAGATGTGAGGCTCTTTTGTGTTTTCAGCACTTTAATGAGAGTCAGGGTTTTAAGTTTCACAATGATTTTGTGGCATATCCTCATGAGATCAGCTTAGAGTCACATGTACAAATTTTGTCATAGATGAGTTTGCAGGTGTGGATGTAAGCCCTCAACCTGATATCATCATCATCAACAACAACACTCACACCCACACACACACACACACACACACACACACACACACACAAAGTTAAAAACAAAAAGCACTGTCACTGAAAAACGAATCAGTGGGGAATCTTACTCTACCGAAAGGTCACACAAATTTGTCACTGGAAGGAAATACTCCAAAAAGGATAAATGCAACAAATCTGTCAAAATCTTAGCCGTGATGACTGTGACATTCGAGAGAGATTAAAAATCAGAGAAGGGTATTTTGCAACGGAAAACTTACGATTGCAGTGGGAGTACAGTACATCTCAAGATACATCAACGTAACAAAGAAGTAAGTGGTGGCAGGAAATGGTAAAAGCTGCAACACAATTCGTCAAAGCGGAAGTGCCAAGGGCAGTCAGAACCTGTATGCCGATTAATGTTTCACAATGCCCTTGGCATTATTATCCGAACGACAAGTGCGTACTGCCACTGCAAAGAAACAGACGAAAACAGGCATTCTTGAAGGTGACTAACATGGGGGTTGCCAAAAATCCTCGGCCAATTAAAATGACAGAAGATTAAGGATCACTTGAGTAGGTTCCCTTGTGCAGAATCACACTATTGTAGTAAGTGTAAATACGTGTCAGATGACCTCACAAATTATATATATATATATATATATATATATATATATATATATATATATATAGGATGTTTGAAGATGAACATTGACGTGTGACTTCGTATCATCTGTATCAGAAAGTCATGAGAGAAAACAATGTGAAAATTCGCAGACCAAAGAAGAATCTTTGTGGAAAATGCAGGGTCACATAAAAGGCCCGACTGACCATTGACTTGTTTTCTTAACTTCTGCAGGGTGATCACAACCCACAAACAATGATGATGGCACGGGGTGACAGATTGAAAATAGTGACAACGTGACATCTGCGTCATTGAAAAATACTACTAGTATTACAATAATTGTCAAAAGAGAGGAAGAAGGCGAGCAGCAGCCAGACCAGCAACAATCTTAGATAGTGCCGCCTTTAAATTCACCTAAAGAAATTGACAGATGATTCTAACTTCGACATGTTCATCTTCCTCAAAACAAAAGGAAAAACTACATTAGATCACATCATTGTCCCTCTCCCCCAGAAAAAAAAAAGAAAAACGACTGTACCTTCCTCTGATATATACGTATGAAATGATTTTAAGGAAAGAAAATCCACAAGAATGATATCTCTTTGAATGCTATTATAATGGTAAATATTCCCTCAATATAAGGAAGTTGGCCGAATTAACAGAATTGCTTAAGTTTATAGTTTCACATTCGCAGAGGGTATTAGTTATATGCCTTCTTATTTTCAAAATGCGGTGGTGCTATTGAAAGTTGGTTTGGTTTAGCTTGATTTATTTTGCTTTGTATCTACATTTTAACACAAACATGATCATACCTGGCATGACATGTGATATACACGCAACAGAAAAACTTCCCTTAATCAAATAATACCTTTATTTGTGAAAAAGTTTTAAGCAAAATTATTAGGCAGGGGTATTGCTACACGTAATGACTTCATTCTGCAAGATGTTCTATGTGAAAATGAGAGTGATCTTTGAGGAAGGGGTATTGGCAGGGATATTCACTTGACTTGCTTCTGTGTGAAAGTGAGGTTTGAGTCGTGCATACGAGTGAGCACACAATTAACGACAATCGTCATTTTGTAAAAGTCTTTTGTTCTGTGGGGTCTCACTTTTAAGCATTCTGCGTCTGGTGAATATATTTGTGGTGTTGCAATTTTGTTATCATTTTGTCACCCCATATGCAATATTAACAGTGCATTTGCATTTCTTGCTCACGATTACGTGAAACAGGGATTATACAGCATTCGATTAATATCAGACTTTTAGACTTATGAAGTTAAAACTTCCAGTTACATTTTCTTATTTAAGACAGGTATACGCTGTAATGAATATGTATGAAAATACGTTTGGTTATCAATTTTGCTTAGAATTGCATGCTGTGAAACGAATAACACATGATGGTATTTCAAGTGCATGTCTGGAACATTAATTTTCCCATGAAATACATATGCCATTGTAATAAAGAGAAATAATTCTCTTTATTACAATGATAATTCGGTAGAATAATTCTTAAGTTTGCGTTTCTAATTACTTTCTAAAAGAATATGAATATGGGGGTATATGAAGAGATTAATAGGTGTCAAGCATTTTCAACTGCAACCACAAATCTTGATTGCGGTTACCAATTTTGGTTCCACACCTTAAGATAACAACTAGGATAAACTTGCCTCATCGAGTTGATAGAAACAGGTGGCATGAAGTGGCACAATCACGAATTTCAATATTATAGTAAACTATTCAAATGGCGTATCAGTACGTTGCCATCAGATGCGGATAAACTTTAGAACTAATGTGGTTCATGAAGTGATGATTTTTGTAAGTCCAAGAAGCTTCAAAAGATGGAGTCACATGACAGTCTTATTCCTTTTGAACCAGTTTTGACGTCACACCGTGTAAAACTGAATCTGTCTCACAGGAAGACAGTTGATTCATGTTTTATTGCAAAATGAGCAGCCACTCTGAGGAAGACATATCTTTATGATGGTAATGACTCTTCGCCACCCCTACTTGTACAAGATGAGCGATAGATAATGGTAAAGACACGCGTGGACGCGCGAATAGAAATTACGCAAGGATTGATGAAATGAAAATCAACATTACTTGACTGGACGTGACAAGAAACTAGTCTCGCATATAAATTCATAAAGAAATATACATGAAGAATACACATTACGGTTACATTGCATTTTGCAGAAATGAGTCACAAAAGTGATAAAATTGGCTTTCCAAGGAGGGTACACTTTTGAACACTTTGACAACATACAGCTCTGGTTTACACTTCTGTATACATATTTCTGGACGGGATTGACTTTTGTTTTACATGTTTTACCATTCACTAGTGAAAATTTCGCTCCATTTCATGAATGACAAACAAATCCGACTTTATATTAGAATTCAAAATGAAGCTTCAGAATGCTTAGAAAGATGGCGGTATGAACCCCTGCTCATCAAAGGCATAAATGCACCTGAGGAATTCTTTCATTCATCGCTAGGGAACTGACGGCTGTTTGAATAATTAAAGCCAGTCGGAATTCCAGCTCTTGAACCTGGTATAAAGTCTAATTTCGTAATGTGGCCTGAAATTCACGGTCATGCCTTTGAAGTTCGGCGTACAGCATGAATGAATCAAAAACAAACTTTTTTTAGGACGTCGATCACTATACAGTAAAGTCCTGGAAAGAAAAGTGTTTAAATTCCCTGACATTATTTCAGAACACCTTTACAGTTAACATTTCTCATTACCACAACTCACGGAAACCTCAACATGCTAAAAGGATGTGGGTTAATGAACCGCAATCGAGGCTGCCGTCTTGAACCATGAGAGTGTTGTCGACATCAAGCATGTGTATTCCCAAGGGACAGAGGTATGTGACACGCTAACCTGTATCTGAAGTGCCCCATCATGGCAATAAGCCTACACGCGTGTAATCCCTTCCGACAACACACTGGCGGTGGAATCATGAAGCAAAGGGCTACCAAACGAGAAATGAATCAAGCCTTCCCGGATGTGTACGTAAATAGTTTGTCTTTTATTTCGACTTCACACCCTCCTCTTCGTTCTCCTTTTTCATTTTGCCAGCATAGAATATAACAAGTCGCTTTAATATAGAGAGAGACTATCAAGCTCGATACGGTAGTCCTGCTGATTCTGTTGATAGGTGTACACGATTACAGCATTTTAGGATTCCAACCCACTGGCATCATTTTTGTTTGCTCATTCGGGAATGTCGCACTCCAAGAAACCATCATGGCATTTAAAGGGAGAGGCTACTTGTAGTCACACACACGTTACTCGGGGCTCGTAGACGTCGGATTGGATACCGACTGGACGCTTTGTGTCTGGACACACGTTCGTGCACCCTCGCTCTCATACTGGTAAGTGGCTCCCAAATTTTAATAAGATTGTAGCTTTAGTTATATGATTCCTATCTAGTTCTTTGAAGTCGAAGCTGGGGAACTGGTGATCTGTAATGACGAAATTGGAAAAATGATCGACACATAAACGCGAAATCATCTTCTTAAGAAGGTGATCCAAAGACTGATCGGGTAAGTTTTATCAAAATACGTCGCAATACTCGCATTGCAATCATCCATAAAAGTCATCCTAATTCCTACTGCCCCTCAACCCCAACCCAACCTCCCACCAACCTTGGTAAGGTAAACGTCTCCGAAGCAGAAGGGTATAGAGTCGTGACAGACCTTAGCACCGGATGAAGTAGTAATCTGTTACCTCGCCCAGTTCTTCATGCAGACAATAATGTTGACTGTCTGCTCCATGTGGTTCATTTACCCGTTTTTTGTTTTGTTTTGTTTTTTTGTTATCCATTCTATTACATCCAGTTTTCTTCAGCTGGAATTCGTTTTTCATTCAGGTTCGTTACGCACAATTCACAGCCAGTGTAATAAGCCAATTCGGAGATAGCTCGTGTGCACATGGGTACAAATGACCTTTCATTTTTCTCACTTGGTTAGGCACTTCACTCAATTCAAAGCGACATAATGTAGCAGCTTGCCCAACATAGCAATTTATGGAACTCGTATTCTAACAAAGAATGAACCTGTGTAGATGAAGTGACCAGAATGGTTCGTCAATCAACACTTTGGGAAGCATCCATTTCATTGTGCTGTTTTGAATACATTAACAAACTTTTTCTGTTGACATTGCCAAATACCAGGCTTGCTGTCAGGTGGATGTACTGGCAGGCACCATTTATAAGGAATCATGAATAATCATAGCATTACAGATGCTTATCTAAGTGAAATTAAAAACCAACCTGTCTCTCGGTACAAATGACCTTTTTCTGCTCATGCTCAATGTGGAACCCCGAACTGGCTTATTCCCGAGAGGACCGTTCCGCTATACTTTACTCAAATTCTATGCACGTTTTGTTCACACAAGTTGCCCATAACAACCACAAACTTTGCCGGAGGTTCGCCCGAAGTAGCAACAACGAAATGAATTACTGCCCTAGAAACGTAATTAGAGGGATCAGATGAATGAAATGCTTCTTTACTAGGCTGAATAGAAAAAAAAAATCCATGATGTAATACATTTTATACAGAACTGGTCTATTGACAGGTTTCCTGACAAGACATGACTGGTATGCTCACCTTTATTACAGAGATTGTTTCCTGACAGGGACACCAACAAAGTCTACCCAAGTTTGTCCGACATGAAAGCAATGTATGCAGACCGGATTGGAAGTATTCTAATTTGAGTACACTGCAGGCAAAGGTGCATAGAATACCTCATTACTGTAAGGTCTTGAGGCAAAATGTTCTTAAGATTGAATGGATTAGAAAACCAGGTTATGGAGAGTGTATGAATTTTCGATTAGACATAAGACCCCCTCCCCTTTTTTTTTTTTTTTTTTTTTTTTTTTTTTTTTGAGGTAGAGGAAACTGTCAGCATTTGGTGAGAGTTCACAGAGGTACGTATATAGACGGAAAATTTTTTTTCATTTTGGATTTTTCTTTTCCTCAAAAGGGAAAGTTCGTTCAGTTAAAAAAAAAAAAACTCTCAACCCGTTAATGACATTATGACTATCAATTTGGAAACAGCTGAAAACGAAAATAATGTGAAAATACTAAACAATAGAAACCATACTTAAACGTTAAAATTCCTTTATACCGTGAGAACAGTTAATTCATGGTATTCTTAATTTATGAAACTTTCTAGAAAATGTACACCTATCATCGAATACTCGATTTCCCTTGTTACTCAAATCCTTGCGGTTTGTTTTTTAATGGTTCGCAATATGAGTGCATTGTGTTTGTGTGGGTGTGTATGATTGTATGTATGAGAAAAAAAAATAGATGTTGTATCACCTTATACTTAACCCCCCCCCCCCCGAAAAAAAAAAAACCGAATCGTATTTGCAGGTTAACAAAGAAGCAAGTGAAGATCGTGACTCGTCACTTCCACTCTCCCCACCCCTCCATTTGGAACCTGAAAGGAACTATACACTGCAAAATAATTTTTTTTTTTTACTTTGCTGATTTGTGGTCAAATAATTTATGTTCTATAAGCTGATAATGGGTAATTATGTTTTCAATTTTTCTTCAGATTACTTATATGCGCCCACACACACAGAGAGACACACACACAGACATATCTTATAAATCAAGATTCTGTCGATATCATTTGTCAATCACTGCTCAACTACTGATATGATTAACAAAAGACATTGGTAAATAGGTTACCCTATTAAAGACGGTAGACTGATCTTAACTTGCATGTTTCAGTGTAATGCCTTTGTTAATCGCATCAGCGATATGGGAACATGCGAGTTATCATCACGAGACTTGTATCAAGTTTGATGGCAGGAGGTACCCAAGACATACAATAACTGTAGTTAATTTATCTTTTGGCACTTTTTGTAATTAGCAATGTCCAGGGCAAGGGCACTTAGGTCATTTGGGCGCCTATATATAGTGCTCTGTGTTTAGGATTTTTTTTTTTCGTTGTAATTGTTATTTTTATTGGCAGGTGGCCATAAATACCTCAAAGTCTGTCTGATGATTCAGCTTCCTTGCAAGAGGTATCATGCGGTTAAAAAAAAAAAAGGATAGCGCTGTTTAAAGAATAAAAAACTCCATGGCGTGTTCAATTTACTTTTATTGAAAGGGACATTAAAAAACAACAGCAGAGAACGTTTCGTAACACTAAACAAAAAACAAAAAAAAAATCACACACGTACACGTAATAGGGATACCAGTACTGTTTGAGACAATGAGAGATTACACACACAATGTTGAGTTTGGCGATGATGGCTTGTACTCAAATTTTCCCTAGAATTGCTTTAAAGATGACTTCGAATGGATCATTCTCCGGGTTGTCATGGGGAACTGACGACTTTTGTCGGTGGGGTTACTATAATTATTATTGCCAATTTAAATGAACGGCAATTGTGAGAGTCTTCAAGGTGATAGGAGATCAGCAAGGCGAGCCATCACTGTTTCATTTTACAGACTGTATTATGAATCCCGTAACATTCTTGTTACTTGTTTGATACTAATGGAACTTTCCTATTCTAAATTCTGCTTTGTTTTTAAACATTCCTATACTCATTTCAGCTGAGTTCACTCGAGTAAGACGGTGCAGCTGGGGTAAAGTTAATGGCAGGACCCTCCGGGTGAGCAGTAAAATCCTGATCAGTGTATCCTGGTATAAATAGGACCATACATTCTCATTCTGATAATAATGGCAATGACAATTAAGAATAATTCACTTTCACACTTTCTTCAAATCAGGCAAGTAACCTTTCAGGTAAAAATGCTACATTGGTGTTGAGTTAATCAAAACAACGAGAGCGTCATTTAGATTGAACACAAACAAAAGGAGAGTTATGCAATCCAATATTTCACGAAACGATGAGCACATTTCAATTGCAGTAAGGTACTTGTTGGTGTCAGTGCTTATAGAGAAAAAAATAAGCTAGTCTCCGATTGACCTAATACAGATATAAAAACGAGGAAATAGTATAAATTTGTTTCAACAAGTGGAATCGAGCAATCATGACCTCTTTTTTTAGGGGGATGAAATCATTTTGCTATTAGTGTTTTTCGATCCCTTTAAATCTGTGAGTCAAGGTGCTCTGTGCAGGAGGCAAAAGTCAACATCCGTTCTCCTTATGCGTGCAGTCACGAATCTTGGTTGGAATTTCCTGTTTATTAAAATGATAAAGTCAATCATCTGAGTCAGTACACTGAAAAAAAAAATGAATTGTCGCTATAGCGACTGGTATGCCTGCGCCATCATATCGCATGGTATCAGTGGGTCTCACTACATCTGGACAACGTGGGACGACAGGTTCACATAATTTATATTGGCAGAAAAAAAAAATAAATCGCATGTTTGCCACTATTAATGTGCGGAGTATTTGCTTTCCTTGAACTTGATTTCATTTAGATTGATGACTAAATTGTTTAGGAGAGCAAGTATTTGGGAATTTGAGCATTTTCACTTGACCGTTAACCCTTGCCCTTTGACCCCATACCCAACAATTATTCTTTTAATGATCACTAATAACATCCATTTTCAAGACAATACATTTTTACATTTTCAACTGACCTTTTACCACTATGGCCAAAATCATTCTCTACAGAATCGTGCAGTAATACATGTATATAGCTAGTTTGATTAATATGCATTACATGAGTTATCTCCAAGGTATGGAGAAAAATAGTAATTTCTGCATTAAATAGTATAATTTTAGTATTATGATCTGAACTTTGACCTTAACACGATAACTCATTCTGAGGTGATGTATATCGGTGTTTTGAACTTGGTGGTCACCTCAGAGCTGTGAAAAAAATCGATAGTACACTATGCAATACTGTGAATTACGGCGAGTATAACATATACGCAAATTTCATTAATAATTTGACCTTTGACCTTGTTGGACTTTGCCAATATTCGAACTTGACCAGCCTTTGTAGGATATGTACCTGTGGTGTGAGTTTAATTATCTATTAAGATGTCACTTAATGCTGATCAAGTTATACAATGTACCGGTATATAGGGCCTATGCTTCTACGTTTTACATTATTTTCTATATTGAAAAAAAAAAAAAAAACACAAGACGTTTACCAATCAATCTCTAACATTTATATTTTGTGAACGTACGCACTTTTTTTTTTTGTTTTGTAATAGTCTGAAAACACGAAGGAACGACAGAAATGGGACCAAAATAAAAATTATAACGTTCAGGTCTCAATCAAATTTATTAATTCAATTTTGTTTTCTTTATCATGGAGCATCTCTGTGGATGCAGAGTCAACTATTAAAATCAAAAAGAGTAGAAGACCTTGCTCCTGCATCTATCAGATGCTTTAATGTTGCTGTTGCTTTTTTTTTCCCCTTCGGTACTCAAATGAGCACTTCGCACATATTTCCTATAATAAAGTTCCTATTATCTCTCACGTCACTTTCTTTTGGAAACACAAACCCTTGTCTCGTTTTGAAGTATAGCTTTTTTGCTCAAGTGCGCGGGGCATTTTATTATCAATATTATTTTTCGAACTTCCCATTGCGCTCGCATCACGATCTTAACAAAACTAGCTTACACTTCATGACTCATCGTTGTCCCTGGTTGTGGTAAATTTGTGGTAAAGTCAGTCATCGAACTTCCGTAACTGCGCATATTTATAGCATCCACTTGGCGTTTAACCGCTAACATCTACACCCCCTCCAATATTGTGGCAGCAGATAGCCTGTGGCAATCGCTGATAACATTTTCTCACGAGTTGCCATACTCATTTTTTTTTTTTTATTTCATCAAGTTCATGTATAACGGGTCTTAAGGACTCTTTGGGAGGTATCTCGCCCGTATGGATTATGCTCGAATTTACCGTTTATTTGTTTTTTTTTTTCTTGGCAGAAACTACCTGTTACTGGCGAAGGATAAGTATGTGGTACGTGGGCTTGAAATGTTTTAGTAATACTTTGATGGTAACCCCCTAAAGGGAAAAGGTATGAAAAGATTTCAATTAAAAAACTAGAAATGTCGCTACGGCGACTGGTGTATGCCTCCGCCATAATACATGGTTCTCCTAATAGGTCTATGGTACAATGTCTTGACAATGTGTGATGACAGTTTCACACAATTGGCAAAATATTAAAATGACAGGTTTGCCACAAAATGTGCTGAATGTTCACTTTCCTAGAACTAGGTTCAATTGGATGAATGATTAAAACGTCAGAGTGCAGGTATTTGGGGGAACTGATGATTTTCACTTGACTTTTGACCCTTTTACAAGTTTATGCATTGAGTAATTTTCAAGGTATTGAGAAAAAGTATAATTTCAGTATCAAATGGTAAAATAGTATTATTGAAACCTGGCCTTTGACCCCACAGTTCCAAAGAGAATCACTGTTAGGTAGAACATGCATAAATATGTAAGTTTCATGACAATACCTTGAGTTATTTTTGAGATATGGAGGAAAAAGTGCAATTTAGCACTTTCACTTGACCTTTGACCTTTTGACCTTTGACCTTTTGGCAAGAAACTTCCCACAGAATATATATTGGGTTATACATGCATACATCAAGTTTTAAAAAAATCCTTCAGGCACTGCATAAATATAAGGAAAGTAGTTATATTTTGAGGAGTTGACCTTGACCTTTGACCCCTGACCTTTGACCCATGACCCCCAGCTTCCCTAGATAATCACTGCCCATCGGTACAAGCATATATACTAAGTTCCATGAAGATACCTTGAACCATTTGCGAGATATGGAGAAAAACATGACATTTCAATTTTTTTTCACAAAATAACCTGTGACCTTTGACCTTCGACCCTGTGACCCTAAAATCCACACAAAGTATCATCCCCCAAGGATATACCCTCATACCAAGTTTGATACAAAACCACCACACGGTTCTTGAGATATCGACAAAAACAAAACGGGACGGACGGACGTACGGACGGACGTACGGACGAACGGACGGACGGACGGACGACCCGAAAACATAATGCCTTCGGCCACTTCGTTGGCGGAGGCATTAAAAAAATCTTAATTAATAATTGCAGTGTACTACCACAACGGCAAAAAGGAAAACCGCAGAGACATACATGGGCAAAACGAATGACTTAAACACATGAAACGCCTGGATGCACCCTCTACACAATATTTTGATCGAATTGTACAACTAGCATCAATATTGCGAGTACTCCCTTAATTCATTATGGATTGGGTGTCTACAACATGGGTAGGCCTGTATAGGTACCTACAGACAAAGAGATCTTCTTGTTTTCTTCTTGTTTAACGTTTTCCATACTTGTTCAATGCTTTACTTGGAAGTCAGCCACTAAGCATCCAGGGTTGTTGGGAAAACTGAGTCAAAAGTTCGGGTTGACTTTTTGTTGTTGTTGTTGTTTTTGTTGTTATTGTTGTTTACAAAGGGTTGGGCTATACTTATTTGACATATTGGTTAAACTTTGATATAAATCGGAGCAAATAGGGTTCAAAGGGGCAAATACTAACGGACACATTATTATCGGTCACAACCACTGTATTTTGTTAAGCAGAGATGATAATCATCCCCTAATGCCTCCAAGCGTCACTGTTTGTTTTTTTCATAATGTATACTAATAATGGTATTGTGAGGTGTTTAAAGATTATTTTGCTCGGAAGATCGGATGTCGTCTGAATATGATTATTGTATGTAAAGGAATTTGAAGAATGATCATCTTAATGTGAAACATCTTCCTTCTCTACATCGCGAAGAGCGGTTTCAGGACAACTTGCCTCTGTCCGTGCACTTCGTCACCTATATTTCTCTGTAAATCTTTTCATTTCACTGTAGCTCTGTCTTGAACTAAAGGATTTCGATTTATAAGTTAGTGATTTTGATGTTGAATAAAACAACCAGAACGTGTCGAGATTTTGGTTAAACATCAGGTTTGTTTGTGTTGATTTCAGGCAGAATTTCAAGGTGTGTTCCAAACTGACGTATATACGTTAATGACATCGAACTCCGTTCACTGAGATATTGGTCTGCTTTAAACACGTTCTTACGATTTTGTCTAAATAACGTAAAATAATGGCTCTGTATAAACCTCCCCCCCCCCCCCCCCGCTATAGTCCTCCTGGGCAGCCAATACTTTTTTTTTTCATATCCTTGCCTCAAATTCGAAATTTCTGTTTACATTGACTGTATAATTGCCGGATGAAATGCGCGAAATTTTCCATACCGCGAAAATGTCCACCTTCCCAGCAGCTTGCCATGGCGAGACGTTGCGGAAATCTAATTAGATCAGAATTTAATATAGACGTCGTGAAAAAGTTTAACTCTGCGTGCGCTGAAACTTTGATCTTTATTAGTTGCTTCTTGCTGCACATCACAGAAAATCCACACAACGGTCAAACGTGCTTCGGATGCTGTTTTTCTGGCCATACCTAGAAAAGCGGATATGATGCAGGATTTGTGTAAATGTCTAGCACGTCAAATATGCTCTCTGTCTTGTTTATTTGATGGCTCGAGAAACGCAGCTCTGTCTTGATTCATACCGCTATGGGAGGTGGTCATTTAAATGATCCTTTCCTTTATTTCTGCTGTGACAGGGTAGGGGAGGAGTTTGGCATATATTTCATTCAAAATGCCTTGGTTTATCCAATGTCACCTCCACTCTGCTTGCAATGTACCCAAAGAGGTTAGAATACTACTATTTCAGAGCTACTTCAGACTTCAAAATCATTGTCTCACATGAATTTCATTCTTGAAGTATATAAAAGACCTACGGTAGATTAAAGATTATGCTTCTGACTTCGGAAAGCCGTCAGTTGTCAATGTGCCTCCCACACAGCATCAAGTCATTTCGATTTATGATAATCATGTACTGAGAAGAGATCTCCCGTTTTCCTCTCGAACAAAAGTGTCGAAAAAGAATGTCAAAATCTCAAAGAAAATAATAACTATCTTCTGTGAAGGGAGCACATTGGCCCTTCCTATTCTGTGAAATCCACGCCCCTCGTATAAACCCATTTTAAAGTCACGCGATGTTTTTTGAGGCAGCTCTGAAGTCATTGTTGCTCCATGTTTATTGATTAGTTTCAATAGATTGAAATGTGCATTTATCTAATTTTGTTTTATCTACTAGATAGTATGCTTCTTATATCCGTGCGCGCCTCGGAATAGCTCACTCACGAAGGTGCATGAATAGTGCTTTAGTTGTATAGCATAGTCATCGCCACTCGAGTCACGACAATAATCTTTGCGGAACCCTGTGAGCACTTCGTTGTGATCTTTTCCCACCTATAGATAAACCGCCTGAGATGAAATCCAATGATGTAAATGTCTTGAAAGTGGAAGCTTTGATTTTTCATAGGTAGGTGAGATAGCATGACGACGCAACATTTATCTTGTGCTGTAACAATACTGGTCATTACCACAATGGGGTGATGACAGCATGCCTTATTAGGAATGCAACTACGACATTAGATCAAATTTGTGTGTTTGTGTGCTTGATATCTAGACACCAAAATCATGGTTTTGACCTCCTTGGTTTTATATATATAATATGTATGTATTGTTTGTAATCAATGCTTGTAACTTGCTCGGTCACCATCATCGTAGGCCTATAGTTGACAGCGTAAATGTGACGAAGAGACATCATCCACTGCCTACATGGCCTATCGTTGTCCCATGATGTAGGAATCTCGAATTCCACCACATTCCGATCAGGTGATTTTTTTTTTTTTTTTTTAATGACCCAGGACCCTGTTGCATAAAAAGATGCAATCAAATATAGGTCAGGAAATCAAACGTATATAAGTCAGTTATAAGTCAATAAGAATTGAGTATTCAGAGACTTTAAAATTACGATTTCTGAACAGGGCCCTGGGGAAGTTGGGATTAACTGAAACTGCACATATGCTCCTTGACCACGTAATTCCAAGCGCGAACAAACAATATCAGTTTGGTAACATTTATTTCATTTGTATGTACATTATAATGATATAAGTAATTTAACTTTTAATCTAAGTACGAATATTCTTCGTACGCAGACGACACAACCGTTTTCCCCTCGGGATATTAAGTATACAGACTGTTTAAACGCAATCACAGAATGATATACAAAGTTACATGAATGGTAAAATTAAAATGGATTAGTTGTTTTCATAGATACAACTAAAGTGATGTTACTTTCCGGTGGAACAGTATAGAGGGAAAAATTCCCCTTAAATTACAGATCAGAATAGACAATAGACTGCTACCAAAAGGAATGAAGTTGAAGTATTTAGGCGTTATTCTAAACCAGAACTTAAATTGGTCTTTTCAGGTCGATTACATTGTTTAAAGAATTATGAGCTCTCTTGTGCATGCGAATGATTAAGCCTGACAAAATCAGTTCTTCTTCCTTTATATTGATTGCATTGGTACTCCCTTATACTGTTTATTGTTCAATTGTGTGGGGCTCCATGTCAAAGAAAATTCAATGAGGTTACAGAGGTGTCAAAACAAATATTGTCGTTTAGTATTAGACATAGTGATACTCGGGACAAGTTATGCTAGATTCTTCAAAGTTGCAATCCGTTAAACACAGTTTGAAATAATTATCATGTACTTATGTATAAAATTTTAAATGGTCTTGCTTCTGGTTACTTAAGACGATCTTTACCCCCAGCAAGCTAATCCACATCCTACAAAATCAGTCCATATGCACCAACTGTACCTAGCTAAACCCAAGGCCGAGTACAAAAAGCAGTGTTTTTCATAAACAGCAACGAATTTACTCACTATAACCCATACCTATCAATTCCTCCGCCTCACTACCCTTTTTAGAAGTAATTTCCGCTACACCGAAGTAGTGGTTAGTTGATTTCTTCTTACTTTGCAAGATGCATACATGTATTTTACGTGTCATCTTTCTTTCTCTCTTTCTCTCCCTTTATCTGTCTACTTAAAATTTCCACTTTTATGAAATGTATCATTGTGTGTTTATACACGTTGGTAATGAATATTATTGTAATATAGATATTGGAATATGATTTTTTACAGCAGCTATTTATTATAGGCTCCCTTGGAAAGTAGACTTTGCGACTTGAATGGGACTATCCTGCTTTTATAAAGATGACAGTAAATTTAAAACAAAAATCATCAAATTAATACTAATACCAAATTAGAAAGCTGACGTCAATGAATATCAACGACTTTCTTCGATCAATATCATTAGGGTCAACTCAGCACTGAGGTGTCAAAAGTGGAGAGATCTGTGGATTTCCAAAAGATTTTCTGCTCCTGTTCGATTCTTGTCTGGCTCGTTCATCCTGGATTGGATGCTCGACCCAAGTGTGAACTTGTATCCTTAATGCTGACAAGAATGGTACTAAATAATTACGCTATAGCTTAGTAAATGATTAAACCAATGTTATAATTGCTTTCGCGAAAGCTAGCAATTTAAGTGCTCTCCAAAATCATGTGTTGAGTATAATGCAGTACATCATATATCATATGCCGAGTTATAATGTGAACGATGAGAGCTTGGAATGAAACCACCATATTTGATTTTTTTTTCTTTTTCTTTCACGTGAAATTAAAGTCACTATATGTCAGTTAATCAAATTTCTAACGTTTTATGCTGTATATTTTTATCATAAACTAACTATTCACTGTCAGTAGTTCATAAAGTAGAGACACAATATTTCATTACTTTGAGCTCTTCTTCCTCTACTTTTTCGTTGAAGAATTTTCGAAAATATGTAATTGGTAAATATATGATTTTAATTTGGCGACGCATAAATTACAGTTTCTTTTTCTCTCAAAAATATAGGAAGCTGCTCCATTGCTGCTATTGATAGTCATAAGTGATATAATACGATTGGTTAAACTGCATAATACGTGAAAATACGTTTGTACCACCAATATTCTGGGAGAAGTTTAACATTTTCTGTGACTTGTGTTCTGTTTAATAAATCAGGCGACAAAGCCACATAACACCCAGAAGCGACAACTGTTGACACTCTTAGATTTCAAGGTAACGATTCACAGAAACCTCAAAATGGCCATTAACTCAGAGTTACATCTAAAGCCAATCGATTAACTCTATTAATAATTCATGGAGAGCGAATTGACCCTTGTCGTTTGTTCAAGAATGTCGTATCAAGTCATCCATTGTAAATGCATAAAGAGCGCTTTAACTGTCACTGTAACACCCACAGAGAGATCAGTGATTGATTTTGCCTCACTTGCCGTAAACAGTGGTTGAGGGTTTCAGGTATGTGTCACAGCCGCAATGAGGATGGGGGAAAATTCGTAAATTAGAGGTATTACACCTTTACCGGGTAGATATAGTGGCCAAATTAGCAAACGATAGCCTTCAATACTCTCCATCAATTTTTAGCAAGGTCAGCACACTGCTAACACTTAAGCTATGTAGCTTGCACGCGTACTTTTACAAATCAGGATTTTTCGCTCTTGTTTTGACGTATAACATGTAAACACTGGGTAAGCAGTATGAGGAGATATTATTTGGTTGTTTTTAAATATATCAATGACATTATACATACAGAAACTAGAATAGTATACACGCAGATATCAAAGAAAATAAAAATAAAATAATTGTCAATATTTAGCCACCCCTTGTACTCTTTCTTCTTTTTTTTTTTTTTTTTTGCAAATACGGCTCACATTTAAGAATGATAGAGATTATCTTACGTATAATCGGAGATGCCAAAAATTACAGCTCTTAACTTGTTTCATAATTTGAACTGTATTATCAAGACATAAAGAGCGAGCGATAGTTACGATGATGTAAAGGGGAAAGAGTCACTCAAATTATACTGGAGGTCGATCGCTTCGGCAGACCCCTGGTATATATGTATTTTTGTTTTCTTGTTTTACTAGTATACCTAGTCATTCTTCCTAATGAGTTAACACAATCACGTGTAAAAAAAAAAAAATCACACACACACGCAAGCAGTTATATAGAACATTTTAATGAACATTTCAATTTAGAAAATCAATTTACGATAGGAGAACTTAGTACTGTATTTGTCATAAAAGTATATAAACACATTTAGATAACTAAAAGTAAAAGAGGCAGAGGCAACTACATTGTTTAACAATTTCAACCGCGATTTTAAACTCTTTATTTTGGATATGTGGAAGTATATATCCGTGCATATACATACATAAGTGCATACCATTTTGGTTAAACTGTATTTTCAGGAGCGAGTGACAGTGAGTCGACAATGACGTTGAGTGGAAAGAGCGCAGTCACTCAAATTATACTGAAGGTCGATCGCTTCGACAGACCCCGTGGCTGCTTCTTCTTCTTTTTTATACTATGTATAGGCATTCCTTCTGTGATGAGGTGGCATACTTTTTTAAATTATCACGTGTACAAAACACTTATACACTTACACACACAGCTACATAGAACATTTCGATGAATATTTAAATTTGGAAAAAAGTCATTTGCGATAGGAGAAACTTAGTACATAATTGTACTGTATATTTGCCTCAAAAGCGAGCACTTGAGATATCGGTAAGTATAACTGAACGTGGCAAAGTCAACTACAATAATTTCAACCGCAACTTCAACTCCACTTTGAATATGTGTGCATATTATATTGTAAATATACGTGTATATACATACATAAATGCAAATTATTTGGGATTAACTGTTTTTTCAAGACATTATGAGTGACAATGGCAATGATGTAGAGGGCAAAGAGCGCATTCGCTCAAAATACAGTGAAGGTCGATCGCTTTGACAGACCACCTGGCGTATCATATTTTTTTCTCCTTTTTTTTTGCACTATATTATTAGTAAGTTCTTCTTATGAGTAGACACACTTTTTTTTAAAAGGATGTCGTATGTAAACACACAACTACACGCCCACACAGGTATAAAGAACATTTTCAATGAACATTTTGCTTTGAAACTAGAAATGTCGCTGAAGTTGATTGTAACTGGTATGCCTCCGCCATAATGCACGTTTCTCCCTTAGGTCTCATAGAGTAGGCGTACGTCTTGATTAAATGTAAGACGACAGTGTCATGCAATTCGTTAAAAAAAGGAAATAGTTTGGAATTTGAGCATATACACTGACCTTTCACCCTTGCCCTTTGACCTTATGGCCCACAATTTTTCAAATAATCACTAACTAGTAACATCCATTTTTTTTTTATATGGGGAAAATTGTGACATTTGAACATTTTCACATGACCTTTGACCTCATGGCCAAAATAATCCCGACAGAGTCATTGTGCATGCATAATATACACCAACTTTTAAGTTTATACTTTGAGTAATCTTCACAGTATGGAGAAAAAGCACAATTGCAGCATTAAATAGTAGAATTTTAGCATGTCAACCTGACCTTTGACCCTTGACCTTTGACCCCAAGACCCCAAATTCAAGAGACTCATTGCCAGGCAGTACATGAAAATACATTGAGCCATTTCCGAGGCATGGAGAAAAGAAAAAAAAAACAGTGAAATTTCAGCATTTTCACTTGACCTTTGACCTTGACCACATGGCCCAAAACTTAGAGGTAACCGAAAACATAACCTTCGCCGGCCGTAGGTTTCATCTATTGAAGGAGGTAAAAATGTATCAACCTGCATGCTGTTTCACTATTACCTTGTAAGACACCAATCAGCAACAGGGTTCATTAAGATCTTTATAATACAAAGTAGAACAAAGCCAAATTAATAGTTATCTCCTTCTACATTTATAGTAGTGTTGTTATACAATAAAGATATTGCACACATTTTGTTTTTTCTTTTAATGAATATTCGTTTGGGTAAGTTCTTGATTATTGTCGTGAGTTGTCGATTGTTGTTCATGAGATTGAATGGAGCCCTGCCTTGGTCATTTGCGATGAATAATTAGCAATTTAATCCAGAGAAAGCAACTTGCATCGACATTTCATATAAAAAAGAAATTCATATATTTTCTATTTGTGTTTATCATGCCTATGCCTGCTCATTAACATACAATGTTATATGCAATTTTCTCTCCTTCGGATGTTGTTCCCCCTCCCCCCTGTTTTTCATGTGTGCTTTATTTTATTTCTTTTAACAATATCTTTATCATTATTGTTATGATAATTATCATTATCATCACTGTGTGTGTTATATACTTTGATAACATGTTTGATTACTTTCATTTTGTTGCCTCCTCCTGGTACGACCTTCAGGGTTCACCGTTTGCTCAGCCCTCCCCCCCCCCCCCCCCCCCTTGCTGTTGCCCCCATGATCCTCGTGATCATTACTGACCCTCCTCTGCCTTTTGTCTGTCCACCCTCCTGCTCTAATCCCCATCCCTTCAACTGTTGGGCTCCTTGCCCGTGACCTCCCACCATCTCCTTTGTTTTCTTTGTTCTGTGTACCCAGCCTGTCCCTCACTGCTCTTGTTGTGTGAAGTTCTTATACATTATGTGATTGTTTTCCCTGCTTGTTTGTCATTTTGCCTCTGACGAAGATTCTGCTTGGATAGAAAGCTCAGGCCCCTTTTGACTCCATTTTACTTCATTGGCTCACCTTTATTGGATAAGCATTTTTCAGCAGCTTTTTCTTTTTTTTTTTGTTTTTTTGCTGCACATATTTTCTATTAAAAAATTATCTAATATCATCTAATATACATGTATAAAAAGTTACGTTTGGTTTATTAACATCCTGAATTTTGGTTAAGTGTTTAGAAGCGAATGTATTCGGGAGCAAAAAAAGGGGGTAATATTATGGAATTTACACATCAAACTATTATTGATTACTAATATTTATTGTTTCCGATCTCCATCTTCATATCAAGAACTATACTTATCTCTGGAAACTTGCTATTTTTACAAGCTCTTCTTCGTTGGTTTCCTCATGTTTCTCTCTCTGTTCTTTTACATAATAATACAATGTCAACATGACTACAGAATATGACTGTTGAGAAAGGAGATCTACTGCATATATCTTTTGAATGTGTTTTTAAATTTTATATTTTTTATATATTTTTTTATTTTTTATATTTTGTAATACCGCAATGTATTCTTTATCATTTAGAAATATGAAAACACACTAAACTGTTAACTGAAACTGAAATTGAAAGTGACATTGAAAGTGATTAGCAAGCATATTTTCACATGTGATAAAAGTGCTTGATGAGAGGGCATAGAACAAACATATCAATATGCATGCTCTCTAAAGACTTTAAAGGGTTTCTTCTCTCGGCAAGAGTGTGAGCTGGTATCAGTGGAAAATAATTTATCGTATGCTATATACGCCATACGATATGCTCAACCATCTCTCTCCCGCTCGCCCCCTCATTCAGAAACTGGTAATAGGATATAGCACGTCAGCAGCACTCAAAAACTTATGTTCAACACACACACACACACACACACACACACACACAAAGAGGGGGGAGGAGGGGAGATATGATAAGAATACCGCCCCCTTTTCCGGGCACTTTCGGATTTGTTTAATGTCATCCTGTTGCCTGGGCTCTAGGGCACGCTCAGCACAAAAAAGAAAAAAGAAGAACAAAGTGAAATCGGGAGTCACTAGCTCACGCATGCGTCCTTCACACAGATTGTCCTACGATACTCGACACTGGGTGAATGCGTACCCAGGTAATCAAATATATTGTAGGTGGAGAGCGTTTGTGTAAATGACAGAATGAATGGGATGACTGGCGTCTCGAAACTGGTCATAATTAAACTGCTCCACAGGGATAAATGTACCTTGCTCCCTCTCCAAAACCAAATGGCAATGGGAGTGGGCGGTGAAGAACTTTAAACTTTGAATCGACATTTAAAAGATTCAAGAGAAACTGCACCTATTTGGTAAACGTATTCATAAATCTGGACAGAAGTATGACAAGTGCGATATATATAGTGTCTTTCGCTGGAAATACTTTTCATTTATGGATCCTGTTTCTTCTTCATTTTGCAGCTGCTTTCTTCATTTCTTTTCCCTGGATTCACCCTCACTTATCTCAGAAGTTCCATTGGACCACTGAATTTTCCGAAACCCTGCAGCCATTTTCATACAGAGCTTGATCGAGATGCCAACTTCTACTGACTTGAGTCTGCCGGTAAGTATCACAAGTACACCATTTCGATTTGTTATCAACCTCGACCCCTTTTCGTGTTTGATGTATATATTGCTGTGAAGTAAGCTCATTATATAAACCTAGAAGCACTCACAAATGACACTTGTTTTTTACATGTTAAAAGCTTGAAACTTCTACTTTAAACAAGGGAAGGAATAGACTTGCATTTCCACGAGTTCGTAAGAGGGAGCGCGGAAAGGGCTGCCGTCAAGGGTTGCTGATCCGATATTAAAAAATAAAAGTATAAAAATAACGGAACAACAAAAAGTCATAAATCGTAAACACACACACACACACGAAAATACATTACCAAACATGTAATAGCCTGCCGGATTGGAAAATTCCTGTCCTCATCTATTTCATCATAAGTGGAATTTCACATATAGACAATAGATGAAATTTCAGTGCACAAAATAATTACATCTATATTAACCCCGCCAAACGAAGTTTGAGTTATAGGAATCAGTGTGTGGTCGGTCAGCCTGTTGCAAATGTTACTGATCACACCACTTCTCCCATTTTCAAGCGAGTGAAATGATCTCCAAATACGGGAAAAAGCCTTGTAGATTGAAATTCTTTGCATAAGTGTGATGTTTGTGTCCAAATATTACATTAATTATTTATAGCATAAATTAAACTTACTGTTTATTATGCTTGGCGTAGTGCACCAGTACAGAAGTGCTAGGCGTGGGAATTGATCACTTTCAGTCATTCCCAGTGATCAATTTTTAGTTAAGTCAACTAGCAATCCATATTAACGGTCTAGTTATGACACTTACCTTTTCTGTCTTAACACGAGTCGATGAATAACTAGATTTTCTAGATTGTTCCATATAGATAGCACTGAATTAATCTAACCTTTTAACTTGCTCCATCAACTAACTCGCGACATCTCGCAATCTTATCCCAAAAAATTGAGGGAAACATGTCTGTGACTTCAGTTTAATATTGATCTTGTTCATAGAATACACACCAAAGTAAATTATATTACAGTATAATTTTTTACTACTAAATGGATCCATAACGTTTTGTTTGTTTTGGGTTTTTTTTTTTTTTTGTTCATTTCGTTATTTTCTTTTAACAAATGGAGCGCATGTGATGTATTACTAGTAACTTCTGAGTCCATGAGGTCTATTTGACTGCATTTCATTGGAGTGAACTTAAAGCACTCTATAGCTGTACGCCCCAACACGAGAGATGACCGTAAACCACAATGGGCACTGAAAGTGTAACACGAGAGATACCGCCACAGGAGAAATTAAAGTGTGTAGGCCTATTACACGTACCATATTTAGGGTGAATGGTTTACTAGTATCCTAATGACGGCTGACACATCATCCAGTTCTCATTCTATTTTTCTTTAGATGCGCAAGTTACAATTTACTTTGATTTCACCAGGCTAGTAGAGTAAAGATACATGTAAAGTCATTCGACTTTGAGCATCTATACACGCGTATACATACAGCAGTTGCCGTTTGTTTGTTTGTTTTTGCCCCTACAATATTGAGTCTTTACATAGAATGGAAATTTGGTGTCATATTGGTATTGTAACTTTATGATATTGTTTGTGAACAATTAACAACATTGGAAAGTGTAATGGTTATGTAATTGCATGCTATGTTTGGGCAGCAGGTAGGTAACACAAGATAAAAACAAAGAAACAAACGAGAATGACATTTTTGAAGTGTTGCTACGGGTGGTTCATGTGATTATTGTAAAATTATAACGATTGCAGCCTTTGATAATGAAAAAAAAAATCAACAACCCTCAAACGGGATGGCCGCATTTGTCTGTCTATAGCTTTGATAGTGTTAGAGGAAACTCCATCTTGCCCCATTGTAACGCCTGAAATGTAGATAACACTTTGGTACATCTATTGAGGTACTGCTATTACATTTATTACTACGTGCACTATCCGGAATTCCTCAAGCGTGACTACGTTTTCTTTCAACAAACCATATAATGAACGTTAAGGGCCATTCTCAAAAAAAAAAGAAAAAAAAAAAGAAGTGTGCAAAAATTTTCGTGTCGCCAGCATGTTCATGCAGTTTAACTCGCTATTTTGTCCCTTACAAATCAACCTGTTTAGTTTGATTCATCCGAAAGGTTAAGCCTCTATTAAAAATATATATATCGATTTAATAGCTATTGGGACACCCAGGATAATATTAGAAATACAATCCAAAGTTTGATATAATCCTCGCTATACTCCATGTCGCCAGAAAAGGAAGTGAAGCAATAACTTACTCGTTAACATATCATTCAAATGAAATCTGTTGTACTTCATCCCATTTGCCCCTCAAGCACCTAAATGACAAATACGATTATAAAGCAATGATGTTTTGATATTTCTCTTGGAGATCACTTAGATCATATCGCCAAATCGCAGTCAGATACGTTACCATTTTTGAGACTTTTTTCTTTCCTTTTTTAAGATCAAAGTGATGTGTACTTCAACGTGTTAAAAAAAAAATCAATCTCACGCATACATGAAACCATAATTTATTCATTGAATCTCGTTACAAAAACATATACAACGTACAGATGCGAAGCTGTTGAAACCGAATGTTACGATGAACTTTTTTCAGATACATTACTTAAACGTTGCTCATTAAAAACAAAGCATGCTGTAAATAAACGGCAAAGCTCAGGTACTTCTGAATACTTAAGGTAATGTTTAATTACACAACAGAAATCGCCTTTTTTAAAGAAAGAAAATTATTTTTGTGAATATAGTTAGAGAACGGTAACGGCACATTACATACGTTACGATCATACGTACGTTTCTAATAAAACGTATTATCGGACAGCAAGGTTATTCGCGACACGCTTTTGCGCGCGGATTTAATCTGATGACCTTGTTCTCTGCTTCTTGCAAGTGAAAATGGGGAAAACGCGAGCAGAAATTCAGAAAGAATATAGGGAGAGGAAAAAGAGAAATGATCCAACATTTCTATTCAGAGAGCGCCGACGACAACGTCAAAATGTGATGACTCATCTACTTTTATTAGGCCCTCTTTGTTTTACTTTATACTGGCTATCCCAACCATTTTAAAACCAATTTTCATCAAATAAACGTTTAATTCCTCTTAGAATCGTATGCTCTTTAATATTTCACATAAGTGGGTTTCGATTATCTTGCAAAAAGTTAAAGGTTTTATGACATACAAATGCATGTTGATTATTTTGTGTTAATTCATGATACCCTTAACATCACTTTTGAGATGAAACAAAGATCTAATAACAATCCATATATTTTTAACTAATTTTTATTTTATTTTTCTTCAGATTACCTGGATACGCCCAGAAAAAAAAAAGAGAAAAAAACCTTCCAAACCAAGATTCTTGTTGTGACCTCATCTGTCAATCATTGCTGAAGTTTTAACGTGATTAACAAAAGACATTGGAATGCACTCTCCCCGAGACCGAGCATAACTTGCATGTTCCTCACCTTATGTATTTTATTAGTCATATTAATATGACAGAAATATGCATTGATGTAAATTGGTAGTGTAATGTGTCAATTAACATAAATGCCTTGTCAGTTACGTTACCATCGTTTTATAGATTTTTGAGACATCACAGACAGGAACAATGGAAAAATTAATCTATGTGTACATTTGCATAAAAATCTTTTCCAACTTAGTTTTACTGTCTTCCGCGCAACAATTACAAAATTTTGGAACTACAGTGTATATTAGAGAAACATTGTGGGTTTGTGTTTGTTTTTTTCTCAGATTTTACCTGTATCTGAAAGTCACATGAAGAAATTATCTACTCACGTATCTATGGCGGGATCGTTCTTCACTGTTACAGAAGTGCGGTGTTTTTACGAAAACAGCCATATTATGCGATAATGTTCATATGAATTAGAATGCATTTATCGGCATGATTGGTGTAGGGTCAGAAGTCATATCATCATCTATGTATGTCAACGGAACTTCTGATGCGTCAGGTGCGTTACCATACACTGTTCTTCTTTCGGTCCAAAAGTATTTGATCTGGCAGAGATGTTACGTGGCATTTGTCTTTTTATCACAAGTGTAATGCCTTAAAAAAAAAATGCATGGTCGTTGTAAATCACGACCATTTTTATTTTAAGATCAAGGCTGACTCCAGAATGTTTCCATAATATTTGTTCATGTTTCGTTGGTATTCCTCGGGGATTAGAGTTTCTGAATTCATAAAAATGTAATTAAATCTTTTATGCTGAATTTCCGTCAATTGATTGCACACTTTTTCGGAGAATGGCCCTTTATCATGTCCGGGATAATATAGGTACCTGAATGTAAAAAAAAAAAAAAAAATGCAAACATAATACACGAGTGTGTATGTACACATTCTATATGCACAGAACATTCGATCTATCCTCTATCACTCTCGATCTATCCTTACAATTCCTTCAAAACTTTGATTAGTGATTAGATTCTTTATTTTAATCAATATATGCGTTAATGATTACTTTTATTTTCTTCTTTTTAATAATTCTCGGTTAGGTTTTCATCGCTCTACATAAGACAGTGTTTTCGTTCTTTTAAAGCTGTTTTGCTATTGCTAATGTTTTATTGCCTGAAATTCAATATATCGCAAGGTTAACTTCAAATTCCAAGATATGAAATACTAATGAAGTTTTTTTTTTTTCGAAAACTGCTTGAAATGGAAGAGTTTTGTGATTTATATGCAGTCATGCTACGAACATTTTTTCTTAGCGGTGGCAGCTGTGTGCAAATAGATCGAAATGTCTGTTCTCAGAGCAAGGGCACCTTTTCCTTTCACAGACATGTAAAATGGAAAAATTCTTATCATACGCTACCTTGTTGAATATAGTCATTTTTATGTAATGTGTGCGTATGAGAGAGCTTTTATTCTCTCAGCGATTCGCAAATAGCTAATCTCTGATCTCTCTCTCTCTCTCTCCCCTATAGGCATATAGTCACTTCAATACATACACATTTATCAAAAGTCCTCTTGAACTTTCGTCTAGCTTTTTAATCTCATTTCCTTGACCTTGTCAATTAACTGTAAAAATTAAAACTCTTTGCGTCTACCATTATTATAAACTACAGACCAAATAAGTAATTCAATCAGAATGGATATTTCATGACCGCCGAAGTGAAGGTGCTTACAGGATCGAGCGTGTCATTCACTCTTTATCTTCATCTCTTGAGACAAGCACTCATGCAGCGAAGCAGGAAACTTAGGTACGTGCACCAATTACACACACACACACACACACACACACACACATCAGCCCAAATAACATGTGAGCATGAACCTCATATGCCTCCCACTGACATTTCTTTGACCGCTGAAATGGACGGTGAAGGTGAGCATGCAGAAACAGAGCATAACAGGAAAAAGGAGCATATTATGAAGCCAAAGTTTTTCAATATCACAAAGCCTTCAACTGGACAAAGTACCTTATCAAACTAATTAACAATGACTACCAGCTGCCCCCATTTAGACACGAACACAAAATAATTGTCCTCGATCGTGCATACTCTTTTTTTTTTTTTCTAGAGATACCTTCGTGGTATTACCTATTCATTATGTCCACGAGACTAATTTGCAATGTGAACGACGATGGTAGGATTCGTGGCTCACGTTCCTTTTCTAAACTTTACTTGATGTGTATTACTAAGCTGGCATCAATGATAGACTGTAGTATACCAAATAGATCCAAAGAAGTTTAATTAATCAATAGAAGTACCCGACTATCCTGATTGTTTTGTTTTGTTTTTTGTTTGTTTGTGTGTTTGTTTTGTTTTGTTTTGTTTTGTTTTTGGTTTTTTTTTTTTGGGGGGGGGGGGGTTGTTAGTTGTTAAACTACCAAGGTTTACATGGCCTATAATAATATACATAACATACATACAATATCATCGCTTCGTAAAACAATCGTACAAATTGTATAACTTTCCTTAAGATGTTTTATGCCCAACTTTGACGAAACTGCACAAATTATTACATAAGCAAGATCTACGCTTTGTCGAGGAGTGGCGTGTTTCCGTAAAACAAAACGCTTTTTCTGAAGTAGCGAAAGCAACAGTCCTTTGTCGGTCGCCGCTACTTATGCGATTATTTTGATGTATGATTGTTAAGGCTCCATGCATGCGGGGTGTATCTTCTTCTTTTTTTTTTTTTTTTTCAAAAGCAAGCTAACAAACATGCGCGCGAATTTTGAACTACGGTTAGCAATTGCTTACTACACACGTCTACTCCATGACTACGGATCTTCCGAGACGATTCCAGTGTTGTGAAAGGAACAGTGAATCACTGTAACATCAGCCTATAATACTTCTAACACAGTTATCGTAGTCTCGTGAAATAAAGCAGGTACTAGTATAGTATTCAATGTTGATCAACAAATCTCTTATCCATCCAAAAACCTGTAGAGGTGTGTATGTGTTTCTGGAGGGTGACGGGAATTTAGGGAGACGAATTGAATTGTACCGATTATTGGACTACCTTCTGGGTTACCCTACACGGTACTCATATATTGCATAATTCATTTCTTTAAGGGGGAATTCCAGGCGATTTTCATAATTTTACACCATGTATAAATCGACGGCTCCGTGTACAGATTTGTGGAATTTCTTGTGGTCCCCCGGTGTGGTCCTTGAGCAGAGAAAACAATACTCTGAAAAGCGCAAAACAAACTGTCACACTAAACAAGGAAGATGAAATACTAGTAGGAGGCACACATAATTCAGAAATGCAGCAGTGTAATTCCATTTCAATACCGCTTCCTTGATAAGTTCACTTGTTTTGAATTTATTATGCATGCTTTCTTCTTCTGTTCTGCTTCCTTGAGCCCCCACTCGTGTGATTTGTTACATAGTGTATTTTGAAAACATTCTTTATTCCTCATCCCAATCACTATGAAATCTGAAAGTCTGTACCCGTTATAAGCAACTTATAGTTGTTCAAACGTAAAAGCCTGAAAATCATCCGGAGTTCTCCTTCAATGCCACCATTGCAGGGAAATAGATTACACAAAACCATGTTCTTATTCTTACATTACCAAACCAGAGGAATCCGTGCTAATGCAAATAGTAATAAATATAATATGTCTGTGCAATTACACACATATATATACTCCTAGATGGGTCATTTGGAAGACATTTCCATTTGTTTTATATGCAAATTTTTTATATACATGTTCAATGGCAGTTTACGCAATGGAGACACGAAAATTGTCTCCTTAATGACCAGTTGTCTCCCTAATGAAGACACTTCCCCCCAATATGTCTCCCTAAGGTGCCAACTAGGGATATATATATATATATATATATATATATATATACATTGTTATATATACATGTGCATTGTACTATCATTTCTGGGCACTTTATTGTTCCGCGGAGGAAAATGTAAATAAAGGGTTCGACAAGATGACCGACATCGACCATACACCTTATTTGAGAGTCTGGGGATTTTTGGTGGTTATGATGGTTCGCTAGTTCAAGTTAAGCTCCGTAACAAGATTCATAATGGATTTCCATTTCAAGGCATAATACCACATAAAATATAATACTACATCTTAAATGGTGGGATCATGAGTAACAAGCCTATAGCAATGCATACATTGCTGTTTGATTAAATATTGTGTTCATGAAACTCTTATAGCAGTTGCTGGTCTCTTCGATCACGATGATCATTCGTTAACATTTCAATTAACGATACTCACAGATAAAGCGGCTACTCCCAATGGCAGCTTTCTTCTCGTTTGGTCTTCTGGTTTCTCATGTCCTCCATCTTCTGTAAGACAAGAATCAAGAGGTAAAGGGTGTGTACAGTTCTGGTTTAGGTGAGGATTTATCTTTTAACGTCTTGCGAGATATTAAGAAACCACTCTATGAAATGTCAAAGAGCATGCAATTCCAAGGGGTATCAAAAGTTTATTTGATAAAAATCGGTTTTAAAATGGCTGAGATATCCAAAAACAAGGTGAAACAAAGAGATCCTAATAAAAGGCGTGGCCTGTCGCCTTTTATTATTATCACTTTTTTGGATATCTCGGCCATTTGAAAACCAATTTTCATCAAATAAACGTTGAATCCATCTTAAAGTCACATGCTCTTTCATATTTCAAAAGAGGTTTCTCACTATCTCACTTAAGAATGTTAAAAACATGAATCCCCACCTCAACCAGTACTGTACAGTCCCTTTAAAGCAAGCAAGTACATCGTATACATCGTTTAGATATCGAATCGAATAAATCGTTGCAGTAAAAGATGCCGTTTTGCTTTTGACTCTCCGAATATATTCTCGCTACGATATGTTTATCTTTCATTTTTCTTGTTATTCATGTTTATAATCAGCCAGTGTACAAAAACCCTGCATCCCCAGTATCTGAGCCTGTTCTCTATTTTACGTCGATATTTTGGTAGTATTATATGTATAAAGCCATAAGTCACGGCTACGATATGAACAGCTTTGTATCCTTCATCTAAGGAAAGTCCAGTCATAACACGACATTAGTACTACATGTACAAACAATCTGCAATGGAAACACTTCCACATGCATGTAACTTGGAATATTCACGGCTTATCATTATTACTTCCATTGACCATCTGTCTATGTCCAACGCCATTTCGCCAACTTCATATTTTGATTTTTTTTTTCTTCCTCTTCTTTTTGGTCTATATCTGGTTTGTCTAATTTTCCATTCTTTTTCACGCTTATTCATTGCACTATGTAGAAATCATACAAAGACCAAATGAGGGTCATGTAATCACTGCATGCACAAGGTGGATGATACACTGATTGAAACCTAGCCTATGTGCCTATTAGATCAAATGGACAATGTTTGTTACTAGTATTCCGGGGGTTGGTTAATCCAAAAATGAAATCAGGTTCGTTTTTCCGAAGGTTTGTTAATCTTAAGATGAAATGAGATTCGTTGATCCGAAAATAAAAAAAAAAAAAAAAAAATGGGTATTAACAAACTTTCGGAATTTCGAAACTCATTTCGTTTTCGGAATAGCGAACCTTGATTCGGAATACTAGTATATTTTTTTCATCTACATCTAAAGAAGAAAAAGTAACAAGTGGAAAATGGGATGCTTTACGGTCTTTTTCTTTTTGTTTCGTTTTTTGTTTTTGTTTTTGTTTTTTGTTTTTTTTTAGAAGACCGAGATGTCTGTGCGTTCTCAGAATTAATAGTCGAGGGGATGAGAAACCCACTCTTTCTTCTTTATCGGAAGTTGTTGATTTATATCTCGTTACGTCTATTACGTATCATGATTCAAAGATAGCACACACACACTTCTTCTTTCGATCTTTAAAATAACAACACACACACACACACACACACACACACACACAAATGACAGATATAGGGCCTACCTGGGCTGGAATGAGGGATTTTATTTTAGGCTGTCACTTTCGCGCCTGTCAAGAGGCCTATTGCGTATCAATTCAGTAATCATGTGATGGGAAATGGGTCGTACAAAATATAACTCAAATTTGTTCTATACTTCAAACATTGTCCCTTTAGACCCTCTGCTCTGCTGAAGATGTCATTCTTTGTCAATTTTTTAGTAAAATTCAACTACTGCTCAGCTTTGAGCACATATTCGGCCCTTAGCGACAGGGGTTAAGAGGGCCTACAGATAAGCACATCCTATCCCTCCCGTTCTTGCACACGTTATATAGAACAAAACTAATCTTATCGTAGTAGTGAAGAAATGAACCATAGCAGGAAACTTCCCCATAAGAGAACAAAGAATACGAACTGCAACTGAATGAACAGATAATTTGGTATGTGAAGGGCTTTCTGTTTATCATATTTCAATACAGCCAAACTTTAACATGAAAAGGGGCAATAGTGGAACACTCAACGCTAACAAGCTATCCATGTTCTGGTTTGTTGATGAATGAGATGTATTTCCACTTCACTTATTTGTCCAGCTCTCTCCCCGTCCAACACATTAATGTCAAGGAAAGACTCCATGAACGGGACCCAGAAGTCATCGAGGTCTTTAAAAGAATTTGAGAAAGACAGTCATGACAGTGGTGCGTTTGCAAAGTTAATCACTTGGCGTTTTCACATCAGCCCGATGTTTCGAAATAGCGCGCTATTTTCTGACTTGGGAAATTTTCCCGATAGCGAAATAGCGCGCTATTTGATAATGTGAACACAAATTAACGCGCTAATTGTATCGCTCTGATTGAGAAAATTTCTCGAGTCCAACTCGGGAAATTTCTGAAATAGCGGGATAGTATCGCGCTATTTGATAATGTGAAAACGACTCGAGAAATTAGCGCGATGCATCCCATTATGCCTAGCGTGTGTGACCCGACTGATCGAGGCAAACTGCACACAAATCATGAGGACTTTTTGAGAGGGCACACACATTACTTATGCTGTTTGCACATGCTCAGCTGTCGAATTAGCTCGAAAAAAATTCGGTCTAAGTCTCTTCGGGCTGATGTGAATAAGAAATAAAATAGCGCGCTAGTTCGCAATCGCGAAAATATTTCGAGCTTGGATTTTTATCGGGCTGATGTGAAAACGCCTACTCAGAATCTTTCTCGAGTATAGAGCGTCTGGCATAATTCATTCATTCATTCATTCAATTGAAGTCATCTTCACGGCGGTCAGGCTACAATGACGACTCTGTATCTTCACAAGGTATTTCGTCACTCGTGATATTCTAAACCGAGCTCATCGGGGGAGGGGGGGGGGGGGGCATTTCATTAAGCACTGTGGTCGGATATTTTTCTGACAAACTGTTACAAGCTACTGAAATCTTTGCATCTGATTGGCTGAGAGCAAAGTTGTCCGACAACTTTGTCGGACAAAATGCTTCATGAAAATATACCCCCTTGATGCCAGGCCATGGGGTACCTATAGTTCTATCAAGTGTTGAACAAGAGGAAGACCAATTAAGCAACATGGAATGAACTAAAGTCAGGAGCACTTTCGGTGGAAGATGTACCTAGTTTATCCCCCCCCCCCCTCTCTCTCTCTCTCTTTCTCTTTCTCTCTCTCACACACACACACACGTCCTTGATCTGAAATCACGAAATAAAACGAGGTCATGTTAAAGGGGATGGCTAGTAACTGATCAGTGGGAATCAGTGGGAATGCTGGGGGATGATTGTTCCAACCCTTGTAGGATTCACTTATAATCTATTGCTGTGTGAAAATTATTTGCTTCAGAATGGTCTCGTATTCAAGTAATGTGCAGTTTAACGTTTCCAGGTTAGCATGCCTGCGCCTTATGACAGTGACGGCCGGGGGCGATCGTTAACGGGCCGTGCTAACCTGGTTGAATATGAGACCATTCTGAAGCAAATAATTTTTACACAACAATAGATATAATGTACTCTTAAATGAATCCCACAAGGATTGAAACAATCATCCCCCAGCATTCCCACTGATCAGGTACTAGCCATCCTCTTTAAGATGAAGCCACGCTGCCACGCTATTAAGTATTTTGCTGCTCTAGTGGATCAGCACCTCCATAGCTCCCCACACGCAATCATCCCTAACAGCACGAGACACTGCTATTCGGCCACGGAAAGTGGTTCATCTCAACGTCACTTTAGAAAGTTACACTCTGGAGATAATCCATTATACAGTATGTTTCTGTCGAGGAAAAAAAAAAAAAAACCCAAAAGTGTTTGAGCGAATCGTTTCCAAGTGTTTGATCTCTTCATGCGAATCTTTCCAGCGCGTGAAAAAAAAAAAAAAATGAAGGAAATAATATTAAACTCTTTTCAAAGTCGACGGAGAAAGGTAAGGTTGTAATTTGGGGACAGGGTCAGCAAGATGAGCGTGAAATGTGAATTTTGAATTATTTTTAGAAAGGGTTTCCTGTCGGTATGAGCTGACAATATAAGCTTACATACTTGCGGAAACAGTTGGCGAATATGGGATGTCAATAATTCTCTCTTCACTGAGTTGTTACTAAACTGGATACGTCCACAAAACAAGTCTGATACATGTACATGTACTTGCTAGTGAAGAAACCAGAACCAACTCCCCCACCCCTTCTAGGTGTTGAACATAATGCACTCCCATCATCTGCATGCTTTTGTTGTTCAGAACGATAATCGAGCTATCCCACAAACTGACTTGTATCATAATGCTTTTTGTATATTGTGTTTTCTTCATCTGTTACTGATTTTCATATGTATTTTGTTAAATCACGTTTTGCAATTATTACAAATACCATCTGCATTATTGATTGTATATAATTTCTTTGTTTATTTGATGGAAATGAAAATAAATTTGAATCTTGAATCTTGACATGATAGAAACGGCTAGAAAATCACGCAAAGCCTTCATATCCCCAGCGAGACAATCATCCAGTTGCGCCCTATGGCTCAACATGATAACCGACGCTCTTGTAAGATCCTCCATACCAGCTGCCACTTGTATGGCAGCTGATCTATAACAAGCTGGAAAAAAAAAATCTACCCGTTCCACATCCCGAAGACTGCGTTTCCCCCGATTTTTCAAGTGGCCCACAGTAGGACATGATGCAAAAGAGGGTTTTTTGTTTTGTTTTTTCCGCCCCACTGCCAAACGTCTCGCAGCCCCAGGACGATCCCCAAGTCAAAGTTCTCGTAGTTATATCAGATGCTATGCTCTTCAACATCAAATTGCTAAAAAGACACGAACTGTCAATCTGACTGTGCTCAAGCTGTGAAATTTTCATATGAATACATTCAACAAACGTTTTGAAGATAATAGTAGCTTGCTGTGTTGAGGATGGAATTGTGTTACATTGATGAATGAATCATCACTAGGGTCCAGTAGGGAATAAAAATTGTTCAGCAGAATAAAAAATCTGTCCACATTGAAAACCAGAATTCACGCTGGCGCAACTGTCAGGTCAGAAACCGCTTAAGTTATGTTTTGTTTTTATTCTCGGGGTAGGTACTAGGCCCCTACATGAAAAACTTCACACGAAGTTTTCTGTTTGCACTGTGGGTGGTAGATCTGTGACTCAGTGTGAGTATTAAAGTGTAACATCAGTGTCTAACGTTAGGTGTCTGTATCTATTGAAACTATTCATTAATCTTACTTTAATGACAAAAACATTGGGCCTAACCTTTGACCTTCGTTGGCCCTGGCAAGATATTTAACATTTTACTTCATAATTTAATAGTAGGCTAGTAGAACTCTTATAGGATCAAGAGATTCTAGTGGTGTCTAACGAGTTAGACTAGAGTCTAACATTAGACTCTCTAACGTTAACGTGTTAGACATTGTAGTGTTAGGCCTAGACTCTAGGCTTAGTACAAATCATTTACAGTGTAGAACGATGCTCTTTGGAGGGCATACCTAGATCCTAGAATCTATATTGTCTATGGTCTACGGATTCTTGAGTAGGCACTACTAGGTCGTCTACTAGACTATCTATGCAGGCTACTAGATTCTATACCGAGAACGTTTGTAGTCCAACAGCACGTAGGCTACTACTAACACTACAGTTAGAGCCTTCAGAGATCAGCAGAACTAAAGAGTTAGAGAAGCCTTGCTATATTGCTAACGTTGAGACTAACGTTGAATCTAACTCTAGCCTAGTCTAAGTAGGCCTAGGCTAGGCCTAACGTTTTTATAACCATCTAACATTTAGTAACAACAGACATTAGGCCTAGGCCTAACGTTACTGGTAGATTTCTAACTGTAGGCTAGTGTAAGTGTAACTAGAAATAGGGGCCTAGGCTATAATTTACTAACAGTTAGGACCTACCCTACACGTGTCTGCACTAAAATGTCACGAACGTTGAGTCGTTTATAGATTCTAGAATCTATCTATTTCAAACATTAGACTTCTGAAGATCTAGGTTCAACGTTGAATATCAAGGTGAGAGTTTTAAGAAATTTAACCCTAGAAAAAAAAAAAAAAACTAACTAACTGTTAGATCTAACGTTAGGGACCCGTAGGCACTAATAGGCAACCTACCCGTAACTAGGGTATCGTTACTACGTTATATCTAACACTCAGTAGATCTAGACGCACTAACGTTAGGCGATCTAAAACGTTAGATTCCTTATAGGGCCTACAACAATATGCCTACTCTGCGCTAACGTTAGATTTCTATTTAATTTTATAGACACTATTAGTATTGTTAATGTTAGTCAGTCCAGATAGGCCTAACTTTAGTCTACGTAGGGCCTAGATTCTAGATAATCTAGATTCTAGGCCCGTAACTTTTTACAATAGGGCCTAGATCTAGGCCTATTTAGTTAGAAATCTAACTTCTTAGAGTCTAGTTCTTAGAAGTTAGAGAAACGAGCTTTAACAGTTAGAATTTTCTAGTTTCTTACCTGTTTTAAAGTACTTTGAATTCTCAGACTTGATTTGAACCTTGTCCTGAAATAGAGAAAACTCTTTTGCTGTGCCTTGTTGGATCCAGCAGCTGCTCAGTTGCATGTTGCATGACGTAAGCAGCAATACAAGTGACACACTCGCAAGGAATAGGCCTAATGCGAGAAAAGTCAATCTCACGGGCCTTCTGATCTTGCCTGACCTGACAAAGCAACATGACAGTTCGTAAAGTGAATACCGATTTCTCCTTTGCATGGTATTTGACTTATTGAGCCGAATGAGGGGCAACACTAAAGACGTTTGAAGAAAAGTGTTTGGATCCTTTCCAGTATCAGGACAGTAGGCCTATACGCCGCCGTCACTACCAACAGTAGGCACCTACATACACACATGCCTATGGAATGGTTTCGGCACGTACACGTGTCAGGTGGTTAGACGTCACGTATACGTCCACGCCTACCGCCTAGCGCCTGTACGTACACGTCGCCACTGTATGCAAGATGGTGGGTACGGTGGATGCACGGATACTGTCTGTGCATGTATGTAGGATTTTGAGTGGGATCCAAAGAGGAACCTTTTTGTTGGGATCGGATCTTCTTCTTCTTCTTCTTCTGATTAAGTCTGCCTCCTTCAATAGACTGAAGATTCTTGCAGACTGGTGCTATTTACATTATAATACAATTTATTTACAGATATTTACAAGCACATAGAAAATTTGACGAAAAAAAACAACAACAAACAACTAGCCACTGTGATCAACCGTTAGACGGTTTCGAAATGATCCCACAGATGGCGCTGAAACAATTTCTGACGACAGGGAATTCCAGTTCCTTACAGTTCTTGGGAAGAACGAATGGCGATGCGATTCAGTTCTCGAATATGGTACCTGATAGGAGTGTGGTTGCGAGGCTCTCGTTAACTGAGTAGCCTGCTTGATAATATAGTCCTGTGCTGAAAGAGGAGTGAGATTATTGTGTATTTTGTATCGTAATTAGCCTGTCATTTTCTCTGCGCTGTTCCAGAGTGGTCCAATTAAGTACTTGTAGCATTTTGGTGACACTTGAGGTGTTATGGTAGCGATTTAAAGTGAATCGCGCAGCTCTTCTCTGGACCATTTCCACTTGGTGGATTAGGTTCTTGGTAGATGGGTCCCAAACTGTGGAAGCATACCGGTACTCAGCAATTGGTCGAACCAACGTTTTGTAAGCTGTGGCTTTAACATCAGAAGATTTTATGCGAAGATTGCGTTTTAGAAATGCAAGCACGTTATTGGCTTTATTGACAGTATTGTTGATGTGCACGTGTTGGGTCCACTTCAAATCAGAAGTGATGGTTACACCCAAGTACTTCACGGATTCAACAGATTCAAGAGGGGCGTTATTTAGATGATACACGTGTTGCACCTTACTTCTTTTCCTGGATATTGTCAAAACCTTACACTTATCTGTGTTCAAATCCATCATCCATTTTTTCGCCCAGTCACCAATTTTGTTTAGGTCCTCTTGAAGATTTTGCGTATGATGTTGATTGTCGATGGTCATGTAAGAAATTGCATCATCGGCAAAAAGGCGAACCTTTGACGCGAGACCATCAGGTAAGTCATTGATGTAAAGTAGAAAGAGGCAAGGCCCAAGAACCGACCCCTGAGGCACTCCAGATCCTACCGCTACTGAAGAAGATTTAATACCATCCAAAACAACCCTCTGACTTCTTCCATTGAGAAAACTGAATCCATTTCAGATTTTTCCCCCTGATACCGTAGTAGTCCAGTTTACGTAAAAGCCGCTCATGTCCAACCTTGTCAAAAGCTTTTGAAAAATCCATGACTATAACATCCGTTTGACGCCCTGCTGCATCCAAGTTCCTATGTAAATCGCTTGTGAAACCAAGTAATTGTTGTTCACACGACATGTTCTTACGGAAGCCATATTGCAGGGGGAAAATGATGTTATTTTCGTCCCCGTGCTTCATAATTTTGCTGGCTAAAACGTGCTCCATTAGTTTACAGCAAATACATGTCAGCGAAATGGGGCGGTAGTTTACAGGAGTAGATCGATTACCTTTCTTGTAGACTGGTACAACATTTGCTTCACGCCATTTGGTATTTCACTTAATTCATATGACAATCGGAATATATTGCAAAGAATTGGAGCCAGAATTTTTGCCAGCTGCTTCAAGACTCGTGGAGTTATACCATCCGGTCCAGGGGCCTTGCATGTCTTCAAACCACAAAGCAACTTCTCTACACCCTTTGATGTAAACAAAATATCCTCCATTTCTTCAAAGTCTGAGGTTTCCGGTAGTAAGTCATTCGGTATGGGTGTTTCCTTGGTGAAAACACTTTTGAACTGTTGGTTCAATGCTTCAGCTTTTGCAATTGGATCAGTAATCGTAATGCCATCACTTTTCAGTTCTCTTATTCCTGTATTATCAGTCCTGTTGTGTTTGATGAAACCCCAAAATCTCTTCATACGATACTCTCAAATTCTGTGGTGTCTTCATCGATATTAGAAAAAAGGTCGGATCGGGGCCCTGTTTCATAAAGCTGTTCGTAAAGTTACGAACAACTTACGAGCGACTGGTGATCAGCTCTGATGTGCTATACTTATCAGAATTTCAATAATTCAGCACAAGAACTGATCACCAGTCACTCGTAACTTTACGAACACTGAACAGCTTTATGAATTACATACAGGCTGGCCCCGGCCCCCCGTCGGATCGGATATATACACCTTGTACGTAGGTAGGATCTAGGAAGACGTACGCGCAGTCAGTTCAAGAGGCGGAGTGACCTACTTACGAGTACTTAGTAAATCTACAAACGCAATTACAAACACAACTACAAACAATACTTGATAATGAATGTTTATGATGAGTGCAATGGACAGAAAATTTCGTGATGTAAAAGATGAAAATTCACCGAATGAGTTATCCATCGCACGAAAGAAAAACATTTATTATTTGTTTTATATAACGCCTGAAGAAGATCCTTGTCATTTGATTTTATACTAATTTAGAAACGAGATCTAGAGAGAATCTGAGATCAAAGGTGTACGCTATAAGCTAGCGCTGTCGCATAGTACCAAACTTGTACTCTGTAACATAACCAATACTAGTACATTCACACTGCAAACTCAAGCGTTTTACACGCGTAGTGTACGAGTGCGGGGCACTCGGCGTGCGTGCAATGTAGCAAATCGTACATGGATCCAAGCATATGGACGGTGACGTCATAGTTAAATTAGATATAGTAAATAACGACCAACTTGATTGGTTGCTTGACATTGTTCATTGGTCCCATTTCACTGTGACGTCATCATCCGTGCAATCGTGGCTCCATTTATCGTGCAATCTACGATTTGCACCATTGCACGCTCGCCGAGAGCCCGGCACACATGCGAGACGTATGGCCGAGTGTCGAGACGTATGGCCGAGTATGGCCGACATGTCGAGACGTATGGCCGAGTGGTTAAAGGCGACGTCTCAGAGACGTGAGGTTGCACACGTGCGGGTTCGAACCCCACAAGATCACGAAACATGCGTTTGCAGTGTGTATGCGACAGCGCGCTAGAGTAGTAAAGGGCTCAGTGAGCACTATCTCGATCACAGATTCTCTCTTGTCTAAATTGATAAAACATCTGATGACAAGGATCTGTTTTAGGCATTATATAAAGCCAATAATAAATGTTTTTCATTCGTGCAATGGACAGAATGGATTATTTCATCTTTCAACTCTTAATATTCTGTCCATTGCACTCATAAACATTATTTGTATAATAATGAATGCAGATAATCACACACATACACACACGGTGAGACACAGACACATCGACAGGTGACACATCAATAAAAACACATGCAATATGGGTTGGCCATTCGCAAAAGGTGGCATTACATTCCACATCTACCCCTTTAAGCCATCATAATGTAAAAAGCAGTCATAATGTAAAAATGAAACTACAGCCACATATTGTAAAAAAAAAAAAAAAAAAAGCGACCCATACATTCCACCTCATTGATGAGTAATAGCGTATTCAATTCCAGTTCTGCCAAACTAATGGAGACAAATTAAAAATCGCACTCATCCTTGGGAACTTATAAAGAGATTATTCTTTGTTATTCCAAGATACAAATCCATCCCCCTATTTGCCCAATATTCCTGATGACACCATCCATCCAAATAACGCAATCCATTAATTGAGTTTTTGTTGTTGTTGTTGTTGTGATTGTTGTTGTTGTTGAAATCTTTGTAACTGTCTAAAGAAAACGTACTATTTATTAATCGTATTTAACCACCTACAGTGCGTATTATTAAAAAAAGTAATCGAACTTTGGAGGGCTACCATTTTTTCATTATTAGCTATGGCGGGCACAATGTTAGTTGTAAGGAAAGAGGAACTCTTCTTCTTTCCATTGGTACCTAATCATGTTGGCAACTGTCACGCTAGACTGAGCACATGAACTTTAAAGACAACAATGACAAATTGCCCTTTTCCAAGTTTTAGTGTCACATGAAGAAACAATGAATGTGTCACTGAATGCATGACATCATTCTGTCAATGAAAGTGGTCAAATTCTGATTCAGCAGGAGTTGCGGTCATTAAAAATGCGAGTCACCTGTGTACGTCACAAGCTATAGGGCCTTTGGGTACATTTTAAGCCCTTTATCATACCTGTCAATTTTTGACTTAATCATTACGGTTTCAAGTGGTTAGTTAAATGTTCTATGTCAATATTCCATTCTTGATATTTTTCTTTCTTACTTGTTAGTCACAGTACACATTATTTTCAAGGGCTTTATCATACCTGCTCAAGAATTTCAAAATAATCATGACGGTTTATTGCGTTATTTTTAGCGTTTTATGAAATTATCTGACAAAAAATAATGTCAAGCTTTAATTTTTATATAATACGAAAGTCAAAAGTGACCTCATCAGTATTAAACTTTCAATCGACCTAAAGAGCATGCTTTTGAAAAATGATAATCCTTTCCTTCAGAGTTGAAACATGGCTGTGATGGGTAAATAGAAAGATCAAATCGTCGGCATATGAAAAAGCGCCACTCAACATTTGGTCCAAGAACCATCTTTTACCAAGTGCCTTCAATGATGAAGAAGTCCATCAATGTACAAACAAAACATACATTACATGGAAAGATAATCCCACTTTCTTTAACTCCATCGGTTGGGCATGCAAAAATAGAATAAATCCCGCCCCATAGTGTGATCTTCTTATCTATAGCAACTTACATATTATTATGTATTTGCTTATTAATGTATCAGTGAAGAATGACATTGTAATATAACCGAGACCTCATAATACTATGCAGAGCTCGCACTTCTTCACCTCAGCATTGATATAATGTATTTCTGTATTACATCAAAACGTCTGGCTAATAGCTTCTCAATTTGATACAGAACTTCATTTCGGTGGTGTAAACAAAATTAGGCCATTCCAGTCGGAGTGTATCCAATGATATTTCAATAACTATCCTTTGATTATATTTTATCTTAATAGTGGCAATACATTACTATCACCAGGATCTCGGACGGTTATTCCATTGACTATACCGAATTTCGTAATGCGGCAACCTTCGGGCTTGCTTGAGTCAAACTGGGTCAAGTCAACGCAGGTATACAAGAACCAAAATAAATGAATACAAAACCTCTGTTTTGAGCCGATAAATTCCAGAAAAACTGTTCTATTGTCATCGGAGTACATATTGTACGATTTACCTTCTTATATGTGTAGATCGCGCTTTTTTTTTTCTTTCACATCTTGCAGTTGAAAAATTCTAAGTTTTTTTTTTTCTCTCTCTCTCCCTCCATAAGCTCTCTCAACTGAAGAAAGATTAGGGCGCTATTGAAATCGAAACGAAAACAAAAACTGAAAGTCAGGGGAACGTGCAAAAGCCGAGTCAAGGCTGTTTGATGTTGTGCTTTCTTCAAATCCAGCTTCTTCACAGTTGGGATTCTTGCATGACAGGGGAAAATCGGTTGGCGCTTCTTCTTTGGTAGTGAAGTCACAGGAATTAGATAAACAAAATGAGGGCAAGTAAACAACCGGCGAGGGCGGCATGACCAAATGGGATGGCCGAGTTGGACACTGAGTAGATGTGGGACGATTTTTTGGGGTATATCAATGGTGCATTTGGGTTTACAACGAGTAAACAGACTGTACATCAGAGGATGAACAATGACTGACATCAAAGAGGAAACTGCAGTGAGTATATGTTAAGGTGTATGGTTCTAGCGCGATGTCACTCTCAGTTTTACTTCGATATGTATATAGCAAAAGCAAACAACCCAAATGATGGGAGTTTCACTAAATACGGGCAATCAATAAAATAAATTTGCAAATTTCAACGTATTCTGTTTTTTTCCAAACACCTATTTTCTTATCTCAAACACATGCCAAAAAAAAAAAAGGAAGAAGAGGGGATAATCTCATCACTTAAGAACTCGCAATATACTTTTCTTACACAAACATATCAATTTTTTTAATTGGTCGTTAATGTAGCAATTACAACAAATCCTCCTTAATATCGTATTTTCTGTTATGTTATGGTAGCGCAACACCATACAAAAATGATTTGCAATAAATATACACCTTTTGATGTTTTTATGTAAATTTTGGGCATTTGCATTCAAGTCAGTTAAAATCTTGTGAGGCAGTGACATCATCACAGTGAATATATATATATATATATATATTACAAATGTGTATATATTATGTGGTTGTGATCACTATCACTGTTTTGTGCAAACATTATTGGACTCTGGAGTCCCATAATTGTCCTGTTTTTATTTCTGTGGAATTTTCTGTCATACTTTTGTTTAGTTTTGCTCCATCAAATGAATGGCATTGCACTGTAACTTAAGTCTTAAAAAAACAATTTTTTTTGGGTGATTTTACTTCATTTGAATAATGATACAATGTATAGCGTAGCGTCTATCATCATCGAACGCGGGGCATAATATAGAACATTAAAAAGAAAGGCAGTCATTTCCAGCTTCTGATAGAAGAAAAGTGATTTGAATAAAATGACAAATGGTTCAAAGGAACGAGAGCATAAATAGCTTCTAAAATGTCATGTGTTGACTGTGCTGGCGTTAGGGTGCATAGAGCACTCTAAGTGTTGACGAGATAGGCGTATGCAAACAATTCTCGTTTAAAGCTCTATTGAAACACCGTTTAATACTTTGATGACCAGTTTCTTTCTTGCAGTGAAACGCGCGCATTTTAACTGATGCAATTGTATAAATATTGAGTGAAAATGTGATTTTTTTTTTTAATCTGACTGATTTCAATACTAAATGTGTGATGTGGAAACTATATACAAATATATGGACATTTTCTTGTAAAATGCAGGAATGCCTATGCCGAGTATCAGTTACATGGTAAACTTTATACGTGTTAATATATTTTGTTTATCATAGTGACTAAAATTTCCATCATAAAAGCTCATTGTTCGAATTTGGTCTAATTTACAGTTGGTGTTGAAATCGTTTTCCTGGGTAACCGGAATATCCTTTGTACTGTTTCTTTCTGTGTAGATGACCCAGATATACATATGTTTAATTCATCCCATTCATATAGTTGTTATACTGCTAATGAGTTTAATGTTGAATTTGTGAATCCCATCGGTTTTAGTTTGATTCATTTCAATGCCCGAAGTCTTAAAAAAAAAAAATGATGAAATTGAAGAACTCTTATCATCATTAAAACATTCATTTTCTATTGTAGCCATCTCGGAAACCTGGATTTCAGGAACACCACTGATTCCTTTTGAATTACCAGGATATAGTTTTGTAAACGTCAATCGTATAGATACCGTGATTGAGGGGGTGGGGTTGGTTTATTTATATCTAATAACGTATAATTGATACTGGTGTTATTGAGACAGAGGAGGAAAAAGATTGTTGTGAAAGTTTGCTTATTGATTTTGTTGATAAAAATATGAAATATTCAGTTGGTGTTATTTATAAAAAAAAAACCAAGTTGTAATAATGATAACTTTTTTCAATATTATCATAGAATGCTTACAACTGTATCTAGAGAACGTAGGAATCTTTATGTGTTAGGTGATTTTAATATTGATTTGATAAAGCGTTCATTACATCAATATACCGGTAATTCTATTGATATTAATTCATGTTTTGGTTTATTTCCTTGGATTAATTCTCCAACCCGTTTAACTGCAAATAGCTCTACACTCACTGACAATATATTTACTAATGTTTTAGACACTCATTTTGATTGTGGGTGTTTATATTACCGATGATCTCCCTATGTTTTTGTTAACTAATGTAGAGTTATCAGAGAGGAAGAAAAAAAATACCTAATCTCGGTCGTAATAATCAACGGAGGGCATAAATTCGCTGAATAATGAACTTTGTAATACAGATTGGTCCCCTATGTACTCAGCACTTGATGTTGATGATTCATATAATACATTTTTGTCTATATGTTTATGCTTTTGTTGGATAAGCATTTACCTTTTAAGAAGAGTAAAGTATTTGTTTATGAAATTAGGAGGCCTTGGATATCTCCCAAGCTTTTTCGGTATATAAAAAAAGTAAATTGTATTAAAAAATTTTGAGTGATACATCTCTTTTTAATGGAAATAAATGTAAAAGGTATAGAAATAATGTTACAAAGTTAGTGCGCAAGGCAAAGAAAAAAATTATTGTAATATTTATAGGGAATCTAAAAATGATTCAATTTCAATTTCAATTTCAATTTCAATTGATGTTAAATTGATGTTAAACATACTTGAAAAGTTATTAACAATATAGTGTTTTACAAAAATCAGAGAAGAGTGTTTCAAGGTTGTTTTTTAATGTTTGATGAAAAGTAGGTAGATGATCCACAGCTTATAGCAAATGAATTAAATCTATATTTTGACAATTGTTGTGCAACTGCTTTAGAATCAATGCTCCCACTAGAAAATTCATGTAACCACACCTTTGATAATTTCTTCACAGATGGTTGTCAGCAATCCTTTTTTTTTAAATCCTATTAAAGAATGTGAAATCGTTGAAATGTGTAAATCATTGAAATGTAGTATAAATTCTTATGATTTTAATTATTTGAATGTTAATATTTTGAAGAAAATGATTGTTAAACCATTAGTTTATATTTTAACAAATCTATTGAAACAGGAAATGTTCCCATCAAACTAAAAATTGCAAAAGTTGTGCCTGTTCATAAAAAGGGGAACTCTCATATATCACAAAATTATCGTCCTATTTCTGTCCTGCCTTGTTTTTCAAAATTGATAGAAAAATGTGTATTTAATCGTGTATATTCCTGTTTTTTTTTTTTGTAACAATGATATTAAAAAGTCAGTACGGATTTTGACGAAATCATTCCACTACCCATGCATTGATAGATTTACAGGATAAAATCATATCAGCAATTGATAAGAATAGTTTTGGCTTAGAAATGTTTATGGATTGGTCCAAAGCTTTCGACATGGTTGATCATAAAATCTTACTTTACAAATTGAAGCATTATGAGATTCGTGGTACAGCTGTCAAGTGGTTTACGAGTTATTTAAATAAGCGTTCCCAATACATATTCTTTGCAAAACTCTTCAAATCAAAGCCAAATTAAGTATATGGTGTGCCCCAAGGTTCTATTTTGGGTCCCCGTTTATTTTCATTGTATATTGATGACGTAATAAAATCCTCCCAAGAATTGAATTTGTTTTGTATGTTGATGACATCACTTTATTCTATACCCAATCTGATGTAAAGAATTTAAAAGAAAATGTTGAATATAAATTGAGTAAAGTTACAAAATGGTTTAAAGTCAATAAGTTATTTGTGAGTTATGATAAAACATATTTTGATCCATGTCAAAATAGATGTAGTAATATTTGTGATGTTTTAGATGATATTGTTCTAACTATTGATTTTAAGTTATTGAAGAAATGTAATCACGTAAATTTACTTGGTATTCAAATAGACAAACATTTACAATGGAATGATCATTTGATTATGTGAAAAATAAGGTTTCGAAGAGGGTTTGCATTTTATACAAACTAAATAATTGCTTGCCCCGATCTGTTCTCCTCATTTTGTATAATTCGTTAATATTATCCTATTTGCCATAATTATTGTCTACCAGTTTGAGGCAACAGTAATCAGTACAAGTTAAATTCTACTTTGAAATTACAAAAGAAGGCTGTACGTATTTGCACAGGGAGTCATTATCGTTCTCATTCTACGCCACAGTTTAAACAACTGAACATATTGTAAATTCAAGATTTATAGTCCTACCATACTGCAATACTCGGCTTCTTTTATTTCAAAAACTTGTTACCATTGCACATAATGCAAAATAATGTTTGATATCAATAGCAATGTTCACCATTATGAGACCCGCAAAATCCTCTGCTTTATCTTCACAATTTCAGATTATATAACATCACCTTTAATTTCTTCCTGTTTCGGCGACCATGTAGAAGCCACGAAATTTTAATCTTAAAACATTAGGTTTTATATTCTATAATCTGATTACTATAACCTCCCCCCCCCCCCCCCCATAAAGGGGAATGGAAAGTCATTATCATGACATCACTACACCTTTTTTTTTCTTTTTTTTTTTTTAGCTGTTATCTAGTAAAATATAAGTGCAGGTCAGTGGAGACTAGTCAGTCGACTTTAAAGATAATATTTCTTCCTTTTAAGATATTAAGTAGTTCGGGCACGACAAAAACCGAAAGTCCATAGCTCGAGCCATATTCCTCTTGCTGAGCGACCGCGTGGGACAGGCGCTTGTGATGTCACAATGTCATGGTGCGCGTGCTTGCACCCCCATGGGAACAATGGATGCGCGCGTGACATGACACATGGATATCGTTGCATGAAATTGTCATGTGTGCCTGCATACATCGAATCCCATTTAGCCTGGATCAGATAACCCGAAAGTGAGAGAATCTGTGTTGTAAACAGAACCATCAAAAATGTGGCCCGACTAGTACAGTGACTCGCCGTGGTCAAATGGGTTATCCCGAGTGCAGCTTACCATGGGGAACATCAGCTGCTGCAACTTGGGTGTTCTCTGTCAAAGGTGTGACAAGGTGAACAGGCGGTACCCCATGGGCTTGAGCCTTTTGAAGTAATTATACATTTCATGAGCAGTAAAGACTCAGAAGGTGTCAAGAACCTATTCATACTGAAATCCATAGTACAAGCATTATAACTACTATAGGGAACACACGTCTAGGAAACGATGTGTTATAGACGAAACACCAAAAATATTCTTCGGTTTGTTTGTTTTTGTTCGTATACCAGCCCTGCTTTTTTACTATTATCATCTATTTTGTGGGTTGGGGGTTGTGGGTTTTTAATTTCATACCTTCACGCCCATTAAGAATAAGTTTGAATATTTCTCGCCTTGTGTATTTTGTCCGGATATACTAAGTTTGTTCATTCATTTGTGTGTTTGTGTCTTTGTTTAACATTCGTTTTCAACACGTTCGACGGTAAACCACTTGTTTCTCGCTAAAATTTTCAAAACTGTGTCGACAAATTCTTAAAGGAGCCGCCCTCTTTCTTCTCACTGTTAACCACGTGACTTGTAATGTGAGGTATACGCTGAAAAAATACTTTCACAATTATGTCTACGATCCAAAACTTACTTTTTTTTTTGGGGGGGGGGGGTCAGGAACACACTCTCCCAGTAGGCTATATTCGCACATTTTTTTTTTTCTTATTGTATTCGCACTTTCAAAAAGAAATGCTTGCTCATATCCGAACGTTTTTATATAAGTATGCAAACAGGGTTACGTATACGCATATTAGTTTCCCCTGAGAGTACTTTGGTTATTCTCCCTCTAGTGTTTTCTTGATTTCTAGATTTTGTTTTGAGTTGTTAGGCTGCAAAGGTGTCCCCCATGAAAATGCCAGCAGTCAATTTGTTTTCGGACAAAAACATTCATCGGTATTTGTCAAGCAAAAGTGGCCCGACCTCCTCTTTACATTAACTATTCTATACCTTCCAAATGCATTCTTCTTATGTGTAAACTTGAGACACTCTTACTCTATCACTGTGTCATTTTCTGTTGTTAAATGACTTTCTCCATTCCTCTGGTGTAGGCCTTGATACGGGACCCAGTTTTACTCTTCCAAAGTCCAAGGACAACAGCTTGTTGCCTTTTTTATCTTTAATTAAAAGCATTTTTAAGCAAAAACCCAGCATTGTAGTGCTTCAAAATAGTTCTAAACTGGCAGTAAGGGATAGAAACAACCAATGTAAAAATGTTAATCAGTATAATTAATGTTAAGTATATACAAAATGTGAACAATAGTTTTAATAAAATTGCTTCTAGACTATTTAACCGTCTACAGTTATGGCTTATTGAGAAAATATCGATATCCCCTTATGTTTTATACTTAATTGCGAAACTTTAAATGTTAGGATGTTTTGTGATACAACTGACCTAGCACATGTGATAACTCAGACATTTGTTAAATCATTGCTCTCGATTGTAATACCTTTAATAACTCTTTCGTCGAGTTTTTCTTTCTTTTTTTTTTGTTCTTCTTCATCACAACTGATTGACAAAGCGCCATTCAACGGAATTAAACACCGGCTATTTGTTGTTTGTGTAATAGCCATGATAAAATATTAAAAACAAAAATCACGGGCATAATACTCAAGAGGGGCTCAAACACGTCGTGCGTTCGGGTCCCACCCGAGGAACACACAGCGTTACCTATACGTAAACTCTGTCGATCTCTTCATCTATATTTTCCTGTGGCTGTCTGTTCCCTTGTGACGCTATTGCTTTGAATGCAACGCAGACAACAGTAGGGAGCTTTAGATTTTGACGCGCGGACGTTTGAGACGACGAGTGCGTTGGACGTTCTCCTCCCCTGCGTCGCGTTGAAAAGTAGCTTTAGATTACGCTGGGACGCAACGTACAAAAACTAAATCGCGCCCCAGTAATGATCGGTGCATGAAGTAGCTCTCTACGTTGCAAACTGTGCGGACGTAAAAATAGCCCAGAACGCGTGGTGAAAAACTCAGGCGACGCAAGTTAAAAATAGATCCGACTTGACGCGCGCTTCTGCGCATGCTCATAACATTTTTTTTTTATCTCTCTCTCTCTCTCTCAACGTCCGCGCGTCAAAATCTAAAGTTTCCTAGTATGGTTTTCGCCGTGTTGTAGCTCGCAGTGATAATAATGATGATGATTTTCACATTCTCATTCGATGTTTCCATCTCTGTCTCTTCCTTTCTGCCTTAAACTTACGATCCATCCTGACAGACCAGCCGACGTGACGCGGCCGTGACGACGATCCAGGAAAGCCACTACCTCGCCGCTCTCGGCGAGTTCATCCTCCGGTGCGACCAGGAGGAAGTGATGCTGTCCTGGATTCGGAATCGATGCCCAAACATCCTCAACGTCCTACCCATTGGCGAGAGCTCGAAGGCCCACCCCGTGCGAGTCATCGGCGTGGGATGTGGCAACGGTAATGTCCTCCAACATAACTGTTGATGACGGTGGGGCCCGTTTCATAAAACTTGTCATCAGTGACAAGTTGTCATGTGACAAGCTACAGAAATCCTTGCATCTGATTGGCTGAGAGCAAATTTGTCATAGAAATGTGGCAGTTGTCACTGATGACAAGTTTCCGTGTGCACTAATACATCATTAAGTGACTTCATATGTTTGTCAGACATCTCTCCCCACACAAACAACAACACCAACAGTGATAGTAGTGAAAAAAAAATTGAACAATAATCTTAAATCAGTGAAAAGCTACGTTGACGGAAATTAATCGTCTACTATCAAACAAATAGAACGAGTAGAACGATGAACATTTCGTATTAACGCCTAAAATCAAGTTATATCAAATAAGTTATAGTACTATTCCAAGTGTTTTCATATATCAATATCTCGTCTATCTCGGTCACAGTAAGAAAACAAAACAAAACAAAACAAAACCAGAGCACCAAACAACAACTTAAATGAGATGATTTTATAGTCCCATTAGCATTAGTTTCCATTCGCTTGAGCACAAATCTTCACTGATTAGCTATATCTTTTTGACATGAATTCAAGAAAAAGGATTATGTTTTACATCACTTCGTTATTCTATATTATTCATTTTCGTTTACTATTCAGCAACGATATAGTTTGTAGAGGGGAGGAAAAGAAGTTGATAGATTAGATAATTGACGACTAATTCTCCACTTTTTCTTGTTCACATCGATGGGAGACCTGCATTCTTTTTACTTATAAATTGTGATTGTGACTGATGTCACCAGTAACAAGACAGTATTAAACTACTCAATTCAATTCAATTCAATCATTTATTGTCTGATTTAAAAAATACAGAAAATCTTCCTCCACTGGCAAGATAACAGGGCATAACACGACAAGAATAACAAACAGATCACATATAAAAAAGAAAAAAAAATGACTGATAATCAATTAACAACTCGATACATCATCAAACGATATATCGTAACTAATTAAACTGAAATACTAATGAAATGAAGAGGTATGTTTGAGACTATAGAAATAGAACATTAAAATATACTATTGATGCATTGAATCTTTTCAACATGCTGACGTCTGACTATGACAAATATCAAAAATGCAAAGTCATAAATACAAAATTGCACAGGCCCTAAAAATATGTTGGGAGTGAAGCATGTGTGGTGTACATAATGTACATTATACAGAAACCCAGGGATCACATGTCACATGTGTGCCCAAGAAGAACAGGAATAAGAAGAAAAGAATAGAGGTGGAAAAGAATGGAGAGGGTTCCATAGAACAGCTGCCTCTATGGGCACACATTGTAATACAGTGTTGTTATGCAAATATGCATGCACACGTATGCGAAAACATTCCGTGATCATTCCAATAAAATAGCAGAGTGCAACAATGAATGCTGCATAATGTAAATGTAAATCACAGTCCATGTGTGCCCAGGAAGCAAAATAGAAAAGATAGAGGGAAAGAAGCAGAAGATAGACGAGGGGGGGGGGGGGGGAGGGGAGGGATTTCCAGGAAAAGCTGCCTATGTGGGCACACATACAATGTGATATGCTTTACATAAATACATATATCAGGATTCCATTAGTCAATTCACAAAGGGCTGTAAATAACTTGCATAATGAGACATATCGATAAAAGCACATAGAATTGCACACTTATACATGGTGAGCTGTCTTGAAAACTCAAGAATTTCATAAACATTTTTCTTTTTCAAATCCTGACGAAGCTTTTACTGTTTGTGTACATGGCCTCACTTTTCCCTGTAAGTCAACTGGAATATTAAGTATAAGGCCTATATATCTTTAGAGATGGGGACGAAACAGCCTTTCGCAAACGTTGAGGTTTCAGATGCTGTGTGGTCAAACTCACGTTTTTGGAATGAAAAACAACAGAAACAACAACACACGCATGTTACAGTATCCACATTATGTCCCTCTAATTGTCTTTCGATACCACTCGGTAATGGATCATTCCTAGTTTCCATGGAGACCAGGAACCCTCTTTCGCGATAATTTGTTTTCCTTCGACACATAGTCATAATCGTTTTGATATTTTGAGCACTTTCTTTGGTGGTATATATTCTAATTGACAGGAAACGATATATTTTGCAAGAGGCAGTATAAATATATATCTTTAATCATGCTTTTGTTAAAACATAATGACATAATTATACTCCTGGATAAGCTTTTATTGCTTTTAAACAGCAACATGCAGACACCTATTTTCAAAGTGATGATGCTTTACAATAAATGCTGGCCTAAAGTTTGACCCATCTTTTGGTCTGCTTTTGTTTTGCTTTGTTTTGTTTTTATAATAACTCACACATGCGGAACGAAGCTGCCTTTGAGATCTTGTGCTGGAATTTCATGGAGGTGCGCATTTATATACGGATGCCGCCTAAAGCAATGCCGACGTCCCTGTTTTCGAAGTGCTGGTATAATCTTGAAGAAATAACATCTTCCTCTCGTTATTCTGTTTTTTTGCCTTTGGCAAATCGTTATTATTATTATTATTATTATTATTATTATTATTATTATTATTATTGTTATTATTATTATTATTATATACCTGTATATTTCTATATAAACCAAAGGAATCCAGGAATATAAAATAACACCAGATCAAACTATCAAAGGGAGAGTAATGAGGTGTTGCTATCCTCGCCTCATCTGTTTTGCACATGTATTACTGCCGCCGATATCACCTTGTCATAAGAAATCATTGTGATTTTAAAGTTTGCACATAAGTACTTAATGCAATCTCGTCATGGTACAGGTATAATGGACACCCAGATCCTGAGAGAGATGTGTGCGCTGAGCAGCCATATACACCAGACCGCGATCGAGCCGAACCAAGCAGAGCTCTTTCGCTTTAAAGAGAGGATAGCAAGCGACGACGGACTGAAATCAATATCGATAGACTGGACGCAGACCACCACGGAATTGTTTGAGGTAAGAGATGGTCTTTGCAAAAACAATCGTCTCCATACAAATACTGATAATTTGCTCACTTGAGCATATAATGAGATTTACTATCACGTTGACGCACTATCATGATTGTCAATTCAAGATATTAAAACAAAAATATGTACAGGAAAAACAATCATGACAGTAGAAAGAAAAATCAGAACACTTGATATAACGCGCTTCCTGTAATCGTTTTGGCTTTATTATGATCACCATGATCAGTACTGTTTTGTTTATTAATTGTTGAGTCATTCGTGTCTTGCTATGGTCTTACCGGTATACTCCTTTTAACATTTTTTTTTCCTCAAACGCTTTATCGAATAAAAAGAATTACTAGAATAGACAGAAATCAGGTTAAGGGACCTAAGACTTATTTCCAAAGCGGAAAGAAGGAAAACATATTCCAGAAATAGTCCAATTAATCTCTGACAGATTTGAGTCAATCCTGCCCGAAAGAACTTTGACTCTTTGGTGTAATTATCCTCAGTACTTTAAGGCACTTGAGTAAATGAAATGTCTTGTTTATTCTTTACCGAAAAATAACAATGCGCTAGGCAATTTATGGTGCACCGCAAATCCTTAGTATAAATACTGACATTGATCATGTCAATCTAGACTTTTGGCAGATGTCTGTGATATGACCGAGAATTGCTCTTGTGGTTAACTTCAGGGCATGGCATGGAACTGAACTCACCTTTTTTTTTTTAATCCTAACCAGAAAGCGTTTGAATTCCAAAGCCTTCACCTCGATATAGTGCACTAATTCTTCACAAATTACTCACGACGTGATCGTGTTATTACAAGACTGATATCAATCTAGCCCAAACAGTTTTCTTTTCGTGTATCCAGTGCTGTCTTCTATACACAAATCATGGATAGTTTTTTCCTCTCCTTTCTGTAGTAGCTCTTTATGCCATGCACGAGTAGATGCGTGTGTGTGCGTGTGTGTGTGTGTGAGAGAGAGAGTGTGTGTGTACGCGTGTGTGTGTGCCTTTATGTGTGTGTGTTTCAGTCAATGTAGATGGAGAATTATGCAGCTTTTTGTTGTTTCATTGCATTTCATCATCAACGACCGATAAACTATCACTAAACAGCATCATCACTGATCATTGCACACAGTTTATGGACATAATCAGTTATTAGTATAGTGCAGCGAAGCGTCTGAAATTATTCAATTTTCTCCTCCGTCTGCCCGTCTCCTTTTCATTTATCAATCTCTCTTTACTCATACTGTATGTATAAAAAGTGTGTGTGTAAGTTCATTTCTGCTTTGTGTAACAGTAACAATCTATGAAAACAACACGTTGTTAACGTAAAGCTGTATATTGCATGATATCCCAATACTCTCTTCATTGTCTGGAATTGTGTACCTTTTATTGTTTGTTGTTGATAACCTTCCTATATATTTTGCTCTTATGTTTTGAGGCGTCGTCATTTGCTTATTTCTATATAAAAAGTATCATCCCGGCATTTTACCCGAGAGTTTACCGGCGATGCATTTCATACTACACCGTCACCCGCGAGTTTGCCGGGAAGTCTCGGTGAAATTTGCTAAGCATGAAAGGGGTATTAGTGTTGGGAGGGGGTGGAGGTGATGGGAATCGAATATTATTTCCATCGCATACAATACTCCCGCTTTTCAACAAAACACGGCTTCATTCGTTGATGCATTTACATACGTTTCACTTCGCTTTAAATATGGATAAACACTTCTTTGCTCATCTATTTATTCATTTTTCCATTTATGTTCTTTTCCATTTCCAGCAGAAACATTATAAATATTTTTCAGAAATTGAGTGCACAAATTACATCACAATGCATTATAAAAGAAATTTATAAGTTTGTAGAATATTGAATGAATACAGAAATGCTGGAAATGGGAAGGAATACTTAAAATGCTTGTAGGAGGCATTCCACTCACCTAGGCAACAAATATACATTTATGAGTGCTGTACTGTTATACATAAGAAGCTGAATCAAGAAACAAAAAGACATAAAATTCCAACTGATTACGTGGTGTGAAGATAAAACGACAGAGGACTATTACAAGACGAGAATTTATGGATGCGGGCTGGAGCCGCTCAGCAATAATTGCTTGATTGATAGTGAGCTGCAAGTTAATAACCGTCACCTCAAACACCGGGGAAAGAAATAAACAAACTAAAAGTTACAAAATATCTACTGTGCCGTTACTTGTATGAGCATTACGATTTGTTCTTTTTTCTATCAAGCAACCGGTTCCTTTTCACAGAAAAGGTTGAACTAATCGACATCTAATCATTTGCATCTCAGTTAACAGGCGCGATGCTATCTCCTCTTTTTGGCGCCAATTTTTTATTTCCCAGACTAGTAAACAATTTGTGTACGGACGTTCTTTGCAATTTTTGTCGGGCGTTTACTATCGTATAAACAGCTTAATCTTTTTTTTTCCGTTTTGGGTTTGTGCCCATGGTGACCTTTTATTCCTGATGGTAGATAGTCTTTTATCACAAATCTTTTAATTTGAACAGTATAGAGTAATCTTAAAACTTCGAAAGGATTATGGTGGAAATCATTCATCATCTCAAATAATCAATTTAGATACAGCAACGAACAAAATACGTTCCACAATATACCACATACAGCTCAATCGCTCGCTGAACACACAGTGTAAGGCAGGGGTATAATATAGCACAGTATATTTTGGTATCACACTTGTAATTACTGTGTATAATAGATGGCATTTTCATCTCGTTCCGAGCAAGAATAAGTAATGAATAGCTCTCTCGAACACAATGATATCGGCCAAAAAAAGTCGAAGTAACGACAGAAGAGCAACTGTAGAATTATTGCTGACAAAAAAAAAGCAGAAGAAAGAGGTATAAATGTAGACGTATGATAACAAACAGAGAAAATAAAGATAATAAAATGAAAATACAAGAAGATCAGAGTGAGGTAAGACTGAGAGAAAGAAGTTCAAGTTTATTGGCATTTGTTTCCGACCAGCAAGCAACATATTGAAGTTCGAATAACAATGCGATGATTTTGTTCATGCTCGGGGGCACATCTCTTTTAAAGCAAAAGAAAATAAAAACTTGTGGCGAGCGTGTCCTTAGTATGAATAAGTGTGATAATAAGGCAGTAATGTACGGATTCTGAGAGATGACGATAGACATTGGGACAGGAACAGCTGGGACAAGGACACGGACAAAGACAGAGACTTAAAGATAGAGAATTAAGGAAACGCAGGTGGACAGGAAGAAAGAGCTCTAATATAGAGAGCTCTACGGATACATACATCGTACAGTGATATAGGGAGAAGATACAAGTAGGAAGCAAGTAACCATGGTAACAGAGATAAAGAGACAGAGAGGTCTGGAAAAGCAGGAGAGAAAGAAGAACATACATTGCATCTTTATGTTCCATTAAACCACTGAAAGGGATCGTGTATTGGTTTAGGTGAGGATCCAATTTGCAACTTTTTGGGAGATACTTAGAAATGACTTCATGAAATATGAAAGAGCACGCAATTCTAAGTGGCATTCAAAGTTTATTTGATGAAAAACAATTTTGAAATGGCTGAGGTATGTCCAAAAATAAAGCAAAACAAAGCGACCCTAATAAAAAAAGGGTCCCACCATGCAGTCCTTCTAATAGGGTCGCTTTGTTTTGGATATCTCAGCCATTTGAAAACTAATTTCTATCAAATAAACTTTGAATTTCTCTAAGAATTATAGCTTCTTTCATATTTCAAAGAGGTTTCTCATTGTCTGAAAAATCATCATCAAAAAACTTTGGAAACCTGAAGCACCATCTCAACCGAAACTGTACCATCCCTTTAAAATATGAGAGATTGACACAATGTTTTTCAGCCTGATTGAATTCAGATCTGTCATTCTGTTTTACCCCTTTCTTTTCTGTAACTTTAACTTTTCTCTTTCACCTCAAATGAAATATCTTGGTCTTCGCATTATTTTGTAGACCCGATATCATTCGTTATGATGTCAATGACTTGCTGTTTTCATTCAGTAAGAACGAAGACCGGTCTCCCTCTCTCTCTCTCCATCTCAACTCAAATTAAGCATCTTATAAAAGTCTTCGCACCCTTTGGAAGACCCGATGCCATTACTTGAGGGTTTTGCGTGTGTGTGTGTGTGTGTGTGTGTGTGTGTGTGTGTGTGTGTTCATTACTTTAGTACTGACTCCGCAAACATTTGTGCATAAACAGACTCTCAAAGGTCGACTATTTGAGACGATCTGGTAGCTTTGTCATTGATGTTTACCAAGGACTTCATCGTGTTTTCCTGTATGGAAAATATTAATTCCATGAATTTGACCCACAAGGATATCGATTTTCACTCCTTTGTGTTCTTTGCTATATACTTGAGTTATCATTTATATTTGAAATAACAAATACGGCATATTTTTCTTTCTTTCTTCCGTGCGTTCGGTTTGCCTTGTATGGCGGAGCGTGGAGGGTTTGTTAGTCATCATTGAATTACATGAATGAGGGTATTACCGTCCAAGCCGGCTAATGCCGAGGACTTGCAAATTTACTCAGGGTGTTCTACGCATGCATGCTATGTTTGCCTACGTGATCTGTACTCAGGAGTGCTTGAGGATGCGGTGTTTTTTTTTTTTTATTTTTTTTATTTTATTTTTTTTTAATTCATCTGTACTGGTGGAGTCATTCAAGCGCGGATGTTTCGTTTTGAAGTGAACAATCTTTCTTGTTCGTGTATGTGGGCGTACGCTTATGACTCTGTGTGCACATCTGATATGTATATGTTGTACAATTTGTGCATATTGTTTGCGAATGTCTGCGTAGGTGTTGTTTTTACCTGTTTGTACCTTCGTCTCGCTTACGTGTCTTTGCTATATCACCCACTCGTGTCCATCACGGTCCATTTCAGTAACGATGATGTTATGCCGCTTGCAATGGAATAAAAAAAAAGGTCAGTTGAATAAAGACGGCTTGCTCTGCATTCGATGGAGTTGTGTACGTTCTGACTATACACACACACACAGACACACACACATACAGAATCTTAGCAATCTGCAAATACTGATTTCAAGAAAAGATCGCAGTTCTTCTTGATCAAAAACGGGTGTTCATGACGATGAAAGAAAAACGTACATGCTTTTATAGTTTTTGTCCATCGCCTCTAGTCTATCCCATGGATTACGAGGAAAAAAAAATGATATTTGACGAGTGATCGTATATGATTCCGACTAATCAAAAAGGGGGAAAACAGCTTATCCAATCGTGGCGAGCCAATGGGGTGGAAAAAAAAAATGGAATCAAAAGGAGCCTGAGCTTTCGAACCTTGCTCGCAGAATCTTCGTCAGACGCAAAATGACCAATTTTGCTTCTTATTTTGCATTATTCTGACGAACACTCTGCCAGGATCAAAAGCTCAGACTGTTGACTCCTGTTTGCTATTTAAAAAATACATTGTGTGTATAGGTGAGTGTGTGTGTATTTTTGTGTCTTCGTATTTTTGAATTTTGTTGAACATAGACAGTGTATGTATGCTCATTGACCAACGTTAGATATAAGGAACTACTAGTATATAGTTAGGCATATAGGGCCTACGTGTACTGAGCGACAAGGAAAAAGATATAGGCCTAATGCTGACTTACACGGAAAATCTCTTGTGCGCAACAAAGTCAATGTATAAACCAAAATACCCGGTCTTTTTCCTACACGTGCAGGTCACGATGAACCAGCGGGCTGCGAACGGGTCGTATCCAAGGGTCCACTTCGTACACATGCTGCAGATGCTATATCACGCACGGGACATGGAGAAAACCATCGCGAACTATTACAGGGTGCTTCACGATGGTGGCGCTCTGCTCATTACAATCGCATCGAAAAGTAATTGTTTTGCTTGGTTTTGTTTCGTTCTGTTCCGTCTGCTTTCGTCATCTTCATTATTATGCCTTTGCTATATAGTTTGCGTGCAATGTCATAGTTGCGTAATGACTGAAGACTCGAGGAGAGACATCATTACTGTCAGGAAGCAATCCCCCCTTATTACACTTTTCATATGTTGATCATGATCATCATTCTACAAACAACAACAAAAAAGAACGCTTAGAAAGTCTATGTCACTCAGGTCCAAAGAAAAGGACACTTATTGTTCTCCTCAAGAAATGGTTCCTACTGGCATTTGTCAGGCTGCAAAAAGTTAATGGAGGGGTGGTGAAGAAATAAAGTAGAGCGATTGTCCTGCGACAGTCAGAGATTGACAGCTATACGATGTACATCATAGTTTGTAATTTACGAACGAAACGCGCAGGAAGTTGTCGGCTCCTGACATTTGCTCCAGCTATATGTATACGGAGATCACGGACAATCTATTTTGGTTTGATACAAGGCTATCATGAAACATTGCTTTATTTTCATGAAAAGTCCCTTTAAACGGCACAGATGGTTTACACTCAGTGACCCATAATTTTAGACAGGGTAGGTAAAAAGGAAAGATGGAATTACTGATATCGAGTCCCCATACAAACTAGAAAATTTAACCTTTAATCAACTGCAATCATGGGGATTTTATGGTTCTTTGAAGTCACTTCGTCAAGCAAAATGAATATGATTCGATTTTCTGCTTGGGATCACGTTTATACTCAATTGGGAAGGGTGAAAAGAAAACACTACAACAGCAGGAAACGGCAAAGACAGGAAATCTATGTTGAAACGCGATTGTTATCGGCCTCGCACCTGACGTTGATTGGAATTGTCAGATGTGTCAGAACTGGGCCCTGTGGGTTACACCAGAGGGGCTGGTATCGCTACATTCGATGACTAACCACGCACTGAACATATTGGCAAACAATCTGAATTCTCATCTTACCACCAAGACCCGGCATATATCGTTGACCTGCTTGGCTATTCTTGTGAAACCAAAGAGTTTAAAGGAGAAATCCAGTCCAAACATAAGTTAGTCTCCCCACCCCCCTCCCCCCCCCCAAAAAAAAAGTAAAATCTTACGAGTTCAACGGTTAAACTTTGACTGAAATCGGATGAAAATAAGAAAGTTCTGACATTTTGAAATTTTGCTTGTTTTTGCAGAACAATTCTTGTACAGTGGATGTGAATAATTGTATGCAAATGAGTGAGCTATCATAACCTCACAGTTTTCCATTGATTACGTACAGAAAAGACAAAAATTGAATGTTTCTGTAATTGAACTCTGAAACATGATGTTTTCCTTGTTGAATAACTTCAAAATAGTGATCAATTAGATATACACGAGTACCAGTGTATGAACCTCTGGCATAATTGCGTTTAAATAAAAAAATGGGAAATTTCATTAATTACATTTCATTAATTACATTTCATTAATCACATTTCATTAATGTACAAACTATAAAGTATATCGCAAGTTGTGAGTGGATAACACGCTCACTTTTACATTTGCATATTCAAATTCACCATTCAAGAACTGTTTCCTAAAAAAAAAAAAAAAAAAAAAAAAATTAGCGAAACTTCAATAAGTATTATCTATGTCACAACTTCTTTGCTTTTCACCCTATTTCGATCATGATCTTACTGTTGAACTCGTAATATATTACTCTTTCTCATCGAACTAACCTGTATTATTTTTTTCTAGATATCCCCTTTAAGCTTGAAGTTCCTTGGTAAAACCTAATATGATTGATAACCACCGACATGGCAAAGACGCTTGTCAGTCGTGTGTAATTATGATTGGCTGACAGTTGGTTTCCGATGATCTGATGTGCCATGAAGTCAGTTGATTTGCGATTCAGTCTGTACAGTGCGAATTTATTACCGGAGGAAGTTTCAAATTTAGAAGAAAGCCTATCGTTGGCTTCTTACGATTTAACTTTAAAGGAAACCAAAACCCAAAGAGAAATGTGGATTGAGTGAAAGAAGTAACATTAGTAGAACACATCAGTGAAAGTTTGAGGAACATTGGACAATCGATGCAAAAGTTATGAATTTTTAAAGTTTTGGCGTTGGAACCACTAGATGAGGGGACTTCTTGAGTTTGTAACATCATGACTGTGTGGACAATAATAAATAAAGAAAATATAAAGAAAATTCAACATGCTTTCACTTTTCTAGCGCAATGAAAGAGTACTTGACTAACCGCTTTCAGAGAGCAGGTGAAATATCATTACCCTAAACCAATTAGTATCAAGTTGATGGAATATGTAATTTTCCTGAAAAATGAATTTTTGTGGAATTGTCTTTATATTTTCTTTATATTGTTGTCCACACTTGACGTCCTTAACTCTAGTAGTCTCCTTATCCAGTGGTTATAACACCAAAACTTGAAAAATTCATAACATTTGCATCTATTGTCCGATTTTCCTCAAACTTTCACTGATATGTTCAACTAATGTTGCTGCTTTCACTCAATCCACATTAGTCTTTGGGTTTGGGTTTTCTTTGATTCTGGTGAACCATGTTGACCGAAATAAAGGTCCCCTCAAAAATCTTCGAAAATTTGAGAGAAGGCGAGTGAAAACGATATACACGATCAAAACTTTCGGCCATGCTAGCGTACTTTTATCACGTGACATCACGTTGCTATGGACATTTCGAGAGTATTAATACTGCGTATGTCTCATTACACACGCACTCCCTCACCCGAAAAGTCATACAATCCTATAGGGTAATAAAGTCACCGAAATATATTATTTAGTCTTCAATATTTTCTGCATAAGCTGTGTCACAGTATGTCTATTTCAAGGTCCCAATATAGTGGAGATCATGAGTGGATGATGATTATGCTAACGTCACCATGGTTACAGCTGACCAAAGTGTTCCATCAGTCTATCCATCTCACACTTTTCCTGTATGGTTTGATTGACTGATTATCCATTTTGTGGACTACTATTTTCTGTTAACGACTTCATACTGCTCGTTATGATTGCTGTTTTTGCTTTGATTTGCAGAAAATAATGAACTGTACAAGTCATTCCAGGGCCTGGAGGCGAAGCGGGGAAAACGAGAGCAGAAAAACAAGAAACGCTATAGTGACGATGTCATACGCGTCCTGCGACGTCTCGGGCTAAAGTACGACGTGGAGAACGTCGCCTATCACCTGGATATTACCAAGTGTTTCGACGAGAAGTCCGACAGCGGGCGACTCCTACTCGACTTCATCTGTCTGACGAACGCCGCGCAAGTCTATCAAACGCTCCCCAACGCCGACCGCGAGCGGTTGATGAAGAGACTGGTTGATTCATGCGAGGAACATGCGGACGGGCGCGTAACTGTGCGCCTAAGTTTTGACGCGATCGTCGTCAAGAAACGAGAGGGACAGAGTCTGCGCACAACCACGGATTCACTGTCACAGGCAGCCGACGCGCTTGGACGCGATTAGCTAGAGAACTGTCCTCCACATAGCAACCCGTGTTTTAAGTTATTCCTGTCTTAGCAACTGTATCTCTCCGACATGGGTCGATATATTTGGGAGTGAAAATATAGCAGTAACTATCTATTTACGTTCGTATTCGTATTAGAATGATCAAATTATGTATTATATTCCCACAATCATTTATACATTTTGGGAAGCGTATGTAAGCATTTTCATGATGACATGCTTTGAAATCCAAAAGTAAGTGGTAGAACAGTGATCCAAGAATTGATCAAGTGCCAGCAAGTGACAAGAAATAAAGCGACAAAAGCAGACACCCTAATCACATGGAAAAGTGTTCCTGAAGAGAAATCTTTGCTCATTTTAAGAGAAGATTTCAGCTTGTAGATTGAAAAGTGATAATGAGAGAAAGGCCTGGTGCTTGCCTAAATGACAGTGCTCCATGCTCTCCCTGATACTCTTTCGGTGCTATCATAAAAAAGAAGCTTCAAATTGGCAACCCCTGCACTCTGTAAAAGACCGTCATGCCCATACATCATTCCCCCGCGAATGCGCTGATACGTGACTATTTAGGGACCTCACAATTGATTTCCGCTATTATGATTATCGCATGCAGCTGCATCTGTATTCCGATCTATATAACATTGTGCCGATATGAACATAACGTGAGGACGTAATCCCCCCCCCCACACACACACACAGTTTTCCGTGGTTTATATCTGATTTTTCTTCTTTTCTTAATAGTTAATTTGATAATAATTACGACAAAGCAAACTTAGGGGTGGAGGCTTCTAGATAAAAGAATGACGTCTTTCATAATGATCTCCTTACATTAAATCTGTGTGGAAAGCTACGTTTGGCTGCGACCGTATGGTGATGCCAACCAGAAAGTCTCTCTATATACCACGCACATACTCGAACTTTTATGGAAACAGAGAAATACCACCAAATGAAGACTAGACAGGCGGAATAGGCATTAAGGTTATTCACACACACCAACCTATTATAGTGGTATAGTATACATACTGCAAAAGCATTGGCGCAGGACATCGCGCAGTAGTTAAGATTGTGGTTATCAATAATTACTCTTGGCGCTTTGACGAAGTCTCAGATTGTTGAATAATGCGTGTATGTGTCAATTAAAAACACACGAATAATGATCAGTGATATTCCAACACAAGCAATAAGAAGTATAGGCCTACCTTCTACGCGTTGACATTCTCAACTGCCCTGCACAAAAGGCAAAAGGGTTAAAAAGGGGGGGGGAGGAGATGGTGACATGACAACAAGACCCACTTATCATGCAAAAGCAATGGCAAGTTTGTCCAAAAAAAAAAAAAAGAATCAGTGATCTTAATTATTCTATACGAAAAACTCATTTCACTGCTCTAAAGCGCATTTCAGGAACTTTAGGAGCTACAGAGTTAGTGCAGGGAAAAGATGATGCTGTTTTTGCAGATCTTTCGACGAGCTCGCTGTGCTGGGTGTTATACGGTCTTAGTATCGCTTTCACTGTCATTTAATATTTTCTTCTCAACCCCCACCGTCGGCGCTCTGCGACGCCATCCAAAAGAGGGAGCTGAAAAAGAGAAAGAAACGCGGCATCATTGTTTTCTCCTGTTGATCGTTCTAACCTTCGTTATGGGACGATGGAATACCCCGTACATGCAAGCGTTATCGCGTCTTTCCGTCGGTAAAAGTAACCAATATATTGGGGTTTTTGATTATTTAAGTACATATATATATATTGTTCAAAACAAAATCATGTATCGTTGAGCGTCGTAATGAATTGTAGAATAGTAGGTGAACGAGTCTTTTTGTGGATATTGGTTTTAACAAATATTTTACCAAATAAACTTATTGTATTTATGTAAAGTAAATGTCATTCTCGCTACTGACTGAATATTTCTTGCTGCATGCATGGAAAACACTGTGAGACATGGATGTTTATGTATGCTTGTTGTTATTTTTCTCTTTTTTCTTTTTTTTTTTTGGGGGGGGGGAGGGGGTGTCCATTGACATTTGTTAAAGTACAAATGAGACCGTATAATGACACTACTTTTTTTCGGCTGCTTTATCAAAAAAGTAAAGTAACTGCAGTTGGATTCACTGAAGCGATCCTCCTAAAGCGTAATCCCCCCCCCCCCCCCCTTCCTTCCCGGCTCGAAATCAAAGCCCAAATATAAACGGGGAGTGAGTGAAAGCAGCAATCATTAGTACAGTACAACAACAACAAAGCAGTGAAAGTTTGAGGAAAATCGGACAATTCGTTCACAAGTGATGAATGTTTGAATGTTAAAAGTTTCGGTGCCGGCATCACTGGATAAAGAAACCATTACACTCCATGACGTCACTATGGACAATATAAAGACACGAAAAAAGAAATTCATATTTTTTTATTTTTTTTTTACTCTTTTCTAGCATAATGAAAGAGTACCTGACTTACCCCTTCCAAAAAGCAGGGGGAATGATATTACCCTTGACATATTTCAGTAACAAGTCGTGGAATGTGTACTTTTCATTAAAAAAATGTAATTTGATGGAATTCGTAGATTTCTTTAATATATACCAAGGAATAGCGCTCTCCCCCCCCCCCCCCATCTTTCTCCCTACCTCTATCTTGCTCTCTCCCTCTCCTCTCTTTTCCCGTTCTTTGTCGTCACGTCCTTCTTTTTTCCCCTTTTCTGATCTCTGACATCCTGTTTGCGAAATGACGTGATTGGTCAGCCGTCAGCATCCCGTAACGGATGAGCAAGTTTTCACACCTATCAGTCGGTCAATTGCCGAGGTGCACTCTCTGGACAGATTCGCATCAGCAGGATAATGTAAGGCTGGACCACGTGCGGGCAATTAAAAGTGAAAAATCGCCAGATTTTAAACGGTGCAAGTTTCATAGAGGCTCCAAGGTTACTAAGCCGGAAAACTGAATAATTTAATAATTGTATTACGACGGTTGCCCTTAATTGAAGTCTTTTTTTTTTCGGGGGGGGGGGGAGGTCTTTGCTAATCTGTGCCTCAGAACCTTCAAAAAGCAACAAACACAACAATTCAAACACGCAAGCATAAGCACACACACACAGACACTGATACACACAAAAAAACTCCCATCAAACAAGTACAGCCTCAACAATCATGGCATAAATGTCCTATACCCATTTTAAATGTGTGATTAATGTGACAATACAAAATAAACACACACACACACACACACACACACACACACACACACACACACACACACACACAAAAGAAACACACTGTGACAATTCATGAATCGGAAACATGCGTTAATAGATACCAATTTAATAAGCACCCATCAAGTCAAAGTACTGTTAGCATAATCCTCTTACCCGCAGAGTAATATCAAAGAGTTGGTACACAACCACAGTAAAAAAAAAATAATAATAATAAATAAATAAATAAAATAAATAAATGAAATATGCATTTTAAATAAAAAAACACTGTGAGGAGGCACTTGGTTCACGATATAAATGATGGTCTTACGTTTCGTGCCTTAAACTTTTCCAAAGGCATATCATTCCAACAGTAATACAATGCACTTCCCTTCTCCGATGTCAATATGAGGTTGCTTTACCAAGAAATGACTAAAGTCACTTTCTATAATATCAATCATATCTGCCATTTATTATGTTGGAAAAAAATGACGAAATTGTACTTAATTATGCAGAGGATAAGCTTTGTAACTGCAGAGCAAAGCAGTGGAGATGGTAAAAGATAGTACTGTCAGTGCAATTTGGCAATGAAAGAGGGTTGTAATGAGATTACTACAAGAAGTGGGAAGACCCTTTTGCTTTGTGTACTCTCAGAGGCTGCATAAACGCAATTCAATAAGTCCTATCTCAATTTTCATCTGCATTCAAATTATACGAATCATACAGGTTTATGGTATTTCTTCTATGTCTCAGAAAGCAGAATAGACCATTTCTGTAATGCACAGGACAAGCTTCATGATTGGAATTCATGTCAAGGAATTCCCCATCACCTCTACAGAACCTGAAAGGAGTAAAAGTATCCTTGTGTCACCGAGGGACCAGCTTCCAGGTGAGGGTGGGGATGGAGGTGGTGTCAACAGAAGCCAAGATTTAATTTCTCCTGCTTCCTGGTCTGCAACAGACATTCACAGACTTTTCAATCTGTGTTATCATATCATTAAGTGTTGAGTTAAATTTCAAAATCTTTACATACTTTTTATTTTACATCAGTTGTTTCACTACATAATTAACCTGCATATAAAAAGAATCTATAAAATCTAGAGATGTGACAACACAAATGCACAATGACGCAAGAGCAGGAGTGGTCTTTGTCTGCTGCTCTGTCTATTGACATCAACTAGTCTAACAGACCATTCCTGTACTGTTTTTTTTTCTTTTGTAATGCAAAATGTTAATCATTAAAAAAAATCATGCAAAGAAAGACTGACAAAGTATTCAACATTTAAGTATTGCACATATGCAAAATGACACATAAGAAAATACATCAGTATCTGTTGGTAGATTACATCTATCCCTGACTCTGATGAGGTACAAGATGTAACTGTATAGCTTTATAAAATTACTGTCCTTTTAAAAATGCTACAAGAAATGCATAGACTGAGGCACACAGAGGCAAGATAATACTGTTTTTATGTTTGACACACGGCTTGCTTTCATTCTTGCTCAAGCACTGAAGTCTTTACTTCAGCCACACTCGAAACAAAATAATTAAACATTTGTGAGCTATGACTATGACTTTGAAAATGTGACAGGAAAGACAACGGCAAATTATAGCAGAGCACTCTCTCGCATTTAAAGCATCATACTGAGTTTAAGACATTAAAAATACATGCAATACAACACGTCACATACATCTGTGAAAGCCCATTATAACACATACTGCAACTACTGACCATGGCAAGGACAGGATCCTGCCCGAACCTGAACTAAAATATTTCAAGTCCAATATGAGGGCAGCTGTCAATTTAGGGAGGGCAACATTCTTTTGATGTCTTATGAAATCCAGGCAGATTACGAGAAACATTAAAATTCATATAACTCTTTACTGAAGAAAAAAAAAAAGAAAGAAAAAAAGAAAAACGAAGTTCCAGTAAAGGAACACACTTCTTTTAACCCTTTACCACCCAGAAATAGAAATTATCTATGGGGTAGAATGAGGTGACACATCCAGTTCACTGTAAGCAACAGACAATGTGCTTCCCCCCCCCCCCCCCAGCAAAGCTGAACACAATAATGGAGAAGATCTGTTACAGCCATGTCCAATTATTGTCCTCTGAAGGATTGAAGGTATTATTTCGATAGAGGGCAGGGCCATGATTCATGCTTCACTGAAGATCCTAAACATGAATCCAAAAATTTCAGAACTATCTGCTGTGCACAGAGGTGCAATGCAAAACAGTCACAGAACAAGAACTGTTCTCCCCAGATCTCTGGCTGTAAATGATGATTTAGATTTGCAATAACCCTATCACTGACAGGCAACGTCTCCTCAATGTTAATGGATTTCTCGGGTTGCCATCGCTGTCAAAATATCTGTGATGTAGATGCCACAAAAAACGCAATATCTCCAATCCATCTCCCCGCCCCCCCCCCCCCAAAAAAAAACAAGAATTTGTGATGTTTAATGTAAGTCCTTCATTACTCCCTCTGGGTTTCTCGCGCAATCAATTACATGTGCCATACATGTTCACGGCCAATCATCTACATTATCATACAGTTTGTCGCTTTTGACTATCCGAAGCTTGACCTTCACAACCTTTGCACATGGGGCAAATTTTGTGATTTACAGTCAAACCTACCATAGCGACCACCTGTCTCTAGCAGCCACCAGCTGCATACGACAAAAACTCTATTCCCCAAATAGAAAAGTCATGTTGAAGACCCTGTCTATAGCAGCCATCTCTCTACAGCAGGCACTTTTTCAGTCTCCATTGGGGGGCCGCATGGGCGCTATAGATAGGTTTGACTGTATTTCAAACCAATTCACCAAACAAAATTATAATTGGACTTACGTAGTGGATTGTGGTCAGAAAGTGGCATTTTACCTGAACTTTGGTGGCCTTTGACTTTGACTACTACTGTGCTTTGACCTCTTGTCATTTCAGGCAACTAATTAATCTGTTTCTCTAAAGCTTCTTTTCAGATGATATGACCGCAGGACATTCGTAGCTAAAATTACGACTGGAAAATAACATTTTTAGCTAAAGTACAGCAACCTTTATGATCGTTTGGTACCATCATGTACATCACATGTACACTGCATGCAAATACTTCACTCAATTCATTTTTACCTTTTCTACCGACTACGATTGCTACTGAATATTCCTGGCTATAGTTACGACTGGAAATTGATTTTTTTTTTTTTCCCAATAGGTATGGTTACCTTTGACACATATAACTTCATATGTGACTGTGCACCACAAAACGAACAAAAAGTCGCACCCCTAATTGATTTCAAGTGAGGACTCAAAAAAGGTAAAACGGGTCAGCCAAGTCAATATTAAGTTTTTCATATTTTCTAAAAGAGCTACCCTTCTTCTCCATTATTCTTAAGTTTGGGATCATAAAATGAATGGAAAAGTGCATTTTCAGCAGCTTTTCTACAACCCTTTTTTTTGTTAAGTACTGAGATCAGGTTTATCTTAGAGGCCCCTTTTCATTTCTTGATTATCCCTTGCACACTCTTCACTTTCAAGTCTGATAACTTTTGCAGGGATAATGCTACTGCTTTGAAAGTTGGCATCAATCATGGACAGAATGTGTTAATACAGCACATTCAATTTCAACTTAATCTGATAATCTGTTCATTGTTGTTGTGCCAGTGGTTTACGTCCTGTTTTTTGTCCCATTCATTGCACAGCTAGCACAGTTTGGTAAAGATTAAGCGCTTGATGAATAGACAGATAGACCCTGTACTTCAGAGCTGCTTTTCTCGGTTCACACTTTTCCAGAGTGTGTGCTTTCTTTCCAAATAGATAGGTTAGGAGAGTCCACTTCAATTGAGTTATAAATCAATTTAAAGCATAGAGTCTGCTCTTTCAGAATCTGCCCTTGACTAAAAATCCATGTCTGGCGACTTTTTGTTGGTTTTGTGATGCAGGGTCACATATGAATAAGTGTCTTTATTTCTAGATTTCTGCCAAATTATATCACCACTGAACGTTTCTAGATGAAATAACAGCTTGATATTTTCAACCACAGTTAGTTTTCTATTTTTTATTTTTCAAATTTGGTGAGTCGGGTGCTATTCCCGAATTTAAAAACACACAAAAATATAAACTCTGATCCCGACATGAATGTGACATGCACACATACATTAACTCTACAAACCTTGACACAGATGATAAAACCATGACTCACAAGGAATGATAAAACCATGACTCACAAGGAAAAAAAAAAAATCTTCAGGCATACAGGGGAAGTTCACAGAATTCACCTAGCTTATACTTTCTTGTTACCATAGAACTACAAACCATGATGTAGATGATAAAACCATGACTTACAAACAAACAATATATGAATACATATGTGTATATCTTCAGCCATGAGGAAATTTCAGAAAATTGACTTAGTTTCTACTTTCTTGTTACAGAAGGCTAACATATTAGTCTAACCAATACAGACACATGAAATTAGGATAGATATTATAATATCCTTTCAAACACAATCACAATCTAAATACACAAATACATATACCGGTACATCATAATCAACTTCACACACTGATGTAAATTATCATCAACGGAATGCAGGTAAAACACAATTTCCTGACAACATATATGACGGAATGTAGAAAAAAAATGATAATTATTCTTCTGTTTCCATAGTTACAATTTCATCCAGTTCTACCATTGACTACTGGTATTGTGCTCTTGGCACACCTAAAAACAGTGAGAAAACAATCCACTTATGTTATTCCACAACTATAACATGCTTCATCTAGGATATGGACTAGTTCCTGAAAAAGCTCTTCAAATGCTGTTTCAATTTTTATGTAACCAAAATCAAATTATCATCTGCCCATGAGACAGTCTGTCTTAGAGGTCCCTGGAGTATGAGCAGTAATGTCCAAAATTTACCGCTAGCTGAATTGCTGCTGTTATCTTGGTTTCTACACTTCTACATGGCATTGACCTATTCTCTCTTTTAGATGTTCAATGTGCAAAGAATATTACACCACACTTTTAACAAAACAACACAAAGATGGATGAAGTATTACATTCTTGCAAATTGAACATCACCTGTCATTGCAGGATAAACCTTGTGCTGTTCATTGAATAGTCTGAATTTGGGTACACTTACATGAAAATTCGGGTGTACAATACAGAAAGACAATTTTCAAATTATTTTGATGGATAACTCATGAAAAAGATGTACACAATGTCAAGACTTCCTCTCAATGTGAAAACGTAAGTCTGCCCACACCTCTCCCAAATCATCAATTGCTTTCTTTTTTTCTTCACTACATGATCATCATCATCCAATGACACAGTTTGCAGTGGTCGATTTCAGAAGTACTTGATACAATTGCCAATCAACCTACAGACCATAACCTGTATAAGATACATCCACTTAATACACACCAAATTAGAGTAGGCCTACCATTCCATTTCGATCAGAATATGATTTGATCTCTTCAAAAACAGGTCATTTTCATTTTGCAAAAGAGAAATAACACATTTGCATTTTGTGAGGTGTTTTCAGAAATGGTAAGAGGAACCACTTCCTCATCTTCATTTCTTGATGTTCACATGCCAAATGTTAAGGATGAAGGGGGGTGAAATTGCCCCCCTCACTTGTTGTCAGCCACCAGCGAGGCAAAGATGCCATTCTCCTTGGCCAGAAGGGCCTCCGGTGTTCCGTATTCCGCCACCTTGCCTTCGTTCAGGACCAGGATGCGGTCCGAGTCCATAATGGTCGACACACGGTGCTGGAGGTAAGAGGAGTACAGAGACATTTACATGACAATGGTAAGGGCTATGAGGGATACATGCCGGGGGATACAACTAGCTATGTGTTTATGTTAAAGGTCCAGTTTACCTTTGGGAACAGTGATTTAAAACATTTTCATGATATGACATTTAATGCATGAGTGTAGGTCTGTTGTGCCACAAAATGTCCTTTCATATAAAATTTGTGCAATAAAGCCTAAAATATAAGGAGATACACATGTATCTGTATTTTTCTCAACAAACCATAACTGTACACGGTTTAGTCTGGAAACATTTTTATTACAAGTATTGTTCACGTTTTGTATATTTAACAATACTTAACATCGACTTTATGGATTCAAATTTTTACATTGGTTGTTTCTATCCCTAACTCACATTTTAGAACCATTTCAAAGCACTAATGCTGGGTTATTGTTTCATCTGCAAATGGCAAATTATGCCTTTAACACAAATGCACACACTGATTAATGACTTATGGTACCGTACAATCCAGTTTATGATATTGACAGTCGGGGTTTGACATCTTCAAACACATTTCATATTCGTTCGAGGCAAGATTCTTCACGTCATTTGATCAAACACAATGTGTAAACTGTCGGGCGATGCTCGAAGTCACAGTGAATATAATGAAAGCGCTTTTTTGATATACACCAGTAATGGTTCTGTATTGCACACCTGCCAACATTTCAAGATGAAATATCTTACTCGTGGATTGCAAAAATCTTATTTTATATGCAAACTGAAGTTAAAAATCTTACTTTCGGTCAAATCTTCAGAAAATACACATGAAAGGTATATCTAAATATTTTTTAAAATCTGTTTTCTCTGACAGAAAAATCTGATTTTGCTATTTTTAACGTAAAAATTCTTACTGAATCTGATAAAATCTTACTAGTTGGCAAGTATGGTATTGTGCTAGACATACAAGAAAGCATGAAATAAACTCACAGCTATAGTTAGCACTGTCCTATCGTGGAACGCTGTAGCCACTACCTGCTGAAGGATGCAATCCTGCCAATAAAGAAATGAGGAAGATGTTGCCATGGCGATTGCTTCTTTCACATCATAAACACCAGTTCACATGTGCTGCTGCAAGGAAATCTCTGCAAATCTGTAAATATCTCCTTATTCCAAGATCCTAACAACACTACGGGATTACATGATTTCCACTTACCTATTAAAAGTAAGAATCACTTTGAGAGAAGTCTACCATAATCAAGACTGCCACTATTATTAAATGAAAATCATCAGCAAAACTGGCAATTTTGGAGAAAAGTTTTTCCAGTTAATCAATAAACCTTCAGATGCTAGGAATTAGTGACAAAACATTTCATTGAAAAAAAAAAGAACGAAATTCAACATTTAGCTTGAAGGAGCTGCCCTTATGCTTGCAACTTCAATTTTTATGTGAATGTTCTAATTCCTCTTACTGCCTACTACTCTAATTTCAGACACTTAAACCATATGAACACAGTAGTCACATTGAGTTCAACTTGCTGACAAGACCAAATGCTGATACAGAAATCGAGCTCACTGTTTCAAAATCGATAGATGCTGTTGCTTCATCCATGACGAGAATTTTTGTCTTTCTCAGGAATGCTCGTCCCAGACAAAATAATTGCCGCTGACCCACGCTGAAATTCTCCCCGCCCTCAGAGACCTCAGAATCTATTCACACAGACAAAGAAGTAACAGACATGGGGCAAAAGAAAATATGAAAACAGAAATGCTCTCATCATGCCAATTTCTCTTTAAAGTGGAATATTCCTACTCAGAATAAATTATTTCGAGTTTTTGAGAAATCACTCAGACTGGCAGAACATCAATCCTTCCCTGATTGTTGTATGAGGGATGCAATATATGCCCGGCAGTAGCTTGGTTAAACCTTCATGAAAGCCATGTGCGGCAGACTTTTTAAACATTAGGAGCCATCATCGCACAGATCCTTCATATCCCCTTGAGCAGAATGAACACAGTTTATGACTGCAGACAGTATCGAGTACATGTATGTCATACAGGTGGAAAAGTCCAGTAAAAGACTGTCAGTACAAACTCTTCCTTGGCAGATTGCTGATCAGTTATCATAAAACCTTGTACACATACAGCATGTCAGTAGTCTCTACAGACTTCACAACACAGAAAATTTCAGGGTCCTGCATTTACATGTACCTCCACAAAATACTACAGACATAATCAATAGGCCTGAGTAAATCAAAAGAGTAACCAAGAGATTGTTTTCATCATTTTGAATTGATATGCCACTAACGTAATCAATATGCCTGTGTAGATTTTGTCACTTGATCTTTGACCCAATGGCCTAAACTTCTCTCACAGAATCTTTTTCTTGTAATACATGTACTGGTCTGCCTATAAAGTTTCATATGAAAAACCTTCATATCAGGTACTGCAGATCAATTAGGGGCTGACGGATGGAGGGATAGACAACCCCAAAACATGATGCATCTGGCAACACATAACGGCAGAGGGAAACATACAAAAATATTGATCAAAGAATGATACAAAGCAAAACTGGCAAGCCATACTTGAGGAAAGAATGTCATTACTCCCTAAATCATACCTCGTAACATAAGGCATGTGTTATAAATATGCCTGAAGGACATTTCAAAGTGACATTTCAGCTGACTGATCTGAGAACCCCCTTTAATACACAAGACACTGACAATTTAAATGAAAGATTCTGATTGGCTGTGAAGGAACTCTCATTTCCCTGTACTTTTTCCCTTTTTGCTTGCTGTTTTCGTTCCTTATCAACCTTGCAATCACCCATTGACTGTCTTTCACTCAGCAGGTTTGCAGATCAGAAACAGCAACTTTATAGATTCATAATCGATTAGCTCTGGACTGCTGAACTCACCTAAACCCTTTTCCAGACCAGTGACGACAGCCTTAAGCTGAGCTATCTCCAGCGCCTGCCATATCTCATCATCACTTTTCTCTCCAAGAGGGTCCAAATTAAATCTGTCCAGTGGAAACAAAAGCAGAGAAAAAAGACTCATTGGATCTTCATCTCATTAACCCATTAAGGATGGGCTGATTTTCCTACAACACACATTGCCAATAGACACCTGCCTGAGTATACTCGGGACTCATCCTCAACGGGTTTAAGCACAGACAGAGAGCATGTCAATAGTGTGTCAAACTGACACAGAGAATCAAGTGAGTTAAGGTTGAATTTGGATTATATGTGACCGTGCTTCAGAAAACGAACAAAAAGTCGCACACACTGATTTTGTGAGAGGACTGAAAATAGGTGAAATGGGTCAACCTAGCCGATCTTGACTTTCTCATATTTTCTGGAAGAGCAAGTCTTCCTCTACATTATGCTAAAATTTGGGATCATAAAACGGGCAGGAAAGTTAATTTTTTTAGCAGTTTATCTCAAACATTTTTTGATAGAATAGTGTGATTAGGTGTGTCTTTAGAGTCTCCTTTTCATTTCTTAAAAACCTTGTACACTCTTCACTTTCAACTGTAATAACTTTTGAAAGGAAAATGCTACTGCTTTGAAAGTTGGCATTAATTATGGACAGAATTTGGTAATAAGGCATGCTTAATTTCAAGTAAATCTGATAATCATTTCATTGTTGTTAATCCGGTGGTTTACATCCTGTTTTTTGTCCCATTCATTGCACAGCCAGCACGGCTTGGTAAAGATTAAGCGCTTGAATAGACTGTACTTCAGAGCCTCTTTTCTCAGTTCACACTTCTCCTTAGTGTGTGCTTTCTTTCCAATATTTAGATATGTTAGGAGAGTCTATCTGATTTGAGTTATGCATCATTTTAAAGCTTAGAGTCTGCTCTTTCAGGATATAATAATTCTTAACTAAAATTTCATGTCTGGCAACTTTCTTGTTTGTTTTGTGATGCAGGGTCACATATTATGACCTGAACATGCAACTCTGTATGTTTTATGCTGTACAGCCAGGAAGGACACAACATGAATGAATGGCACTTACTGCATACTACTTCTGTATGCCTGAAACGGCTAAACACTAAAAATTAATCTAAAAAAAAAAAAAATGGCAGAATGCTAAATATACTTTTCTATTAAACATTTAAAAGTAATATAAGTCTGATATTAAATGGCAAGACTTATTTCTACAAAGAGTAAAGCACACAGTCACTTTTCAACCTTCAATAACTCTCACGCAAATTTGCTTTGAAGAACATGCACTTTCTTGGTCCACAGACATACATGTCTAGACAAGCCATCAAAAGTACCCTCACCCCCTTCCCTCCATTAATTAGCGAGGTCAATGACCACTGGGAATGAAAGCAAGGCTAACCTAATGGTCCCAGTGAAGAGAACCGGGTCCTGGGGAATGATGGCCAGTCGTTTCCTCAGCTCCTTCAGGGGAAGCATTCCAATGTTGATGCCATCAATCAAGATGTTACCTTAGGAGAAAAAAAAAACACACAAAAGAAAAAGCTAAAAGATATTCAAATCTCATTACTACTGACCTCTGGTCCAACCAAAATTCAAATGTAATCTCAAGATACTTCGTATACCATAAATATATGTGACCCGCCACAACCAAAGGATTACGAAGTCACTGACAGCTGAGCTGACTAAAATCGAGTTTGAAATCAGATCATCAAAATGGGTCAAAACGTTTGGATTTCTGTTTTTGGCATAATTTTGCAGTCTAATGTATCATATATCATCTGCTCAAATTTCGAAGCCAAATGATCAAGGAAAGGCAAGAAATTAGCATTTTTCTGAGCAATGATTTTCCGACTTTCAACGGAACAGAAACATGTCTGAAGATTTGGATTTAGCGCCACAGCTAGACTCTGCCTGTAGCAACGAAGTAGTGATCTAATTGGTCAGTGCATGGCATCTTCGTTACTGTTTGGTTGTGCATAGAATGCTGGCGCTAAGCTTGAATGAACTTCAGAGGTTGCTAGGAGATACCTTCTATTGTCAAGAGCTGAACACTGCCTTGCCTCCCCTTGATCATTGAGAACATTGGAAGGAAAATTTTAAAGGCAGTTTTCTCGAAACGCTGATTCCTAACCCAGGGCTCGACACTAACGGTGGCCCGGTGGCCCGGGGCCACCAAAAACGCACGTCGGGCCACCAAAATTTCAGAAATGAAGAATTTGGTGGCCCGATTGGGCCACCAAAAAAGGTCGGATGTTTGCCTTTGGGCCACCAATAATAAAAGTTAGTGTAGAGCCCTGCCTAACCCACTCGACATGCTCTAATAAAATCATTGATATCTCCTCAACCGAATACTTTTATGAGTCATGTTATACAAAAATTAAAGTGGAAGAGTAAGGGAACTCACTTTCTGAAAATTGTCATCCCCTGACTTTCGGATCCTTTTGTTGTAGCAGGTCACATATTGACACATACTCCCGTTAGGGCCCTATTGTTTGTATGTATGTATTATATAAGTAATTGTGTACATATGTACATACACACATACTATAAGGACCCTAATACAGTAGATGCTCTTTTCATTGTAATAACTTTATTACTACACCTCTGCTGGTGGATACATATAGAGAGATATTGAACAAAATATAGCTTTGTTCTAGATTCATAAATGTGACTCATATCTAGTTTTTGAAGATTTTATTCTCTTTTGAAGCAGAATACACTTTCTATTTTTTAGGTAGTTGTTTTGCAGTGATAAGAATTGGAAAAGACAAAGGGAAATCATAGTCAAATACCAAAAACTGTTCAATATATAGCACACTGCATCACTCTGACCAACTACTGTAAAACACAATAATTTTGCAGCATGAAATTTTCGCGTATTGGAGATGACAGCCTTTTTTGCAGCACCAAACTTTCGCAAGTTGCCTCTTACATTCAATGCATATAGTGTAAACAAAAACTTTCACATACATTTTAATTTTGCGAAACTTGGCTCTCACGAAATTTGCGAAACTAATATGCACGCAAACATTCCTCGTCATACAATTTTCTATTCTAAAATTAGCATGTTGTCAATACGTCCTCACAACTCTCAGTCAAAGAGAATTATGGTCTATGGTCACCATCACTGTGTTGGTGTGAACAACCTTGCCTGTAATGACTCCGTCTATTGTTACACAAACCTTCCAGTGACTCACCTTCAAACATGTCGATGATTCTAAACAGAGTGAGGGTGAGTGATGACTTTCCACTGCCCGTCCTACCACAGATGCCGATCTGAGTTGCAAATTTTCACATAGATTTACTGTTATTCAAGCTTCAAATGATGACTCTGCTAGGATTACACTGTAAAAACTTTTTTTCAAATTTACATTAGAACACATAATTGCACCCATTTTCCCCTTTATATATCACACTACTGTAAAAGTGGAAATTTTCGTGGTGTGGAAACTTTCGCGCATTTTGCGCAAACCAGACGCCAGCGCAAAAGTAAAAACACATGAATATTTTTGCATGCCATATGTATGTTCCAGTAGTTAATGTTATGACTCCACAGAATTAAAAACACACGAAATTCATCTTACCCAGCCTAGTGCGAAAAATTACTTTACAGAATTTTACAGAATTACAGAGCTGTCACGGTCTTAACATGACTTCAAGATTTACAAGTTGCAATCATTGACATAAAATAATTACAATGGAGTGCTTGGATTTCAAACATAAGTGAGCAATGAGAGCAAATGACGTACCTACCTACACTTGCATCATTAAAATCTCATTCATATTTGTTCATAATCTGTATGATAAGGAGAAAACTGTACTGAGCTTGTTGCATATAAGGTGCATTGTTGTGTATTTTTCTCAATACTGTATTTCTTTACCCTAAAAATATGTTTGTTCAATGTTTTCACTGTCTGTCATACCCTACGAAAATGTCTATTCCATTAGACAATTGAAGATTAGAGAATGGGTAGCGAGAATCCTGCGATCTCATTGGTCGAGAGCTATGTGTTGATTTTGTACTGGCCGCACACTGAGTCACAGTGGTAAAAATGTTATCGCCCACGTGTAGTAAGAGTACGCACACAAGTGACAGAGGTTCGAGCACTAAGCAAGCGTTTGCACACTCAGTATGAAATGCCTATTGGCTAAAACATCATCAATCTAGTAAATACTTGATGCATGATTTTTGGGGTCTTGTCTATGGCAAGCCAATAGGAAATTCTTCCAGTAAATTTGTCATCGGGATAGAAAAATTGATTTTTGGCAAGAAAATTACCAATTCCATAACACAGATGACGCATATATATTTTCATGCATATAAGTCGGAATAAAGTGTGCATACGGTAACTATGGAATTTAGCCTAAACCCACTCGGCTTCGCCTCATGGTTAAGCATTCCATAGTTACCTTATGCACACAATTCCGACTGACGCATTCAGACCTGTACGTCATTTGTGTATTGATTGACTGATTTATACTGTGATCATATCTGCAATCTCTGTTTCATGGAAACCCACGCACAAATCTATCAATTAATTGTTTTTTTTTTTCTTTTCTTAAACACATCTAGCTTAAAATGAAAACCTCATACCACCGCGTTTGTTTGACTTCAATGTTTTCTCAGCACAGTCAACTTCATTACAGAGTGGAGTTTCCCTTCAACCTTTGCTTTGAGTTTTTGATTTGTTTGGGGGCGTTTTGTCAATATCTTACAAAATGTAGGAGAAAGATTTTAGACAAAGATATTTGTTCTGGTTTGTCTCACTTTACACACCCACCTTCTGGCCAGCCTTGAAGTGGACAGACACCTTGGAAAGGACCGCATCTAAGTCACTGGCATATCGAGCAGAGACGTTCTTGTAAATGATGTTGCCATCTTCTGGCCAATCTTCTCTTGGTATTACAGAACCTACCATTGGCAGCAGATACAAAGAGAGCATACATGCACAAAGATCAATATGGGCAACAATGGGTTATTCTTAAATGAAGTTAATGCAGAAAAATACAATTCCAAAGCAAAGATCATTGATCTCTGACCTTTGGCTTTGAGTGACGTTGTCAAATGACTAATCAGTACATCTACATCTCATTTAATATGATGCCACCGATAGGCTAGATGAAAGAAAATTCATCTATCTTTTTTTCGGTTAAATTAGTAAAATCAAGAAAGTGAGATATGGAATAATTGGACAGAACCCACCCCCCCCCCCTCCCAAACAAAAAAATCTATTATATCTGACACTCTTCAGGATATGAGTGTAATTAACAAAAGGGCAAAAGCTCATATGGCTTACCGTCACTCTCTTCAACATCCACCTCAGCATAATAGACAGCCCTCTCCACAGAATTCATGGCCATCTCCAAGTCTGCCACACCTCGAACCACAAAGTTCAGGGTGCTAGCAGTCTAGGGGCAGGAGGTTAAAGGGGTGGGGGAGGAGGAGGGAAGGGGTAAACGAGTTAAGTCATCACTGCCTGGAAACCAAATTCTGCTGGTTTGGTGATAATTCGTGCATTTTACGGTGATTTCTAACCTTTCATTGGTATTTTTACAACGCAAAATAAAATTGCTCTTTCATTTGAGTCTTATCCTAGTTAAAAGGATGGTATAGTTTGGTTAAGATGGAGAATTCCTATCTCACCTGTTTGTGAGATCATTAGAAACCACTTCAAAAATAATGAAGAGCATACAATTCTAAGAGGAATTAAAAAGTTCATTCGATGAAAATCAGAAATGGCTGATATATCCAAAAACAAAGTACAACAAAGTGATCATACACTATAATAAAGGTGGGTCCCACCTTTTAATTAGGATTGCTTTGTTTTTGGATATCTTAGCCATTTCATAACCAATTTTCATCAAATAAACTTTAAATTACCCTTAGAATCTAATGCTCTTTCATATTTCATAAAAGTTTTCTTATTATCTCACAAAAGAAAGTTGGAAACTTGAATCCCATGTCAACCAAAACTATACATCGTCCCTTCAAATACCATTGTATATTTAGCAACAAGTCTCTACAATGATCATTGAATTGGCACCACAATTTAGAAGATGAAAGTTCATGGTTCTGTCTGAAATAGACTAATTTTTGTATTTTTGTCCCTGATGTGTGTGTGTGTGTGTGAGTGTGAGAGAGTACATGTATGTTGTTTTTTTAAATAACTGGTCCTGTTCTTTTTTTTTTTTTTTTTTTTTACTGCCCAAACAAAGTTTTTTATTACTATTACTTCTTTATTTATTGATTTTTTTTTTTCAACAGTGATGTCGGACAGGTAGATTTAGCAATCTCTGAAAAGTTACTCCCTCAACAGTGATTTTATCTGCCTGGGACTGTTGAACCAGTGCCAAAGTTAAGCATTGGTTGATAACATGTTGACGATATTCACAGTCATTAAATAAAAGGAAATAACATCAAGCAGACTAGCAGTGTGAAAAAGTTGTGCACAGACATATTACCAGATGTATTTTCGACTTACCGACATGGCATATGTAATAGCAAGACCAACAAGACCGGGACCAAAGTTCATCGGATCAGCAGCTGCTGCTGCAAGGCTGGATATACCAGAGATGAACACAATCAGAGCTCCTATCGTGTCCTGTTGCAAATAACCCAGGCACAAGGAGAAGACGTAATGGAATTATGATAGACTTCTGGTTTGCAGACTTACTTGAAACAAAATCATAAAAACTGTGAATACCTTGTATTGCTCTGAATGAAACCTGCAAAGTACATCATGCAAAATGAGAATGGATATGTGACTTACAATAATGTCAGACCTTGAATTCTCATAGTCATAAGATCAATATTTTTGTTCTTTGTTTTTTACATTTAGCTACTGACTTCTCTGAAATCATAATGGTGATATACCCAAACAGTACCAGCTCAGACATACAGTTGTGGGAATAGTACAACTTAGCATTTTTAACTGACTTTGATGTTGCTGCTCTTGCAAATAACCAGGGTTTAATAGGTACCATATGAAGAGCTACCTCCAAAGTCATGGACTTATTCAAATCATAACCATGCCACTTGGGGTTCTCTGGGATCCATTTATCCTGTTTTCATTACAAAATCTAAAGAGACTTGAATGCTTAAAGTACCACCGTCCCATGCCATTGATGACTTTCTGGGAATAAATACACTGACAAAGTAGAAGTTGTCAGGGAATTTCAGTAAACATGTTTTAATAACTAAATAAAATAACTTGTTTAATACTAACAAAGTGAACTTCCAGACTTCAAAACACCTCACATTTACAGTATAATCCACAAATTTTGGTACAGAACAACTTGACACTCAAAATCATTCTCCAATAACCACTGTTCCATACTGTAAAACACAAATATTATTTTCGAGGCATGAATTTTTCCCGAATTGGAGCCGACGGCCTTTTTCGCGAGTTGCCTCTGACATTCAATGCTAAATAGTGTAGATAAGAACTTTCACTTGCATTTTAATTTTGCAAATCTTGGCTCTCGAGAAATTTGCGAAATCAAAATGTAAAAAAACATTCCTTAATTGTTTTACAGTATAAGCACTGAGCAGATTGTCCATGGTTTAACACTCACCAGTCTAACTCCAAGCCACCTCGTGCCGGTTTGCATGTAAATGAGTGCTGTATTGTTGGCTTCAATCTTGGGGAGAATCTCCCTCTGGAACCGATTGCTGAGACTGAGGCAACCAATTTTGTTGAAAGGAAAACAAACAGGAATGCACTGGCTCCGCAAAATATGCTCATTAAACAGTGTGTTTAATTTGTAACGAGGAAATGTCAACTGACGGTTCTATCAAGTAACATTATATATTTCCATTACCCATTTCCGTAAGTCTTACCAACATTTGTGCATTAATCAAAATTTACTCATACATGAACTACCAAAAACTGAATGTTAATATTCACTACAGAACCTGCGATCAAGTGGTTATTCAGCAATCACGAAAGGGACTTACTTGTTTCACTTCAAATACAGCAGTAGCTGAGTTCTAGTTCTAAGCTTAAGTACAATCAATCAACTGACAAGAAATACAAGGCATGCATGTGCCAAAATGTGTCTCACCACTTTGCATAGATGAAATTAATGTTTTTCTAACTCTCAGGAGTTCATTGACCCTGCCTATGACCTTTAACTTTGTTGTGAACTTCAACTCCCCAAGGGACATTTACCAGCCAAGTCTGGTCACAAATGGACATGGATCAAATGTTATGAGCCATAATCGAAACGCGCCGTAAAAACATAACATTGGGCCCTAAAAGTTTGTTGACCCCTGTCTGTGACCTTTGACCTTGTAATGAACTTCACCTCCCCAAGGGACATCTACCATCCAAATTTGGTCACAAATGGACAGATACATCAAAAGTTATGAGCCATAATTGAAATGCGCCCTTAAAAACTTAACATTGGGCTCTAAAGTTCATTGACCCCTTCCTCTGACCTTTGACCTTGAGGTGACCTTCATGTTTGGTGAAATGTGTAACTTTGTATGACCACTCTTCCCTCCAAGTTTGATTGAAATTAAAGTCCTCAGTAGAGAGTTATTCAAGTTTTTGTAGCGTTACGGACGGACAGACGACGGACAGACAGACACCACAGGTGATCCCTTAGTCTCGCCTTACCTCTGGTGGGCTCGACAAAAACTGAACACAGGTACAAAATACTGTCTGAAACATTCAGTGATGCTGTTTGAACATTTTAGTGTTCATATGTTGCTCAGGCAACACAATTTTATGTAAAGTAGCACAAAGGAAAAGAAAATACCCATTACTCTTACCCATAAGCTCTAATAGTTGAGAGACCTCCCAAGGTCTCAGAGAAGTAGGCAAATACCGGTGAACGAGTAATGCTTACCAGTCTCTGCATCTCTCTGGAAGAGTCAAAAAAACAAAAAACAAACATGCACTCCATGAGGCCAAAAAAAAAAGTGTTTGTTTGCCCTTAATTGTCAAAACCCAAGAGGGTCGGCAGGTCGTTTTTTTTTTTTTTTGTTTTTTTTTTTTTTTTATACCCTTTTTACCCATGTAATTTTGTAACTTTGGCAGGGCATCTCGTAATACACTCATCCTTCTGGCAATACGGTAGCTAACTGCGACCAGCAGCCCCATACGCATAGCGTAATGGGGCTGCGGACTGTAGCATTCAGGATCATGACAGGGTAGTATCGCGGACAAATATCAACTTAAAATCGAAAAATTTCTTCAATTTGAAGACTTACCACTAGAGTTGCAGTATTGACAACAGGGTTCGTGCAGCGTTTGGTTCTGCCAATAGTCCTTTTCTGTTTGAATTGATGATTTAATGTGACTCGGTCGAGAGGAACCTGGGAGAGCTACACAGAATTGACGGCCAGCTCATGCACACACATCACATGCGCACAAATTTCAAATCCATCGACTGGATAAGATGTCTGTGTGCGCATGCGCTGGCCGTCAATTCAGTGTAGCTCTCCCAGAAAAAACTGACAAAATAAAACTGGCAAAATATTCAAATGACACGTTTGTCACAAATGTGTTGAATGTTCACCTTCCTTGACTTAGGTTTAATTGGATGAATGAGAGAGCATGTATTCAGCAATTTTAGGACTTTAACTTGGCATTGAGTAATGTTCAAGGTAAGGAGAAAAAGTGCAATTTCTGTACAGTGTATTGAATAGTACATAAATTGTTCCCATTTTCATCTGGCCTTTGACCCTTGACCTTTGACCCTAAAATTCATAACAGAATCATTGTCAGGCAGAACATGCATAAATATGTACTAAGTTTCAAGATAACTTGAGCCACTTCCGAGATATGGAGAAAGAAGTACAGTTCAGCACTTTCACTTGATCTTTCACCTTTTGACCTTTGCCCTTTTTGGCAAAAAAAGAACACTCTTCCCAGAGAATCTTTATTGGGTTTTACATGCATGCACCAAGTTTACAAAGAAAATAATCCTGCAGGCATTGCATAAATATGAGGGATATAGTAAAATTTTGAAGTGTTACCCTTGACCTTTAACCCTGACCTTTGACCCCATGAGCCCTAAATTCCCTAGATAATCACTGCCAGTCAGTACATGCATATATACTATGTTCCATGAAGATACCTTGAACCATTTCCAAGATATGGAGATAAAAGTGAAATTTTAACATTTTTACTTGACCTTTGACCTTTGACCTCATAACCCCCAAACTTTCACCAGAGAATCTTAATTGGGTAATACATGCATACAGTCACATAAGTTTCAAGAAAAAATCTTCAGGCATTACACAGATATGGGGGAAATAGTGAAATTTTGAGCATTTGATCTTGAACTTTTGACCTTTTACCTTGAGCATGTGCACCCAAACGTTGATAGGCACAACTTCACCCCCGAATACACATACATGCCAAGTATCAAGAGGATACCTCAAAAGGTTTTTTAGTTTTACATTGTCCACAAAATTCATTACGGACGGACAGATGGACGGATGGACAGACGGACGGACCGAAGGATGGACAACCCGAAAGCATTATGCCTCCGGCACCACTCCGTGGCGGAGGCATAAAAATGGATTTCTGGCAAAAAGAAACAAACAAAAAAAACCACCAAAAAACAAAAAAAAAAAAAAACAAAACAAAACAAAAAAAAAACTATCCATTGTTCTATACAACACATAATTCACATGTCTTTGCAAATCTTGGCCTGGCACAAAATTCACCAAAGTTTCATTCATGCATAAATTTCTGGCTTTCTAGTATTATCTCCCAAATGTGACCGGCGACAACGGTTTCAGGCAAAAGTCGGGAATTTTGAAAATTCATTTTTTCACTGAATCACATTGCCCATTTCCTAAGCTTTCCATTTATATAAAATACTTGTATTCTTCGACACCATAAGTGGGCATAGAAAGAGAAATAAAATACACTTTTTAAGTTGTTAGCCTGACAAAATTGCGAGAAAACAGGCTTAGAAGATTCACCTCTTTCTCAAAGACAATGTCCAAGCGGCGATGCGGGGAGAATCACCCATCCATACGATGGTGCCAATTGATGTTAAGCTCCGCCTCTAGCAACCACATCGCCTTCTGATTGGCTCACTGAGAGAGTCAAATTTCCCGGGCACCTTCCTCGGAGCTCAGCGTATGGAGCCGAAAAACAATGCGTTTCGCTCGGGTTTGTTTTCCACTACGTCTTTCAAGATGGCGAATACGATAATTACACGTATGGTGTACATGCACATGTGTATGGTGCACGCATTACGCAATGGCATCCACACACCATGACCGTGTGCATGTAACACACTTACTAATCGCGTTTTCACTGTGGTTGATTTGTCTTTATCATTGGCGACCCTTTTGAAGGCGGAAAATTGCTAGTGCTGGCAAGGGTCACGCTTCCTGTTTGTTTTTCTTTGAGACATGCATATGTTGCTTTGTTCGGTGGTGCTAAATAAATTAAAATAAACAAACACGACTCGTTAGTTTTGTATGAACTTGACGTGTAATATTTGAATATAATTTGTCACAGGTGACCGCTCCTTTCCTCTCATCTACCTTCCATTGAGTCAGTCTGCTGTCATAATTTTTACTACATGTACAAGTAGGCAAATTTGAGAATATTTAGTTTTCTTTTCACACGATTATGTTATGCAACATGATTTTGGTTTCACTTCCGTTGTCGAACATTGCGGTAGAATAGTTTGGATAGAAAGCCAAACGAAGAGCACGCACTACAGAGCGAGCGTATATAAACCACTGTACCAAGAACAATGGCGCATGTAATCGTGCACGCGTGGACAAAGCATTCCCCAAACGCTGCAACTGGTGTCTCCGAAAGGCGAATTATGTAAATGTGTGCGATACACCAGCCAATCGCGTGCGAGACCCTGCGCCGTAGCAACGCTGGGGATATTGGCGCGGCGTTCGAACGAAGCTCGAAACTGACGAGTGCGATCCAACATAGGGTGCTTAAAATTCCATTTTCGATAGGAAAAACTTAGTCTTATGCAATGAAATTTAGTGTAGATGTAGAAAACATATCAAAGATTCGATTTCTGCAAAAAACCTAAATCGACAAAAATAATGGTCAAAATCTTTGTACCCCGCATAGGAGGGAATTTGCTCTTGCAACTTTTGCCTGAAACCGTTGTCGCGGGTCACAAATATTGAAGACACTGGAATATACAGTCCCTTTAACCAATGGTTAAAGTAACATATCTGACGTACCTCTTGAAGGTGCTGTCATTCTCATGGCTTTATTATAATGCCCAAATCAAAATATAGAATGACATACAAAGAATAGAGTCACATGATTTTTTACAAGGTATTGCAAATACAGTTAAACTCGCGTAAGTCAATCTTCTCGGGACTGAGCAAAACACATCGACTTAGGCGATTTTCGACTTGTGCGTAAGTCAAAAAAAATTGACTTACAGTTTCACCACAGGTACATTATATGTTTAATGTACATGTATGTTGTCTACTCTGGAGCCGAGAGCTGTAATGGAGCGGTGTGCCGCAGCACGGGTCGCCCAGCAGGGCCGCGGCTAACTTTGCATGGACAGTGCATTAGTATTGGCACAGGTCCGATTACTTTACACCCTTGTTAAACCTTGGGGAAGTGAATATGAACAATATTTGAGCAGTGATTGATTCCAGTTTACCATACCGTGGCTTGAAATGTGTGTAGAGGTGCAATTCTGATTTACCCGTGCCCGTAACTTTCCCCCTACTTTCCGCTTTGAAAACTCAGCAGCTTCATCCATTATACCACTCCACTGCACAGCGCTGCAAATGCCAAGCTACATGTACACTGCAAGCTCAATACTGTACATGTAAATGAACGCATGTGTACTGTACGAACGCTGTACGTATGTAGCGCGACAGGTGACAGGGCTGTACCAGCAGACCTCCAAATACGAAGAGAGTTAAACGATCCCATGCGATAGCTTTGAATTTTGATTTTAGATCATTTTTTTTGTCACCTCAAACTCATCTGACAAACAAAATAATGATGAGTAGAGAAAGAAATAAAGAAGAGAAAAATGAACACAAATAACAGATTCTGAAAGAAAGATGTTGAATCACTCAATCACTGAGCAGAGTAAACTCACCTGGCGGTCCTAATGAAGAGTTTCATGACAACAATGTAGATGATGGTCAGAGGCAGTACAGCCACCAGAAAGAACCAGGAGACGATGGCATTGACAATGATGCCTGAGATTGCCATTAAGATGAACCTCAGAATCTGGACTATCAGGGCACCCATACGCTGCTCAGAGCAAGAATGACAGGAAAGAACAGTGATGAAGGGGCGGATCCAGGAATTTCGTAAAGGGAGAGCGCTGACAAAGATGGTTTCTTTAAAAATAAAATAAAAGATAGAAGGGGGGCACGTGTTCACTTTTTCTTTGTTTTTAGTTGAACACAAAAAAAATAAAGGGAGGGCCCACACAACGCACCCCCCCCCCCCCCCCGATCTGCCACCAGTGATGGGTCATCAGTTGAAACAGACCGTGTTTATTACAGACACACACACACACACACAGACACACACAAAATATTAATAATGCAGCTTATGCAGTAACTTGACTTATTGCACTCTGATATAAAAGGCATCAGTGGTATTGCTCATCATTTCTCTTAGTATAGTATTGTGTTGCCAAGTTTAGGCCCTGTCACATCTTTCTGGGCAAGCTACGCTGTGAGTTAGCTCAGTCAGTAGCACATCTGCCTCACAATCCAAAGGACCTCGTTTGATTTCCCCTCTAGTAAGAGGCAAAACACTCTGTCCCTCGGATAAGACATAAAATGGAGGTTCCATGTGTGAGAGAGTCACAATTCACGCATTATTTATTCATTGCAAAGAGCAGGGTGTTAACCAGGTGAGGTGGTCCCGCCATACATCCAACTGGACCCCATGGAAGACCAGCTATTGCAGCTGAATATGAGCTATCTAGCCATCTTTCTGTTGGAAATGAAACAAGGAAAAGTAGAAATTACGCGGTGCGTAATATATGTCCCCGCCGGAAGTAGCATTTAGTAGCAAAATGTACAATATAGGTAAAAAGATCAAGGTCAAAGGTCAAAGAAGTCAAAGGTCAAAATTCTATGTAGAAGTTTTGAAGCCCTCACCTAGTGCCATCACATAAAGCAAACGGAATCGAAATCGGGTTAGAAATGGCGAAGGAGTAGCATTTTGTAGCCAATGTACAATATAGGTAAAAAATCAAGGTCAAAGGTCAAAGAAGTCAAAGGACAAAATTCTGTGTAGAAGTTTTGAAGCCCTCACCTAGTGCCATCACATAAAGCAAACGGAATCGAAATCGGGTTAGAAATGGCGAAGGAGTAGCATTTAATAGCAAAATGTACAATACAGGTCAAAAATCAAGGTCAGAGGTCAAAGAAGTCAAAGGTCAAAATTCTGTGTAGAAGTTTTGAAGCCCTCACCAAGTGCCATCACTTAAAGCAAACGGAATTGAAATCGGGTTACAAATGGCGAAGGAGTAGCATTTTGTAGCAAAATGTACAATTTAGGTCAAAAATCAAGGTCAAAGGTCAAAGAAGTCAAAGGTCAAAATTCTGTGTAGAAGTTTTGAAGCCCTCACCTAGTGCCATCATATAAAGCAAACGGAATCGAAATCGGGTTAGAAATGGCGAAGGAGTAGCATTTTGTAGCCAATGTACAATATAGGCAAAAAATCAAGATCAAAGGTCAAAGAAGTCAAAGGTCAAAATTCTGTGTAGAAGTTTTGAAGCCCTCACCTAGTGCCATCATATAAAGCAAACGGAATCAAAATCGGGTTAGAAATGGCGAAGGAGTAGCATTTTGAAGCAAAATGTACAATATAGGTCAAAGGTCAAGGTCAAAGGTCACAACTGAAATTCTTTATAGAAGTTTCAAAGCTCCCATGTAGTGCTATCATATAAAGCAAACAGAATCAAAATCGGGTTAGAAATGGCGAAGGAGTAGCATTTTGAACATTTTGATCACACACGGACGCACGGACGGACGGACGGACGGACACACGGACGCACGGACGGACACACGGACACACGGACACACACACGTACGGAGCCCGTTTCATAGTCCCCTGCTCGAACTCGTTCGGCGGGGACAACAAACAGACAAACGTGGGCTTGTCGGGTGAAAGGATTTCCAGCATGCAGGACAATGTCTGCAGGCAGAAGGACAAGGATTTGGTCAAGTTTCACATGCATCATACCTGCTGGATGCTTGCTACTTACACTGTACGTTCTACTTGTGTGTAATCCTTGTAAGCTGCAAGTATAGTATAGTCCACTCCACACCTGCAGAACTGACCGGTTACACAGATGTTGGCAGTATCAACACCGTTTCTTGCCAGTGAAACGCCTGCATTTATGCTGATAGAATGCCCGCAGATGACATGGGTGTCCAGTTTCTAGGCACAGATCCAAGGGCTACCTACGTACTGCAAGCGGGTTAACTGTCTGTATTTAAACTTGAGGCAGCCATGGGCCTCCTACTGGTGGTGTGTGTGGACCTCTGCTGGTAATCCCCTGTAATTTACCTGGAACAAGTTTTGAGCATGCTCAAAACTGGGATCTGGGAAAATTGGACTTGCTTGGGCATCTCCTGGCGACTATGGGCGAGATGTGCAGACCATCTGCAGGGACCTCTGGGTAGCAAAAATTGTGACCCGCAAGTCACAAGCAAGGCTTTGCCTGGAAAGGTGTGACAGGCCCTTGAGCATGGTCATAACTTGTTCCAGGTGAGTCACAGGGATTTCTCACCGAGGTCCATGCAGAACACCAGCAAAAGGCTCGTAGCGGCAACAGCCCGCAGACAACATAACTCCCACGCAGGTAATGCACAGTTGTAACGTAGGTACTGTGCAGTGCCCATACTGTATGTCGCTCGTAACAAGAACAAAGTAAAACGTACGTAGCATGCGTCCAGCAAGCAAGACGCAAGCGAAATTCGCCCAAATCCTTGTTCGCTTACAGAAAATTGTCCTGTGTGCTGGAAAATCCCTACATGCAACAAGTCGCGTAGCTTAATTGCCACAAAAGGTGTGACAGGGCCTTATCTAGTACCAAAGGAACCAGCATAGTAAGGTGCTTAATTATAACTCAGACAGTTATAACAGCAAGAGATATCAAACCATTATTGAGAGATTATCACTGACCTCGTCCAGGACTTGAATATCAGACGCAAATCTATTCAAGATTCGTCCAATGGGTGTGATGTCAAAGAACCTGGTGCCAGAAAATAATGCAGACAGTAAGTGAAGACAGGCATTCTCTCACTTTAGCTACGTACTCCACAATGATAATGTGCATCAACATAACACTGTTATACACATACAAAGTGTGTCATTATAAAAGTCTTTTAATCTTTTAATTTTAGGACAAAAAAACAATGGAGAGTTTCTTTTACAAAAGAGAAGACATGATGGGGAAAATATGGGTGCAAGTGACAGTCAAAGGAAGGAGAAAAAATGAAGAAAAGGAAAGAAAAAGAGGAAAAGAGAAGAGAAAAAAGGAACTGGAGAAGAAGCCTTATAAAAAAGTGTGTCATATACTACCTATCAGATTCACTGGAATTTATAACTGTTCATTATTCATCATGATATCAATATCAAGATAGGAGGAAGCCAGCTGTATGTTAAATGCATTGTGCTACTATTATTCCTCTCAGCATACAAATGTGTCTTTCTGACAAAATAAGGCATACAAGTGACTGATTAAAACTAGAAGTGTCGATACAGCTATTGGTATCATTGTGCTATAGCATTATTCTCCCAACAGGTCTATGGTACATCGTAACAATGTGAAATACAACTTTCACATGATAGACAAGAAATTGGCTTGTTGGAAAGTTTGATGGCACAACCCAAGTACGTGGTGAGTGGTCATTCCTCGACCCAAGTTTCACTTGACCTGTGACCTTGTACCCCTGTCAATAACTTTATCTACATGATCACGAAAAAACTTGGATAGATATATGTATATATACAAACTTGAATGTTATATACCAATCTTCATAACAACACTTTAAAAGATTGGAAGAAATGTGAAAATTTTTAGCACACAATACATGTAATTTATATTTTTGACAAGTTTAGTATCTCTCATTTCTTATTTTTCCTTTCTTTTCCTTTTGGTGTCCTTCTCCCCTGCGCTTAGAAGCATGGCATTAAGCATGCTACAAATACAATTTATTATCACTATTTTATAGGCATAAAGACAACGAAGCAGTGTTGTTTTGCCAAGTTTGTACTGTTTACAAAGGTTGCTTCCACAGATAATTCAGGGTATAAAAGTATACATCACTCTAAAAGTCTTCTGTCTAATCTCTTCCCCCCCCCCCCCCCCCCCCACATTTCTGTCATTCACAAATTGTTTTGCTGTGGAAACAGCCCTTTACACAAATTCTTCTGAACAACCCCAGAATTGTTCTGGCCATGGGTGAACTTAACAATACTCTACCCTTAGTTACCTTAAAGGAGCGTGGCTAATCCTCTCCAGCATGAGTTTGTGCATGGTGCGTGAAGCAAAAAGTAGCCCGATAATATTTATGGTGGTCCAAATTGTATCCAGCACAAAGTTCGCCGCATTTAAGCCAGCATAGCCACCAAGGTATTTGTCCACAATTTCCTGGGCCTCCTCCTGCACAGTGCACAATAATTTGGTGAAGGCAACAAAGGTATTTTAATGTTCCACATTCCTCATGATCCCCTAGGAAACTGTGGTGCCTAAAGATTACATAAGGTTTATGCCATAGCAGCTGAGGATTGATTTCCACTTAACCCGTTCCTTCCGCAATTCTTTGAGTGTCTTAAATGCCCCAAAACAAGATTCTTTTTGCCCGTTGACAGAGAATGGACAGGTTGGTAATCCGCCTGAGTGAAAGCAGTCAAGCGGTACATGTATCCCCTTTCCACGGTCAAGATGAACTACATGTGCCATCAAACAATGAAAATATCAATCGAGTGTAAGGTATGAATAGAGCGTGCACTGATGTGCTCACAGACTCTTTTGTTATACACAAAACTGGGTACTTGAATGGGATGATTGGGGTCAGCAAACACAGAAATGTACTTGAGCTCAGTTTCAATCGCTATGTACATGTTCATACGAGTTTTGATAGCAAAGCAGGCGTGAACTCAATCAGAAAAAAGGTGATATGTCATGATATACACATTTTTCCAACAGAAAGATAATATATGGTGATAGAGTGAACTCTTATCTTTTTATCAAACCCATTTTTCTGGGTATTACAACACAAAGAAACATGAATTTAGGTCTCAATTTAAAGTAGGCACTCTTATCTCCATCTTGCATATATCAGTTGCTCCCACTGGAACCTGGTATACCAGGTTCCCGTAAGGAACGAGTTTTAAAAAAAATAACAAGGAAAAGTAGAAATTACGCGGTACGTAATATATGTCCCCGCCGGAAGTAGCATTTTGTAACAAAATGTACAATATAGGTAAAAAAATCAAGGTCAAAGGTCGAAATTCTGTGTAGAAGTTTTGAAGCCCTCACCTAGTGCCATCACATAAAGCAAACAGAATCGAAATCGGGTTAGAAATGGCGAAGGAGTAGCATTTTGTAGCCAATGTACAATATACGTCAAAAATCAAGGTCAGAGGTCAAAGAAGTCAAAAGTCAAAATTCTGTGTAGAAGTTTTGAAGCCCTCACCTAGTGCCATCACATAAAGCAAACAGAAGTGAAATTGGGTTAGAAATGGCGAAGGAGTAGCATTTTGTAGCAAAATGTACAATACAGGTAAAAAATCAAAGTCAAAGGTCAAAGAAGTCAAAGGTCAAAATTCTGTGTGGAAGTTTTGAAGCCCTCACCTAGTGCCATCACATAAAGCAAACGGAATCGAAATCGGGTTAGAAATGGCGAAGGAGTAGCATTTTGTAGCCAATGTACAATATAGGTCAAAAATCAAGGTCAAAGGTCAAAGAAGTGAAAGGTCAAAATTCTGTGTAGCAGTTTTGAAGCCCTCACCTAGTGCCATCACATAAAGCAAACAGAATCGAAATCGGGTTAGAAATGGCGAAGGAGTAGCATTTTGTAGCCAATGTACAATATAGGTCAAAAATCAAGGTCAAAGGTCAAAGAAGTGAAAGGTCAAAATTCTGTGTGGAAGTTTTGAAGCCCTCACCTAGTGCCATCACACAAAGCAAACGGAATTGAAATCGGGTTAGAAATGGCGAAGGAGTAGCATTTTGAAGCAAAATGTACAATATAGGTCAAAGGTCAAGGTCAAAGGTCACAACTGAAATTCTGTGTAGAAGTTTCAAAGCTCCCATGTAGTGCTATCATATAAAGCAAACAGAATCAAAATTGGCTCATAAATGACAGAGAAGTAGCAAATTGAACATTTTGATCACACACGGACGCACAGACGGACGGACGGACGGACGGACGGACACACGGACACACACACGTACGGAGCCCGTTTCATAGTCCCCTGCTCGAACTCGTTCGGCGGGGACAATTAGCATTACCAAATCATGGTCTAGCTGTCCAACACAGTGAATCACCTGCTTACAAAACACGTTATCATGCATGGCGAACTATGCAATATGCCAAAGAGCAACATGATTGTATATACAGTTCGACCTCGATTATACGGCCTCCTTTTTTCCGGAAATCTCTATTATCCGGACACATTAACGCAGTGAAGGACTTTCATCCAAAAAATTGAGAAAAAAAAAGTGACTTTAACATCTTTTTATGGATCTATTTCACTAATTTCATAAGATGTGTATGATTGTAGGTTTCTCAATATCTAATAAGGTAAACCATGTATGATTTTCACATAAAAATGCAGGGTACGGTACCTGCCTAGCTGCCAGTGCATTGGGACGGCAGTTTGGACAGCAGCTATACATTAACATTGTGTCTCCCATATTTGGCCAATTCGCCGGTCCCGACATGGCCAGATAATCGAGGTCGAACTGTACAATGCACAATGGATAAATCTTATAAACTTGCTGTTTTGGTCATTACCTGCTGATTGCTGTTGTTTCTGTGCCAACTTTGGAGAGATCAAGCAAGGTCTTAGACACAAAGCGCAGGACAAATAAATGATTTTGCAGAGCTATCATGGCCATTGCAATACAAGAACCTACAAGTATCTGGTCTGCACACAGCACATTTGTAACATCACACAATGGTAGCGCTACCTCATGCAATATGTACTCAGCCACTGTATATTAAGCAATCTTTACGGCATATCTTAAAAAAACAAAAAAACAAAGAAACAAACTAGAAATGTCACTATGGCGACTAGCACGCCTCCGCCATACAGCATGATTCGCCTAATAGGTCTACAGTACATCCGCTGCACTATGCCACCTGGTCCGGCAGCGTATTGATCCAGATCCAGATCCAGATCCAGATCCAGATCCAGGCAATGTGCAATGACGGTTTCACATAATTGGCAAAATATTAGAATGACATGTTTGTCACAAATGTGTTCAATGTTCACTTTCTTGAACTAGGTTTAATTGGATGAATGGCTATATTTTCTATGAGAGCATGTGTTTGGGGATTTGAGGACTTTTACTTGACTTTCGACCCTTTTATAAGTTTATGCATCGAGTAATTTTCAAGATATGAAGAAAAACTGTAATTTCAGTATTAGATAGCAAATTGTTAGCATTCTAACATGGCCTTTTACCCTTGACCTTTGACATTATGACCCTTAAATTCCAAAGAGAATCACTGTCAGGCAGAACATGCATAGATATATATTCATGATGATACCTTGAGTCACTTCCTCGATATGGAGGAAAAGGTGAAATTCAGTACTTTTATTTGATCTTAGATCTCTTGACCGTTGACTTTTTGGGCAAAAAAAAAAAGAAAGAAACTTCCCAGAAAATCTCTATCGGGTAATTATACATATATACACCAAGTTAAAAAAAAAAATCCTGCAGGCATTGCATAGATATATGAGGGGAAAAAGTGATATTTAGAAGAGTTGACCTTGACCTTTGACCCTTGACCTTTGACCCCCATATTCCCTAAATAATCACTGTCAGTCATGACATGCATATGTATTATGTTCCATGAAGATACCCTTAACGACTTTAGAGGTATGAAGGGAAAAAAAGTGAAATTTTAACATTTTCACTTGACCTTTTATCCTTGACCTCTGATCCTTGACCTTTGACCTCTTGATGCAAAACTCTAACCAGAGAATCTTTATTCGGTAGCAAATGTATACAGTAAATTTCAAGAAAATACCATCAGTCATTGCATAGATATGGGGAAAATAGTGAAATTTTTAGCATGTGACCTTGACCTTTCACCTTGAGCACTTGCACCCAAAAGCACAACTTCACCCCCTCATACACATACATGCTAAGTTTTGTTACGATACCTCAGACGATTTTTCAGTTACGCTGCCACAAAATTTATGGACAGAAGGAAGGACGGACGGATGGACGGACACAAGGATGTACAACCCGAAAACATAATGCCTCTGGCTCCACTTCATGATGGAGGAATTAAAAAAGACAACAACTAATGTGACATACTTTTATTGAAATGTAGCTGTCCTGCACGCAGCATATTTTAACATCACATAATGGTAGCTCTACCTCATGCAATACTCGGCTATTGTATAGCAAACTTTATGGCATGTCTAACATAATACTAATGTGACACTATTTTTCATATTAGTTTTATTTGCAACTTTGACATAACAGCGTTCCACACACACAAGCAATAATTCTTCACATTAGACGATCAATTATTTTCAAAATCCTAAGGTGGAGCTTGTTATTGATAATAACACACACAGCCAAAAACGTTAGGAAATATGCAATATCAGGTAGAAATACAAATGAAAATTGTTGTCAAATTCAGTAGAGTGATTAAAGTTTTGGTCAGAATAAAATCATCCCTCATCCTTTTTCTTTTTCCTTGTTTTGTCATTAAAGTTCGGATACAACGTATACAGATTTGTGGCTTCATACAAACTGGCAAATACTGGACACCAGCAAGCAACCTACTGAAAGGAAGTCTAGGTTCTTATTTTGTCATGACGATCATGAATTGATTTCTAATTGATCCAAGACTCTCACCTTGGTAATGTTGGTCTTGTTGTTAGCAGCATCGGACCAGGCGGAGAGCCAGAAGTCAGTGCCTGCTTTGGCTGCAGCCTGTGCTACTGCAAAAAGGATGACAAAGAAGAAGGTGAAGGGACCGCAGATTTTGACGAAGAACCAGTAGCACTTGAAGGAGACGGAGCCAGTGATTCGCTCTTCCTTCTCTATGATCTTTCCACCTCCGTCGCTCTTTCCCTTTTCAGCCTCTGCAACGGAACATCACAATATAAACTTTCATCCACCACAGTATCACTATTATTTAGAAAACATTTTGAATGTTCTCAAGTATTAATTAATCATCACTTTTACATTTCACTCACTGCTCTTGACAATCAATCATTTCGTGAGGCTTAAAAATCGTAGCATCCCTTTAGCTCCTCATAATCTGGAAGATCTTTTACAAGGTGTCACAAATGTACCCACTAGTAGTTATGTATAAGTACTGTATGCATGGTTGTTTTAATGTGTATGTACACAGGTTGACCAGATTAATGGAGAACATTCTATGTGGTATAGATATAGTACATACAGGCAGGCTGACCAGATCAGTGGAGAATTTTCTAGGTGGTATACAATGTAGCTATACAGTACATGCATGTAACAGGAAAACATTACAGCTCACTCAATCTAGAATGATTTCACCCATTCCAGAATGTTCTAGGAAGTGCTTACATGTTTGGCTGAGTGAGGCACTGTCCCTGTAGTCCAATGTGATTGGTAGTTAATTTTGGCAATGATGTTATGCACATATTGTAGGCAGTGAGTCATCCAGGATTCCTGGAACTTAGACTTGCTAGTATGTTCAGGTATGTGGCCCCAGGTTGGAGAGAGTTACAGAATATGCTAGAAAGGGGTGAATGGATATAAAAGCCGGATAAATTCTGCAGTAGGCAGAGTACCCAACACCTCTGCTCTGAGAGTTACGTCACTTCTGACTCTGAAGCGACTTGTTATAGTCAGTCCTGTGTTACCTGCTGACCTGTTATGTTTGTGGAGATAAGGCCTGGGAGACATTTTGCCTGCAGATAATTCATTTGCCTACATTGGAGATAGACTCCATTTCAATGTCAATGGACATTGCTACGGAAAAGCTGTGACGGGCTGGATTCCTAGCTGAACATTATTGAGCGAATCGTCATTCAACGCATTGACTGGATGTGGTCGTCGTAACGTTGGATTCTGCACATTTCGCTGTGGACATTATACCGTGGATCTATAACGTGGATATACCGTGGACCTATAACGTGGACATATATCCTGGATTTATACCATGGAGTATTGTAACCTGCGCCTCTGGATTTACATCAGAGGTATCATTCATCGGTGCATCAAACATCGTATTTGGACATCACCAGGGGACTATATGAACATTGTGATTAAGATTATGCTGTAATGCATGTAAGTGATTCCATTACCGATTTGTAATAGTTCTTTTAGTGATCATTATTGTACTGATGTGAAACTGATTACCAGTCTGTCCCACAATATCACTGTTAATAAACCGCCTGAACATTAGATGATGGTTTCTTTTGTGCGATCATTCTCAGAGTGATTTTGGTCGTAACAAAGGTCTTGCACATATTAGTGCTTATGTGCAAGAAACTTACAGAGGGAAGTTCACAGCTCTTATGATTGGAAAGTTTTTGGAACTTTTCATATTATATGGATGTCTATGTTAAGTACTATGGTGCTGGCACACTCAATGAGTGTGCATTTTCATCTGTTCTTTTCTTCTTCTTTTTTTTTCACTTTTATGATTACTGTTTATGTTGATGTTGTTTAGTGACATATTTCGTTTTGAGTGATCCATGTATTACAAGCCTGGCTTTTCCAGTGAATCACTGTTTCCCTCCTTTTGTCAACCTTTCAAAAGTATGCATTGATGTTAGTAGTTATTCTACTTTGTTGTACACACTGTATCTTATCATAATTATACTTTAAAAAGATGGTACAGTATTGGTGGAGATGAAAATTGGGCTTGTAACTTTTTGTGAGATACCAAGAAAACACTTATGATATAGTACAGAGCATACATTTTAAGAGGAATTCAAAGTTTATTTGATGAAAATCAGGTTTGGAATGACTGAAACATCCAAAAACAAAGTGATCAAAATAAAGTGTGGGTCCCACACTTCATTAGAATCGCTTTTTATTAGGATATCTCAGCCATTTCAAAACCAATTTTCATCAATAAACACTGAATTCCTCATAGAATTACATGCTCTTTCATATTTCATAAGAGGTTTCTCATTATCTCACCAAAAAATGTTAGAAACCTCAAATTAGATCTCAACCAAAACTGTACAATCCCTTTAAAATCCATATTGCATTTACTAGGTATTTTCTTTTTCAAACTGACCAAACAATGTGATGGTGTAATGCATACTATGTACATTGTACCGGTACCAGTATTTTGTTGTAGTCTTTGTTGAATGTTGGATGGAAAATGAATGAAACTGAACTGATAAACTCAAATGAACATGAAATCTCTCTCCTTTTGTAAAGTATAGTTCCAACTGAAACAATTGAAAGAAGGTCTTTTTTTTTTTCGTCCAAATGCAATAAACATATTTTCTTGTTATTAGGTAAAAGCACATACAGGGAGATGAAAAACTTATACTGACACTCTCGTAAAATGCCAAAGTACCTCGAAGTTTGACTTTGTTTGTCTGCAACACCTGTTTGACCAGTTTCTGGCGCTCTTTGGCTATTTTTGTCTCATCTTCGGACTCTGGCTCGGACCCAGTGATCTCCTTCACTGTAACGTCCCACAGCTCCATCAGCTCTGGGTCCTTTTCACCAATCTCCTTCATGGTCCCCTTGTGACCGATCAGACCATCCTTCATGTAGATAACCTACCGTGGTAGCCAGGGAGACACACATATTTGACAAATTGATGAGGAGAATGAAGAATGTTGGCTGGTTGTCTGACTGAATACTTTTAAAAATTACGCACGTAAAAAGCACAACTTGGCTTTACATTTATCAAAAGTATAATTATCAATCAAAAGCATTATCAATGAGCATGTTGGTCATCATCATAACAAGTTTCTTATCTGTCACTATCTAGTAATATCATCTTTTAAAAGAAATCATTTATTTCTGGTTTGAGGAATTGTTAAGGTTCTTTCTCTTTATTTCCCTCAAAAATGAATGCTGTTTACCCTAGCATTTGTCATCATCATTATAACTAGAAAAACTCTCGGAGAGTGCAGACCTCCGGCAAGTCAGTAACTCATCTCCATCCATACACGCATGCAGTTTCCCAGTGTAAAAGCATTTTGTGTATGTCATTAGCTTCCAGCTGCGTGGCGCCTTGCCTGAACAGAGCACGTGCATATATATGTAAACCTCAAATATTTGCAGCTAGAACTCCCAAATTCACTGACCTTATACAGCTGTATGTCAAATGATCAAAAAAATCCCTGGATTACTATCAAAATTTAATCATCTGTTCCTTGAGTCACTTTCAACTTTTAATTCAAGTTTCATTCAAACTTGCCCACAACTTTTTAAGTTATTTTGCAAACAGACAAACCAATGTTGATGATCACTTAACCTTCTCCTTAACCTTCTCCTTCCTTGGAAAAGGCATTTAGATACAAATTTGATAAATGAAATGAAAATTAAGGTTATATCCTTATTTCTTGTGCCTGTACCTCAGCTTTGCTGATGTCCTGTCACTTGTTCTGTAATTGCATCATCACAAAGCATTAGCTAGCTTACTGTTAAAGTGAATATTTTTGCGCAACACAAATAATTTTTCGAGTATGATTAATTTCCATTTTGCAGAATCAAGGCATATAATTAGTGGAACATATGACAAACAAAAGAATTCACATTCTTTTAGTTTCACACTTGTTTGTGGTCACCCAAAATTTTCACACTGTGAAATTTCCACTTTTACAGTGTCAGCAATCACCATCATTCTCCATTCTCCATCAATGACAACACTTCCATCTTTGCATGTCACATCCTGCTCACCTGGTCAGCATGCTCCAGGTACTGCACCTGGTGGGTGACCAGGATGACCGTCCGCTGGTTGCCAATGAGGAACTCCATAACGCCATGGTAGAACATGTCGCTGCCAACATGGACATCCAGGGCAGAAAGGGGGTCATCCTGCATGAACAGAATGGGGCAGGGATTTATCAACAGAGGATGTGTAATGTCCAGAGATGTCCAACAGGAATGTGTGATGTCCTGAGCATGACCTCTGATCTCTACTTCTAGCTGGCAAATTTTTCAGCTAGTGACTGTTTGGCCCATAGACTATTATACAAATAACGACTGCTACAGAGGGAGATGGTAAAATTATTTGCACCGAGGTGATTTCTCAACAGTGCTATGTCCCGAGACGAAGTCGAGGGACATGGCACTGTTGAGAAATCACCGAGGTGAAATAGTTTTATCATGGCCCGAAAGAAAACAGTCAATATTTGTTTTATATCCCTCTCAAGCATTTTACTAGAGTGATGACAAGGTTCCCTTTGGGAAAAATGTGCAGGTTTAACGTTAAATCTAACCTTAGGCCGTGGCAGTGCAGCAGCAGTGCGTGCAGCGCGTAGCGAATGACACCGCTGCGCTGTATGTTTAGGCCACTGTGTATTAAACCGTTGTTGATTCCTACGCAAGAGCTACACTGCTACAGCGTGCAAAACTCCGAAAGATCAAGGAGGTCCAGGACTAGAAGTAGGCCTAAAGCGGCTTCGTTACCCAGATCATCTTCAAAATCGGTTTTAGTTCATTCCTAATTTGTACCTGATATGTTGTCCTTCTGCTGTGATCATTCCTCCGTTACTTGAAGCAGTCACTATGTCAATTGAGTTGAACTGCATTGATCACACACACCATCGCACCACAGATTTCTGTAATTCCGCCGTTGCGCACCGCGCTAGCACTAGCTAGCTACAAGCCCCAGGACTGTCGCTAGCTAAAGTATCGCTTACGTGCACTGCATACATTCTAAAGTGAGAAATGTAGATATCAATCACACGATCACGATTGAGTGCAGATCATGGATTCCCAAAAGTACTATATCACGCTGGCCAGTAACTCTTTGCACTGCATCCAGCTGCTCATAGCTAGCTAGTAAAACTACACCATTTTGTGCTCTGTATAATCCCATGGCAAGAAACTTTACATGAGGGATATAAAAAGTAATACTTTGTATGCCTTTACCAGTGCTGATCCCTAAGCCACTTTTTGGTTCATGTCATTGAAACAGTTTTTGAACTAGAGAAGCACTCTGAGAGCGCAGACCTCCGCTAAGCATGCAGCTCATTTCCACCATTGATCTTGTTCTTCCATAGAGATATCAGTGATTTCCACCCATACGTACTTATAGCGTTGTGTGCTGAAAAAGCCGCCAGATTTCCCAATATAGAATCCTTTGTTACGTCATAAACCCTCAGCTGCACCGCACGCCTCGCCCTTGCAGAAACTAGACCACGCACTTTAGTGCGCGCATGCAAACCTCAAATATGCGCAGCCTGAACTCCCAGGTTCATTGACCCTACCAGCAAAAATATCAAAAATCCTTCATAAATTCCCCCAAAATTCTCGGATCACTACCAAAAGTTAATTGTTTGTTACTTGTGTCATTCTCAACCTTTCCTGCAAGTTTCATCCCAATCCGTTCACTACTTTTTGAGTTATTTTGCACACAGACAAACTAACAAACGAACCAATGGTAACGAAAACATAACATCCTCCCTTGGCGGAGATAATAATTATTAATGAATCTCCGATATCAGTGAAAAAGAATGACTTCTCCTTCCAAGGCTCTCTCAGTAAAGATATGTCCCTCTCAAGTTTTCTCTAGCTGACATGTTACAAACATCAACATTGGCCAGAGTATTCAAGAATGTCCAGTGATGTAGTCTATACAAGATTTTAGAGCATATACAGGCATACATTGTGCATTGAAAACCAGCATCCCATGCAGGACAAGACATACATTATTATACACCACCTATTTAGAATGTAGCTATCCGATTGGTCGATTGCCCATCATGTGACATTTAGTGCAAAAAGTTCCAACACACGCTCTGGCTGTCATTCGTGCAATTTTGTTTGAGCAAAATGGATAGTGCATGGCTGACATCATATGCAATATGGTAGGCATTGCATGTGAAATATACACATTATTCAGGGCATTAGAGTGTATAGTGCCATGATATGTCCGATCGATGTACAATAAAACTTGAAGCAGCATATTAAGGAAAAATTGTATTTCTTCGCTATTGATTGCACCCGCCATTAAAGTACCACATGGACACAACACATTACTGTCAGCGCAAATCTGACAGTATTGCAGCACTTGTAAAGAACCCTCTTCAGGACAGAGACAGAGATATATTAGTGAATTGAGAGATACTGACCAGTATGACAATGTTGTTGAAGCTGTACATGGCTCGGGCCACACTGACCCTCTGCTTCTGGCCTCCACTGAGGTTAATGCCCTTCTCACCAATCTCCGTCTCATCGCCAGCTGGAAGGATGTCAATATCTGGCTGCAAGCAGCATGCCTTGATCACCCTTTCATACCTGATGGGTGGAGACATTCACACATGACTAATGAGCACAAACAAATAAAAGTAAACACACATATATACATATGCACCCCCATCCCCTACCCCCACACATGCATAATATGCAGAGTTATGAAAGGGAGCAGCACTACAGTGACTTCTATCATGTGCATAAACCAGGACAATCACACCATCACACCTTCTGCCACATTTTCTACAACTTTGCTCAAAGGAAAATTATCTTAACAACATCAACATTAAATGCAGTTAAATCTCTCATGACCTTCTGCAAAATACTGTGGTGGACGGGCTGATTTCGCTACAACATGCATTTCCCATAGACACTCAGGACTCGTCCTCAAAGGGTTAGGAATGAAGTCTCCTACTTATCTGTGTGACTCTCGTGGGGAAAGAAGTAGAGAGCAACTAAAAGGTCCTAAAACTATGATTCTGAGTCTTAGATATACCTTCAAAGGAAAGGCAGGGTTATCTCTTTCTTTCTGCAGTATTCATTATATCATTTTTTTTTTTTTTTTTGACTATCAATACGATCTTGATAAAATTTTAAAATGTGACAATGGTATACGATAATGGAAAAACTGCAGAATCCTCTACTAAACCTAATGCTCATTACCGTACTTCAAAACTGTGTACGCTTTGGATACTCAAGCACTCCTTACAATAGTATTAATATGGGATCAAAATGATCAGACCAACAACATCAATCAACTAAACAATGACATAAATAACATTTCTTCATTCTATTGTAAATATCTTCCTACAAATTCTGAACATGGTGGAAATAAGGTGAGGAAAAAGACAGCACGTACTGCATCACTGACCTGTCTGGTATGTATTGATTGCCAAAGAGGATATTTTCTTTCAGGGTTGCATTGACCAGCCAGGCCCTCTGAGCTGCATAGGCAATAGTGCTCAAATCCCTGAGGAGGAATATGATAGAACACAAGCCGACATTCCAATAATAATCACATAAAATCTTCAATGTGATAACTGGGGATTCATCAAATTAACAACTTAAAAATTTTCTAAGGGAGTATTTGAATTCATAGTTTGGGTGATTTCTAATATCCTAGGGTGTCATTGAAATCAAAATGTCATAGAATTTATAGTTAAGATAATTTCCAAAGGGTTTCTCATTAAATTTAGAATTTGGATATTTTCTATGGGAGTCACTGATTCTATAATTTCCATTAAAGATGATATTTAAGGGTGTCATGAATACAGAGTTTGTGTTTAATTTCCAAAGGTGTCATCATAAATACAAATCTAGATAATTTCTAAGAGTCTTGACACTACAATTAGGAGAATTTTTACAGAATGTTACTATATCTATAATTTTTACAATTTCTCAGGGTGTCATTAAATTTTCAGTTTAAATAATTCATAAGAGCATCATCAAGTTTACAACTTGGACCATTAAAAGGTGTCGCTAAATTAACAATCTGGATAATTTCTAAGGTTGTCATTGAATTTACAATTTAGTCTGGGGCAGAAACTGACCTGTTCCACTTGACCTCACCACTAAGAGTGGTCATTTCTCCGAGAATGGCAGACAGTAGAGACGACTTCCCTGACCCTACTTGACCGACGATCATTGTCAACTGACCTATGACAGATGGCATTGGTGGATTGATGTAAGGTGAGAAGCAGAAACAGCATTTACTGTGAAAGTGGATATTTTTGCGCAACTAATTTTTTTGGCTCAGCTGGTTAACCCGTTGAGGACGAGTCCCGAGTATACTCGGGCAGGTGTCTATGGGAAATGCGTGTTGTAGCAAAATCAGTCCGTCTTCAACGGGTTAAGAAGAGTTTTGCATGTTTTTGATTCCGCGGAATTAAGACATCAACTACTGGAACATATGGTAAGCAAAAATATTCGCATGCTTTTATTTTTGTGCTAGCTTCTGGTTGTGCGAAATGCGTGGAAAAATTTCAACACCGCAAAAATGTCCACTTTTACAGTATTCAGAGGTGATGATTAGCATTATAGCATTATAGCATTTATCACATTAGCACAATAATTCAAATCCTGTAAAGCCAACCAGTGAGATATCCCTCTAGCAAAGCAGATTTTATCACACTACAGTTAATTGAGACAATATTATTTATGCACTGAATGCGATATGTGTAAATTGACATACATTGTAAATATGCCCATCCCTACATACCATTTGTGACCGTGCATCACAAAACGAACAAAAAGTTGCACACACTGATTTTGCGTGAGGACTGAAAATAAGTGAAATGGGTCAACCTAGCCAATCTTGACTTTTTCATATTTTCTGAAAGAGCAAGTCTTCTTTCACATTATGCTAAAATTTGGGATCATTAAACGGGCGGGAAAGTGTGTTTATTAGCAGTTTATCTCTAACATTTTTGGTAGAATAGTGTGATTAGGTGTGTCTTTTGAGTCCCTTTTTCATTTCTGAAAAACCTTGTACACACTCTTCACTTTCAACTCTACTAACTTTTGAAAGGATAGTGCTACTACTTTGAAAGATGGCATTAATTATGGACAGAATGTGTTAATGAGGCATGCTTGATTTCATTTTAATCTGATAATCCCTTCATTGTTGTTACTCAAGTGGTTTATTTCCTGGTTTTTTTTTTTTTTTTTGTCCAATTCACAGCCAGCACGGTTTGGTAAAGATTAAGCGTTCGAATAAACACTGTAATTCAGAGCCTCTTTTCTCAGTTCACACTTTTCCTGAGTTTGTGCTTTCTTTCCAATAATCAGGTTAGGTTAGGAGAGTCCATTTGATTTGAGTTATACATCATTTTAAAGCTTAAAGTCTGCTCTTTCAGAATACGGTCTTAACTAAAAATTAATGTCTGGCGACTTTTTGTTTGTTTTGTGGTGCAGGGTCACATTTGACAGTGTATGCTAAATGTATCTACACTGCCCCCCTCCTCCAATCATACAATATTTCACCATGCTTTGCTGGACCTCCAACACATTATATTCACATGGAAATAATTTGGATCACAACTGGGAGATGATGATCATGTCATTTTAGGCAATTTTGGTGTAACACTGGATATCAAAATGTGATGATAGCTATTGCAGTAGTGATTACAACATTCATTTGGACAGTGTAGCACAATTTAATAATCAGTACACAATCTGATGTTTTGAAATTTAGATACACATAATGGAACCTCACCTTGATTTCTGCACTCTAAGCTTGAACACTATAATAATCTTCTAACTATGTCAGCAACTACATGGGGCCTCCAATATGGGATTGTACCATCAAAAATAATACAGATGTATATCAGACGATATAAGTTTCTACCTGTGGGAATCTCCAGATTGATGTCTGACAGAATTGGAGTGAAGGAATCTTGGTCCCACATGAAATATCCATCAGTAACCTGAAGTTTGTCGAGAACACAGTATGATAGATGTAGGCATGCCATCAGAGTATGAATGCTAGGAGATATATGTATAGCCTTTCCAACATGTCATAGTTTATGAAGGGAGCCTTCTGGGACTATTTCCCTTTTGAATGAACACTGTCCAAAAATTGCTGTGATGCAGGAAGTATACTACAGTGAACTAAAACATACACATACATAGCTACAGTAACTATCAAAGATTGAGCCGGTAGTATGACAAGGCTTGACGGACAGTGTGAAATGAATACTTTCTTCTCCATCTGCAACTGTTTGCCTTCGCCTCAAGTACTTTTTAATTTATATGAATACATATAACAAGAAAATATCTTTGTTGGAGCATTGAACATTAATGTTGTTATCATGCAGAATATGTCAGGCATAAGGTAGGGTGTAAGTACATGTACATCCGGTTTGGCTATGTCTGAAATGCGCATTAGAGCTATGGTGTAGCTTGCAATAAAGTTTTAAACTCATTAGACTCTCATCCTTGTTGATGAGACCTCGTTTTGTATTTTGTTCTGTTCTGTTTTTCATACAGACTTAGTAGTAATCAATCTTTAGCTAAAGGCACCTCAATTTATGGTAGAAAATATTGTCAAATCATCATCCAGTTTATTTGTGTGGTGGTGGTGATAAAAGCACTGATGCATGGATAATAGCATTTATTTTTTACTTTTCAGGGTCATCTTTGACATGCTTAACTGGAAATTTTACTTGATTCTTTTAACTTAAAGTGTAAAGTTAGAAATTAAAAGGTAATTGTTAATTGCTGAGTAAACTGATTTGCTTGAAACATATTAGCACAAAGGCCTAATGTTTACTCAAATGGAATACATCAATGAGGTTTACACGTACATCTGTAAGTTTGACAGCTAAGTCAGAAAGTTTAGTCAGAAGAATATGAGATTTGGTGGTGAGAGAAGATACATTTTGAGTATTTTTCCATCAAAAACCAGGACAAAAAGAATGAAAAAACTAGAAATGTCGCTACGGCGACTGGTGTATGCCTCCGACATAATACATGGTTCTCCTAATAGGTCTATAGTACAATGTCTTGACAATGTGTGATGACAGTTTCACACAATTGGCAAAATATTAAAATGACAGGTTTGCCACAAATGTGCTGAATGTTCACTTTCCTAGAACTAGGTTCAATTGGATGAATGATTAAAACGTCAGAGTGCAGGTATTTGGGGGAACTGATGATTTTCACTTGACTTTTGACCCTTTTACAAGTTTATGCATTGAGTAATTTTCAAGGTATTGAGAAAAAGTATAATTTCAGTATCAAATGGTAAACTAGTATTATCGAAACCTGGCCTTTGACCCCACAGTTCCAAAGAGAATCACTGTTAGGTAGAACATGCATAAATATGTAAGTTTCATGACAATACCTTGAGTTATTTTTGAGATATGGAGGAAAAAGTGCAATTTAGCACTTTCACTTGACCTTTGACCTTTTGACCTTTGACCTTTTGGCAAGAAACTTCCCACAGAATATATATTGGGTTATACATGCATACATCAAGTTTTAAAAAAATCCTTCAGGCATTGCATAAATATAAGGAAAGTAGTTATATTTTGAGGAGTTGACCTTGACCTTTGACCCCTGACCTTTGACCCATGACCCCCAACTTCCCTAGATAATCACTGCCCATCAGTACAAGCATATATACTAAGTTCCATGAAGATACCTTGAACCATTTGCGAGATATGGAGAAAAACATGAAATTTCAATTTTTTTTTTCACAAAATAACCTGTGACCCTAAAATCCACACAAAGTATCATCCCCCAAGGATATACCCTCATACCAAGTTTGATGCAAAACCACCACACGGTTCTTGAGATATCGACAAAAACAAAACGGGACGGACGGACGGACGTACGGACGGACGGACGTACGGACGGACGGACGGACAGACAGACGACCCGAAAACATAATGCCTCCGGCCACTTCGTTGGCGGAGGCATAAAAAAGATTAAAGCATTGAACAGAAAAACAAGGCAAGTGCCATAATGTGTCTCGCCCATTGGTGTACAAGAAATTGTACGCGAATGGGATATAACAGATAAAAAAAAAGAGATATAAAAGGGTAAAAATTTATGGCAAAAAAGAAATGTGCCATAGAAATTAACATTGGGCCCTTAAAGTTCGTTGACCCCTGCTTGTGACCTTTGACCTTGTGGTGATCATCCACTCCCCAAGGGACATCTACCATCCAAGTTTGGTCACAAACGGACCTATGGATCAAAAGTTATGACCCATAATAGAAACGCGCCATAAAAACTTAACATTGGGCTCTAAAAGTTTGTTGACCCATGCTTGTGACCATTGACCTTGTGGTGATCATCCACTCCCCAAGGGACATCTACCATCCAAGTTTAGTCACAAATGGAGTTATGGATCAAAAGTTATGATATAACAGATAAAACAAGGAAAAGTAGAATTTACGCGGTGCGTAATATATGTCCCCGCCGGAAGTAGCATTTTGTAGCAAAATGTACAATATAGGTCAAAAATCAAGGTCAAAGGTCAAAGAAATCAAAGGTCAAAATTCTGTGAAGAAGTTTTGAAGCCCTCACCTGCTGCCATCACATAAAGCAAACGGAATCGAAATCGGGTTAGAAATGGCGAAGGAGTAGCATTTTGTAGCCATTGTACAATATAGGTCAAAAATCAAGGTCAAAGGTCAAATAAGTCATAGGTCAAAATTCTGTGTAGAAGTTTTGAAGCCCTCACCTAGTGCCATCACATAAAGCAAACGGAATCGAAATCGGGTTAGAATTGGCGAAGGAGTAGCATTTTGTAGCAAAATGTACAATACAGGTCAAAAATCAAGGTCAAAGGTCAAAGAAGTCAAAGGTCAAAATTCTGTGAAGAAGTTATGAAGCCCTTACCTATTGCCATCACATAAAGCAAACAGAATCAAAATCGGGTTAGAAATGGTGAAGGAGTAGCATTTTGTAGCCAATGTACAATATAGGTCAAAAATCAAGGTCAAAGGTCAAAGAAGTCAAAGGTCAAAATTCTGTGTAGCTAGTTTTGAAGCCCTCACCTAGTGCCATCACATAAAGCAAACGGAATCGAAATCGGGTTAGAAATGGCGAAGGAGGAGCATTTTGTAGCAAAATGTACAATACAGGTCAAAAAATCAAGGTCAAAGGTCAAAGAAGTCAAAGGTCAAAATTCTGTGTAGAAGTTTTGAAGCCCTCAACTAGTGCCATCACATAAAGCAAACGGAATCGAAATCGGGTTACAAATGGCGAAGGAATAGCATTTTGTAGCAAAATGTACAATATAGGTCAAGGTCAAAGGTCACAACTGAAATTCTGTGTAGAAGTTTCAAAGCTCCCACATAGTGCTATCATATAAAGCAAACAGAATCAAAATTGGCTCATAAATGACAGAGAAGTAGCAAATTGAAGATTTTGATCACACATGGACGCACACACGGACGCACATCCACACGGACGGACACACACACGGACGCACACACGTACGGAGCCCGTTTCATAGTCCCCTGCTCGAACTCGTTCGGCAGGGACAAAAAGAGATATAAAAGGGTAAAAATTTATGGCAAAAAAGAAACACGCCATTTTGTTGCAATTAATGTAATGCCAGTGGAAGCCAAATTTCTGTCTGACATAGACCAATAAAGAAATGAATGAATGAATGAATGAATGAATAAAAACTTATCATAAAATGGGTTCAAGAATGTAGCCAATTGGAAGCGCTGAAATGAGTCACGTGTGCTTGTATTAATTTCTCACTAACATGCTCGGTCGGACGTCACAACATTTACACTAGCAGTGCGCACTCAATCAGTTGTTACAAGTGCGTCGCGCGCTACTATACGCGCTGTCAATCCTGTAAACAACTTCTAGTTCGGGATGCCGGCCGGCCTTTCTTGTGTGCATAACATGTGTGGTGTACGTATACTCTTATACGTACAGTATGTGTGGGATTTCGGAGTGCGACGTGTGTGTGAATGTTTGGGACGAACATCTTCGGACATCTTGATCCAAAAAGGTACGTGAAAAATGCTGTTAGTTTTTGACCCATTTTATAAAACAAATGATGCACAGGATTATTTCGTGGCGTTAGTGGAGATGCAGCTCACTCTCGGGTATTTACAATGTAGTGCAACATGCACTCGGCTTCACCTCGTGCATGTTTCACAATTGTAAATACCCTCGAGTGCGCTACGCCTCCACTAACGCACTCTATCCTGTGCATCATTTGTATAACACTGACCCCTGCTTGTGAGCTTTGACCTTGAGGTGACCTTCATATATGGTAAAATGTGACACTTTGTATGACCCCTCTTCTCTCGAAGTGTGATTGCAATTGAAGCCCAGAGTAAAGAGTTATTGAAGTTTTTGTAGCGTTACGGACGGACGACAGACGGACGGACAACGGACGACGGACGGACAGACGCCGCAGGCGATCCCTTAGTCTCCCCTCACCTCCAGTAGGCTCGACAAAAAACCTGAGGCTGATACGTATAACAAGTTTCTGGAAATAGACTTAAAGGGGAAAAAGTGCTTAGTGAAAGAGAATATCTCAACAGAAATAACAAATTTGGTTAAATTTTCACTTGTCCTCCCTCACCTACCAGTCAATAGTTACAAACTCAATATTCTGCCCCTAGATACAATAAATGTATATTTGGATATTTAAGATTCTGAACTAAGTCAGATCATAAAAATCTATGTTAAATGGTAATCAAATGAAAGAGCAGTGATATCCCTCATAGATGTTCCGCACTGTGGATATGGTCAACTTCCATGGTAAATGGTAAAATAATACCTCCAGGAACATCCTGATATAACTGGGTATGACGAACAGCTTGAATTATACTCTTAACAGGTAAGATAAACAATTTTGAGTTTTTCCAGTCTTCTCAATTTAGTACTGTTTGGCCTCAATTGTACATTGTTCAAAATTCTGACCCATATATACACATATTTCTTGATGCATTTCTATTCATTTTGTAGGAAAAGCAAAATTCAACAAAATGCCTAAACCTTTTGTTGCAGACCAGACACAAGAGAGATTAAGATGAGCAAGACAACATGAAATATTAATATAATATGGACTGGCCTTGAGGGGGATAAGACATTTATTGCCTGAACTAGAATTGTATTGCCCGAGTCGAAGACGAGGGCAATCAAATTCTAGTGAGGGCAATTAATGTCGTATCCCCCGAAAGTAGACAGTCCATATCATTATTATTACCCATTTCAGGCATCTTGAGCAGTTCAATAAATCATTACAATGTAAACTTTGTACAACTTCCCAATTCACGGCAACAATTTTCCACTCGGCGCCAGGTAGAGCTCAACACCACATGGCACACTACATCCCTATACACAGGCTAGCTCACGGTACGTGGCGCGCGTATAACAGCGAACTCACACAGTAACAGCGATCATCCTTTAGTTTTACGTGTTAACCTATGGGATTTTGCCCTTCGTCGCAAAACCACTCCGCGAGAAAACTGTCATCAACAGCAAATTTTCCTCACTGGGAGCTCAAGTGCCCGGATGCTATATTCCCCTCATTTTTAACACGCAAATCCCATAGGCGTTTGTCAAAGCGGGGAATATGGAAAATTTGCTCCTCTTCTCCCTGCTGGCGCGTAATCCTGCGCGTAGTACGAGGGAGATACAATTTTGTAGAACTACAGCTCAGATGTCTGATATGGGTGATAATGATTCTTCTTTATGAAAGTTTTCTAACTGATATTACATACATGTATATTTCAATTTCGATTTTAATTCATGCTTAGAATATATAACCATGAAATGCGATCTTTCATAGTTTCAAATGAAAACAGTGGATTCAGTCTTGGTCTTCATTCCAATCTGTTCCTTAAAGGAGACCTCCGGATGATTTTCAGATTTTTACATTTGAACAACTATAAATTAGTTATACTGAGGACAAAATTTCAGAATTTGTGATAACTGGGATGAAGAATAAGAATATTTTCAAAATTTAGGACAAATTGCAATGAACAAGGATGATGACATGGCAGAGTCACCGTAAGAATGCATGAGTTGGGGCTCGAGGAAGCAGAACAAAAGAAGAAGGCATGCATAGATTATACACAGGTGAAGTCGCAAGCAAGCGGTATTGTAATGGAATTACACTGCTACATTTCTGAAATATGTGAACCTAGCTCCTATGTCATCATCCTTGTTCAGTGTAATTTGTTTAAGGTTTCTAAAAGTATTGTTTCTCTGCTCAAGAACCACAATAAATTCCACAAATCTATACATGGAGTTGTTGATTTATGTACTGCATGATGTGAAATTATGAAAATCGTCTGTCATGTCCCTTTAAGTTTGGGTGGCCCAATGTTTCTATACAGCATACCTTCAGCATGACATCCAGGCCGAGTGGATCCTCTCTTGGTTGGATTGGCGAGTGCCTGAACTCATTGCTGACATGGGTGAACGGGTCCATGCTGGATGCATCTTCCCAATCGCTCTCCCAATCACTCAGCAGCCCCTGCCTGTCACTGTACACGTCCCTCTCACGGGACTTCATGCCCTTGCCTTTGGGTTCAATGACATCTGTCTGGGGGACCTTTAAAATTACATACAGGACAAAGGGGAAAATTTGTACTTTCTTCTTCTCAAAAGCGTAAATCTTCTACAATTCTAAGCTTTTTTATGTGTCCACTTCTTTCCAAACTCTCAAACTGATATATTTCTCTGATTTTCTTTTTTTTTCTTTTTTTTTTTAATAAAGCAACTTAATATTCTTATGAGATTTCTCTTTAATTCTCAGTGAAACCTATATCATCACAAACACTATTGAATAACTCACAGGTCTTCTGCTCTCAGGGCTCAATGCTAACTTTTTTCTCGATGTGGCCAGTTTGGGACACAAAAATCTTTGAATATGAAATTTTGGTGGCACATGAAAGATATGTAGTGACCAAAAATAATAAGAAATATAAAAATCTCATTTCGAGCAAAAAAAAAAAAAAAAAAAAAAAAAAATCAGTGCCCCAATATCAATTTTAGTGGCCGTAGGGACACCGGGCCACCGCAATTGTTGAGCCCTAAGTTCTAGATAAATAGTCTATAATAAGGTGATGTAGAAAGACAAGATAGATTACCTTGGAGTTGACTTGACTTGAAGCCTCATGGAAGAAAAAATTAAACATCCCCGAGTCTAATGCTCACCTAAGCAGCACATTTTGTCTTCATGGCACTCCAGGGGAGGCCGATACTTGAAGAAACTTGAGATTCAGGGAGTATTACAGGACCTTGAGCAGCACTTTCTTTTAGGTTCTCACCCTATAGGGGTGCCCCTAGGTTCACCACCAAAATTTGTACAAACTATGATCCCCTCCATTACCCTAAAGTTTAGTTCAAATTCAGTCATTACCGTAGTTTTCAAGAAGACAGACATGTTCATAAATATATGCATGAGAGACGATGGGCAACCCATGGGGGATACTGGACAGTGAACAATGAGATTTCACTTCAGCCATGTGGCTCAGGCAAGCTTAAAAATGTGAATTACTATTAACCTCTGTGCTACTGACATCCTGGCTGGGCATCCATGTGACCTCCCGGTCATCTCCTTCCTTTTTTCTTCCACCATCCTTGTCCTCTAGCTCAGCCGCCATGAAGTAGGCTGTCAGACGCCGCGTGCTGACCACGGCATTGACCTGGGCCCCGAAGATTAGCGGCAAGAGAATGAGGGGCATGGTCATCTGGTTGAAGACCGTGAGGGCAGTAAACGTGATGTCAGGCGTCAACGCCTTGCCCTCTATTGTCGTGTACAGACCATAGGACTGGAATTGGTGGGGAGGCAACAAACAAACAAACAAACAATGAAATGTCACGACATTTAAAGAACATAAAATTACTACTGATTGGTCCAGTCAGTGTCAGTGAACTGCTCTCCATTGCAGTGTGTGTCTATTGTAGGACAAGGGAAATGGAAATGCAGCAGAAATGATGAATATCACAGCATTGCACAATGAACATGAAATAATCCACACATGTCTGCTTTGTAGAGTGTTGACAAAGCACAGAACAGACATACATCATTCCAATCACATATCAACATACAGTCCAATCTCTCTTATCGGGACATGTCACGACTGGGGCTCATTACCACAAGGGATTTGGCCGGATATGGGAGACTCGATGTTTAACGCACACAGAGAGTTTGCTCGTAAGTGAACGATCACCTGTACTGTGCACTGATTTTAATAATGAAAGGTTTCCTGTCCATGTTCTTGCTGTAATTTAGGGGTAGCAAATGTCTGAATGAATGTTACTGAAATGGAAATTTGATGTGAATGTATGCTATGTTGGGAAAAAAACTGTACACTCCATATATTTTGCAAATCGGGAATTTCCAACGATTTCGGGGATGGTTAAATTCGCAATCGTAGAGTCCTGTACTGAACGGAGAAGTGTACACGCATACAGTGTAGGTCACATTCACATCAGAATCAGAGTCAATATTTTCGCATGTCATTAATTTCACGAATAGCACCTGACTTGCAAAATTCGCGAAAATAAAAACTTCACAAAATATTTGGCGTATACAGTATATAATTCATGTGAGTTTGTGTACAAAGTGTCTGAATTTGAAGTTCCCCTTTTCTTCGTAATTATCAGATTGGAAAAAAAAAGAAGTCATGGCGAGACTGCATCCCAATAATAGGGGAATCCGGATAAAGGGAGGCCAGATAAGCAAGGTCAGACTGTGCTGGTCAATAAGTGTTGCACATTGTGCCAACTTTATTTGCTAGCGATAAGGGCAATGTTAAGCTGCATCCTAACTTTGTGAGCAAAAAAATATATATATATATATATATTGTGGAATTTCAATCAATACTGTCATCATTTTTCTAAATTGTGATCACAAATTCTATACGTGTGCAATTTTGCATGTTTGGCACATTTCCAAAAAGTGCATTTGTGTCTGTTTAATTCTGAATTTTGTTGAATAATGCAAACTGTGTGTCAGGATTTTGAAGAAGAATGAAGCATGTAATATGAAGAATAACTGAGCATGTGTGCATAAAATAATGATGTTTTAAACTTCAGAACAAAACATCAGCAAATTTGTTTCTATTCTTACACATCATAAAGCTTTTTCTCCAATAGCCAAATATTGCATGAGATAGTGCTATTATGTGATGCATTATCAAGGGCGGATCCAGGTTTTAAAAAGGGGGGAGGGGTCCCAGGGGCGGATGTAGCTTTTTTCCAAGGAGGGGGTTTCAGGGGCTGAGCTCCATATTGCGAGGGAGCGTAGCGACCAAGCCCCTAGCGAGAGAAGCGAGCGAGGAGGGAAGGGTGTGGGAGGGGGGTATCCCCCTCCTACAGTAGGGAGATTTTTCATTTTTAGGGTTGCCAGCTTGCGATTTTAAGCATACGTTGTACTTGCATGCTCTATTTTTTTTTTTCCAAATAATTGGAGGGGGGGGGCCTGCAGCCCCATCCTTGCCCCAAGCGCGTCAGAACACTTCTGTTCTTTTGTTTTGTTTTGTTTTTGCGGGGGGGGCAAAATCTCGACGGGGGGGCACATTCATGTGACAGTGTGAGATCCTCGGTGAAAGGGCAAAGCGACCGAGCGGGGAGAGGGTGTGGAAGGGGGGAATACTCCCTCCCACGGTTATGAAGGGACTTTTTGTAAAAACGGAGTACAAAAGTCGCGTTTATAGAGCATTTATGTCAAATTTCTAGGGAATTAAACATGGTAAAAAAAATCACAGCGAAGGACTATGATCATAAATTATGCAAACTATTCATTTTACTATAAGTACATTGTACAAACAGAGCGAGAGAGCCACTCTCACTTTGCCGTTTGTCTGAAATGTATTCATTAAAAGCTAATACGCAATTGCATTGTTCGAGCAATAAAAATTATTCTTGTATTACTAGAAAGCATGAAAGAAAAGGAAAAATGTAGGGTTTACTAAAGGTACATAAGTAAATATTAGTGTATAGATATAATAATGTATATTGTTGGTGTATTATAACTTGCATTTTCAGTTATGAAATTGAACTTTTAGAAAAGAAAAGTGCCTTTATTGTTCATTTTGGTCTTAAAATAATTGATTAATCATTTGATGTTTGTTTGTGTGTTTTTTCTTTTTTTTTTACTTTGCAGCCCAAGGGGGGAGGGGTTTAAACCCCCACCCCCCCCCCCACCCCCATTTGGTGGTATTTGAAAGTGTTTTAAGATCATGAATTTTATACAATTTCTAAAAGAAAAAACGTTGTTTCTTTATATTTTTCAAGACATAAATTGACCAAAATTAACATCAGACTCAGACTAGTTTACATCAGGCATGACAGCCCATATTTCATAAAAACATTTTTAGTAAAAAAGAAACCAACACATTTTACAATAGATCTAAAGATTAAGATGTACAAAAAAAGGATATTTTAAAAATTAGGCTAGTGAGCCATTTCCTTCTTTTTTCTTTTTTTGCAATTAGTTAGGGCTGTACATGGGTCGGGGGTATAATCAATACACACAGGATCTCTACTGAATTCATGTCTCTAATTAATAGATGGAGGGTCTGAAAGGCAATCAATAAACACCCCTGCGTTTATTTAAGTTTCACAGTATTTTAGGCACGAAGGAGACGACGACTGACGAGTGTTTGTTCTTCAGTGAAAAGCAGATCACAGTCACTGCAGAGCCCGTTGAATAAGTAGTGGGGGCATGCATCCCCGTCGCGGCAAACATTATTTGCCTATGTAGATTACTAGTGCTTTGGTATTGTCTAGAATGATGAGTTCCCCGACCCGGGAGTTTTCTCTTGCTGACAGCGCTGCTGCTGGAGGCAGGAGAGAAACTTCGAACCACCCAACAAAATAATTCATACCCTGCAGAGCATAGCGTCCTCATGAGCATGTTGAACAAAAGGGATGTGCATTGCGGAATCGCGTTCGGGCGAGATGCTGACGGACCCCGTGATCCCCCCCTCCACCCCCCGATCTGCCCTGATTATGCATGGCACATAACTTTTTGTATCTGTTTAACCTGCCTTTTTTGTGTTTGAATTTCTTTAATCTAAAAAAAAAAAAAAGATTACAAATGTGGCATGGCATATTAAGTGATGGCAGAACACAAGTTACAACTTCATTACAGAATGCAGCATGGTCTGTGAGATTAATCAGTTCATCAGATATTGAGTCGCTCACTGGCAAATCCTAGCCTATAGCCTATTAGCCTGTTGGCTTATTTCAATTCCTTTTTGAAGAACTTGGATTACAAATAATATACTGTCACATATTTTCTCGTCCCTCTTGTCCTGAGACACTTACAGAGTAGATTTGATTTTATTTATATCATTTCTGCATCTACATGTATTTCTCTATACTTTTCTATATTTCCATATCCTTTTCACGCATCCCATCATTTTTTTCAATGAATTCTGTCAAGGATCACTGGATCTGTTTTGCCTTTCTGTCCCTTGTATTGTCTTCCTGTTATGTTAGTCTTGTCTTGTTCTGTTCTGTCTATGAGTCCCCCTTTATTAGTTTCATCGTCCCAGTCTTGTTTTATGTTTATTCGCCCGAGTATGTGTGTCTGTTCAGGGAGGTGTTACAGAGATGGAGTGGCAACTCTTCTTAATTAATGCAAACACATGTTTGGGTTCAAGGCGTTACAATGGGATGTCTAGCATTCCACTACGCTTTGAAGTCATGCTCGGCACCGCTCTAGTTGCAAGACGAAGTTCGGAGACGAAGAACGCATTTCTTCTTTCGTTGAATTACAAGCTTTATTTCACTGTAAAATTTTAAATGAATTACTCAAATTGATTTAGAATAGTTTAGGAAAGAATTCAATATTCTAAACATGTATTTCTAGTTTCTTCGTAATGGGCAAACCAAAATGAAATGTGACCCTGCACCTCAAAACAAACAAAAAGTCCCCAGACATGAAATTTTAGTTAAGACCATATTCTGAAAGAGCAGACCTTAAGCTTAAAAATGATGTATAACTCAAATCAAATGGACTCTTCTAACCTATCTAGATATTGGAAAGAAAGCACAAACTCCGGAAAAGTGTGAACTGAGAAAAGAGGCTCTGAAGTACAGTGTCTATTCAAGCGCTTAATCTTTACCAAACCGTGCTGGCTGTGCGATGAATGGGACAAAAAACAGGAAGTAAACCACCAGAGTAACAACAATGAAGGGATTATCAGATTAAACTTAGATTTAGCATGCCTCATTAACACATTCTGTCCATAATTAATGCCAACTTTCAAAGCAGTAGCACTATCCTTTAAAAAGTTATTAGAGTTGAAAGTGAAGAGTATGGACAAGGTTTTTCAGAAATGAAAAAGGGATTTTAACGACACACCTAATCACACTATTCTACCAAAAATGTTCGAGATAAACTGCTAAAAAACACACTTTCCTGCCCGTTTAATGATACCAAATTTTAGCATACTGTAAAAGAAGACCCGCTCTTTCAGAAAATATGAAAAAGTCAAGTTCGGCTAGGTTGACCCATTGCACTTATTTTCAGTCCTCACACAAAATCAGTGTGTGCGACTTTATGTTCGTTTTGAGGTGCACGGTCACAAATGAAAATTAGGCCCTCTTAAAAACCTAACATTTTTCTATAATGCGCAGCTTTCCGCATGTTAGCTTTTCTATCTTTTAATCTGGTATATTTTGATCTTTCAAATAAAGTACTCCGCTAAAGCGTGTTCCAGTGTGCTTTTAAACTATTTGCCGTTAAAATTGTCAGTTTTACACTGCATTTTGATTTGCTGCTCCAATTCAAGGTACACAAATTCATTGTTGCCATCACATTGAAAGAGAGAGCGAATTGCAGTTGGGGCAAGTATTTCTAGATGTGAGAGCGCTAGTCCCGATTATTGATGCTCTCTTTTGTCAAAGCAGATGGGTAGTTGAACGCATAACTTCTCGGCGGTGCCGCGCATGACTTCAAAGGAGAGCAGTAGTTGTCTCTCCTTCACTAGCACCTCCCTGGTCTGTTTGATACTCTATTATCTTCTTAGTGGGCTTCCAGACTTTTTTTTTTTTGACTTTATTCCCAGTCTTTCTTCCCCTTTTTGCATCAGTTCAATTTCTATTGACATTCTGTACTTGAGGGGCCCACATTCTACAAGCATTGTCTTTTTAGTGGGTCCCTCCATTTTTCTATGTTATACGTTTTATATCGTCTTTATCACTTCAGTCAATTTTCATTACAATGTATTTCTTATCCCAAGGTTCCTCGATTATATTTTTCACAATTTACTTTGTTTTGACCATGCAACCTTATTCTCTGTTACCAAAGAAAGTGAAATGTTTATGTTCTTTTCGAAAAATGAAATAAAGCATGAATTGAATGGAATTGAAATCAATACATCTTATAGTCTCACACATGATTCCTGGCATGTGTGCTGATCAAGCAATTTTAAGATAATGATTTTTGATACATGTAGTTGTGTTGGCCTACAGGCTACACCCAGACATTACTGCTTCACTTCTGTAAGATAGGGTAGCCTACTCATCAGCAAATACAGTATTCACTATTCTACTCTACCTTCCTGCATGGCATCAAATATCATAACACGAAGCAATAAAGTCGCAAGTAATAAAGCAAGTTGAGCTATTCAAACATATTTGAGGGGTCAAAGGTCATATACAGCAACCCATTTCACAACTATTAAAAAGTTTAAAGCAAAACAATAACAAATATTACCCATCCACTGTATATGACAAATAATGCCTCTATTCCATAGACTAAGTATATGTGCTATTTGTCAAACTCACCAGGTGTCCAGTGATAAAACCATTAATAAGTTCAATGAAGGTATTATTAACATACTGATACTTAAATGCATACTATACATTTTGAACTCAAGTCTTTGCCACAATTCCAGATTTTCACAAGAATCTCATATTAAACTTAATGTTCAGCCCTAAACATTAAAAAACCTGCAAATACTAAAAGTGGCAATACACTAGAATTTGAAAGTGCTACATAGCTAGCAGTGTTATATAAAAAGCACAAAGCAATGTTTGTATTCAATTATTCATTTATTCCATTTTCTTTTGGCAGGGTAGCCCTTTCATCTCATGAGCTGTGTTCAGACGAGGGCAGTTTTGGTCGGAGTAACTTCGGAGGAAGGGTCGGAGGAAGCTTGGTCGGAGTAACTTCGGAGGAAAGGTCGGAGTAGTGCCCGTCTGAACAAGGTCGTGGTAACTTCCTCCGGTCGGAGGAACTTACCACGACCTCATCCTCCGACCAAGATACTCCTGAGTTTTCTCAGGAGTATCTCGCTACCACGGAGTAAATTGCCCGTGCGGACAAGCCCTCGGGCGCGCAGCCCTCGGAGCATCTCTGAACTTACTACCTAGTAAAACTTCCGGGATCAAATCGCAATGTTGATATTTTGCGAGTACACGTGCGCGTGCAGAACAATTCTAACCTAGTCGACTGCGACGGAGAAGCTAGCGCTCAGATATTCTCATCAACAAGAATGGAGAAGATAAATGCCGCTGGTTTAAAAAAAAAAAAAAATGGTATGGTTGACGTGCACTGCGTTACCACTTCTGGAAGTTACACCGACACTCCACGGTGATCCCCACGAAGGCCGTGGTAAATTGGTCGGAGTTTCTTCCCACGACCGTCATGTGGAGACAGGCTCGTGGTAAGAAAAGCATAAATTTGAATTCTAATTGCTGCGCAATAAAATTTTACTCCGATTAGAAATACGTCTAAACATGGCTATTAGTATAAGTATATGTTAAGACAAAGAAAGTTTTGAAAGATGAAACATTTTGAAACTATATGCAACTTTAAATGCCTCCCTCTTACAAGTTTGATAGCATGAGCCTTTGAATTACAAACGCTTTGGGATCATAAGGGTGACTTACGACTAGCATCACCAGAATAGGGCCAATGTCAGCAATGAGATCTGTTAAAAAGAAGTGAAGTGAGAGACATTTCACCTTATTAAGTACATTCATAACTTTAATTGTAGACACCATGAGTGCCCTCACCCATTTTGTATACCGGTAATTAGGAATGATGCTACGTACTTCATTAAGTGATTGCACAGTAAACCTCACCTAAGTCGACCATGCACAAGTCGAAAACTCGGCCAAGTCAAAGCTCCAGAAAAGTCCCAATTTTCTCTTTATTACTTCTTAAAATAATCTTTCAAGAGTCAAAATTTACAAGAAAATTTTTTTTTGAAGAAAAAGAAAGAAAAAAAAAAAACCCTCACAATCAGCTATGGCACCGATGCGACTGGTGAGCACATACATGTACTTTACACTTCACCTCAGCCCCATCAGGTCCAACACTGATCTGTAGTGAATAATGTGAGTACATGGTTTCTGCTAACACAAATTCGCTGTCATACGCTTAGGTGAGGTTGACTGCATTTACAAACAATTTCATTTCATTCCTGATTTAGTGTGAGAGTGACTTTGATACTCCTTGCTCTTAATTTGTGTTATTAAACTAGAATCTGCCCCATGATCAACTCATGAACAATAACATTTTAAAATAAAAAATATACATATATCCTCATTGCCAATGTTCCAATTCGCATCTGGTCTTGTACACAGAAAATATGAATTTGTTGAACCCAATACTGTGTAGAGCTGCTCCTTTTTCCAAACAGGAACTATAGCAAAAGGCCCAGAGTACACATGGTCAACTCAACACAAACTCAATCCAGGCTCTCTGAAGAAATAAGTACTAACTTTGGTGACATTCAGGTTCCCATAGATACAAGATATAATGTAAAATACTTGAATAGTAGTATATACACATATATACCCTATATACTATATACTATATACATGACGTATCTGAGAATTTACTTTGATGCAAAGTTGTATTAGATGGCAAATATCGCAAGAAGAAAACTGGTGATAACTAGAACATTGCATTGCAAGTTCTCGCCCATGGCTTGGAAAAATATGAGTGCAAGCATTGTGTAATGCATTTGAACACCTTTGTATTAATTGCTAATATTCTATTATCACACATTAAATACCACAAAGTATCAGAAATGAATGTGAAACAGGATATGAACAAAATAAGACTTGAAAGAGAAGTCATAATGCTTCTTTGCACCTAAAGGCCCTTAAAAAACCCACAAAATTATTTCTGCTCTCCCTTGATTGTGATCATTTGTGTTTACGACCAAATCTGACACCAAGCATTTTGAAAATTATTCAAGTATGCAGCAAACAAACCACTTGCAGGTCCTTATTCTGCATGACTTCCAGTTTATTTTTGGTAACTTTGATAACTAAGATAATTCTACTATTTTTTTGGTGCGTTTGCTGCCTAAACTACATGCATGCACCCCACCAATGAAAGAATGCAGTGTTGTGTATCAGCATTTCTGTAACAAGAATCAAAAGACTACTGGGTAACAATACTGTCATTGATTTCATTACTTTGAAATTATTAAAACTCAACCAATAAAACATACAATGTTCATCAAACAGCGGATGAAAGTGAACTACTCACACAGGACACCGCCCCAGAGATTCTTGATTATCATCTGCACGATCTCGCTGGCCCTGGCTCCCCCGATGGCTGACAGGAAGATGTCCTCCCAGGCGTAGAGCTTGATAAGCTTGATTCCCTGCAGCATCTCATTGGTCTGCTTCAGGCGACTGTCGGCAAACATCTGCAAAGACGTGGATTTCGGGAACGAAGCATGCTCAGCATAAATGTGTACTTGCAGGGCATTACAAAAGATATAATTCTTGAACCTGCTGAAATGGCATTTGGGTCGGGGTTCCATACCGATAACACCCAGGCAGGTGGGTTTGTAATGCAAGTGTCACAGGCTTGGACAGGTTGTCTTCCACCTTGACAATACATGTTCCCTATTAAGAGGAAGACAGCCATCTTGGCACATAAGCAGGATCTGAACACTTGGGCTTTGTATACAATGTCCTATCATATCCCTCACAAATTATTTCTTGTCCTCTGATTAATTGAGGGCATAGAAAGTGACAAAACATATATTTCCACCATGAAAATCCGTACAAGTTCAACTATTTCCCTACGGTAATAGTAAAAGAACTATATCACACTGCCATGGCAAAATTTGCTATTAAAGCACACGTGCACCATTCTTGTCACAAACGTGTATTTTAGTGCATGAGACATCATATCACAGTACAGTTTCCACCAAACACACAGCATCTACACTTCGCAACACAAAGGGCATTGCAAAGTCAATGCATACACTACCGCATTGTAATTTTGTGAGTTAATAAAAAAGAAGATATTTCTAGATCGGTCAACCACAACTTAACTTTGTTGTTACTCTTAGAATTCATTGGGAGGGATATTAAACAAAATACTAGGCCATTGTTTGAGGTTCAGGTCAAATTGCGCGTCTTTGGTGACTTCAGCAGCACTAATTTCTTCGGGTTGTGCCCCTCAGAAAAGAGTACTATTGGAGTCACCTCATACACACAATTTCACACAGAACCTGTTAGGTATGGTATAATTGTACTGCCACTTCTCACTTATACTTTCAATGAATTTCAAATTTTTATTTCCACTTCCAAACAGATTGACATCCTAACACCAAAGAGATGCTCCCTGTCAAGTTTGATGAAAACCTGTCATGGGGCTACCACAAAGAAGCTGAAGGTGTAAAAGTTTGTGCATGCTGTATTATGTATGCTGTACAATTCACAATAGCTCACTTGAGCCTTTGGCTCAGGTGGGCTAGGATTAACAACAAACATACCATTTTATTCCTTTGGTACTGGCCCAACTTCCTGGCAATCAGCGTCTGAATCGGCACGGAGATAATGAAGACAGTAGAGCCAACGAGAGCTGCCGACCCAAGGTTAAAGTACAGTATCACAAGGTAACCAATCAGCTGCATGATCAAATTTGAAGAAGGATGAACATAAATGAGATAATTTTAGAAAAATGGAAATACCCCTTCTTAACCTCACAGTACTCATTTGATGCTGAAATAAATCTCAGTCACTGGACTCGTTTCAGTGAAAGACGGCATGTGAGCACTATTCTTTGCTAATTATTTTCTGACAATCAGCATTTCATACGATTATACTTTGCATCTGAAATCAGTGTGGTTTTGCAGATTTAATACACTTCCGGTGACATAACAGGCGCCTTTGAATGTTTCTACAGATGAATGGCGCTATATAAATGCTGTTTCATTATCATCATCATCAACATAACTTTTAAATCAATATTCTAGTTTTAAAACACAAAGTCTGGCCAAAAAAGTGACATTGTCGGTTACAAGCAAATAAAAGATGAAAAAAGGTTGTTTCCACAGTTCTTATAAAGCACATAAAATGTCACTAGAATCTACATGCATCATGTCCAATCAAGTTTGCTGTGTAGTATGTAAATGTTCTTTGATTGAAGAGGGGAAGATGAACTACTATGAAGACGATGAATTTAAATAAATAACACTGTCATAAATGATTTAATTTGGAGCCAACTCAACCCAATTACAACTTGATATTCCAAAGCTTCATTATTCCAAATGTTTGTTTAAATGGAAAATGAAATAAGGTTCATTATTCAGAAGGTTCATTCATCCGACAATAAAATAAGGTTTGTTATTTCCAAGGTTTACTAACATTAATCAAACTAGAAATGTTGCTATGGCGACTGATATGCCTCCACTATCATGTATGATTCTCTTTATAGGTCTACATAGTATGTTTTGACAATGTGTGATAACAAATTCACATGATTGACAAAATACTGAAAGACAGGTTTGTCACAAATGTGTTGAATGCTCACTTTCCCTGAACTAGGTTTAATTTTATAGATGAATGGCTATATTGTCTGAGAGTGCAGGTATTTGGGGATGTGACAATTTTTACTTCAATTTTGAACCTTTTGAAATGGAGGCAAAAAAACTGTAATAAGGTTCGCTGTTCATTCTCAGATTATTATTTCATTTTTCGGATTAATGACACTTACGAATAACAAACTTGATTTCATTTTCAAATAAAGGAACCTTCAGAGTAATGAATCTCATTTCATATTTGGATCAATGAACTTCAGAATAATGACCCTCTGGAATAATGCCACAAAGTATGTATGGTTTCACAAACCCTATGTCATCTTTGGATCAACAAAACATCTAGGTTTGGGGAATTTGTGTGTTTTGGAATAACAAACCTTATTTCAATATCATATCTAGATTAATGAACCGTCATAACAACAAACATTACTCCTCAACTCAACATGTTTTACAGGGCAGATATAGCATGATAATTTTATGTTTGTCAACAGTTGTTTAAATGATAAACTTTTCACTTGCATATCACGAGATCTGCATCAAACTCCATTTTCCCTTTCAATAAAAAAAAAAAAAAACCAAACAAATGCAAATCTTTGACACATAATATGATTGATTCTATTTTCGTCTCTTCAACATTCCTGTTGTTGCTTAATTCTTGCCAGCCCAGGCCTGTAACATTTCTAAATCAAATACTGTATACGCTGTTATTTTTGCGTACAGATATTTTCGCGAATGAGGAGGTCACGGACATTTTCGCGAGATGTTGTTTTCGCGAATTGACAGACAGGCCTAAATAAGCGCACTACTACCCTAGCGTATGGTGACATTTTCATGTGTTGTTAAATTTGTGGTCCAACTGAGATTCACTAAATTTGTGAAAATTAAACCCTTGCAAAAATAACAGCTTATACAGTAAAAGTGTCTAAGTGATAAGTAAACTTTATTTTCCTCTTAGTTGCAAAGAAAGATACTTCTACCCCCTACCATGCCAAATCCAAACCATTTCAATACACTTAGTAAAAACAAAATCATAATGTGAAACTGAGTCAAACACTCTCAAAATCTACTGCTATTAAATATGTACCAATATTGTGTACAAACCAATGGAAAATCCTATCATCTACGGTATTAATTGTACAGTGTATAGTTGTTCCAATATTCCTGTAAATTCTGTGTATCCCACCTTATACATGTGTAATATTTTATTCAACTTGTTTTCTTTTCACTATAAAAGCATTGGAAGAATTTTGGAATCTACATTTAGAAGTGTAATTGGTGTGATTTTTAATGGGCATCTTAAATGCCAAGAGGATCTTTACCATCTTTTTCTATTGATGTACACCTAAATAATTCTCTTCACACACACACACACATACACATGAACCCAAACACATGCACACATGCAACACTTACCACATAAGGAATAGACCACACATGCTGGATCCATTGCAATGCATTGAATATGTTGTCCGCGTCAACTGACATGAGATTGGTGACTTTTCCCATCGTCATTGAGCCACCACTAATTGAGAAGCTGGAAAGGCGCAGTGACTTGCTATACACAGCTGTCTGGAAGATAAACAAAATGTTTCTGTGACTTTAACATTCAGTGACATCATAGTCTGTTTAACGTATTAACAAACATATAAAATATACAGGTTCTTAGACATCCTTATGAAAAGTGATCCAATGCATAACAAAACCACCACCAAGTCACCAGACTTGAATTGTCAGTTACACGTAAGTGCAGATTCTGAAAGAGCAGACTCTAAGCTTTAAAATGACAAACAAAGCAAAGCAAATGGACTTTCGTAAGGATTGACTTTTGGGCAGATTCTGAATGAACAAGGAAAAGTAGAAATTACGCGGTGCGTAACATATGTCCCCGCCGGAAGTAGCATTTTGTAACAAAATGTGCAATATAGGTAAAAAATCAAGGTCAAAGGTCAAAGAAGTCAAAGGTCAAAATTCTGTGTAGAAGTTTTGAAGCCCTCACCTAGTGCCATCACATAAAGCAAATGGAATCGAAATTGGGTTAGAAATGGCGAAGGAGTAGCATTTTGTAGCCAATGTACAATATAGGTCAAAAATCAAGGTCAAAGGTCAAAGAAGACAAAGGTCAAAATTCTGTGTAGAAGTTTTGAAGCCCTCACCTAGTGCTATCACATAAAGCAAACGGAATCGAAATCGGGTTAGAAATGGCGAAGGAGTAGCATTCTGTAGCAAAATGCACAATATAGGTCAAAAATCAAGGTCAAAGGTCAAAGAAGTCAAAGGTCAAAATTCTGTGTAGAAGTTTTGAAGCCCTCAACTAGTGCCATCATATAAAGCAAACAGAATTGAAATCGGGTTAAAAATGGCGAAGGAGTAGCATTTCGTAGCAAAATGTACAATATAGGTCAAAAATCAAGGTTAAAGGTCAAAGAAGTCAAAGGTCAAAATTCTGTGTAGAAGTTTTGAAGCCCTCACCTAGTGCCATCACATAAAGCAAACGGAATCAAAATCGGGTTAAAATGGCGAAGGAGTAGCATTTTGTAGCAAAATGTACAATATAGGTCAAAAAAATCAAGGTCAAAGGTCAAAGAAGTCAAAGGTCAAAATTCTGTGTAGAAGTTTTGAAGCCCTCACCTAGTGCCATCACATAAAGCAAACGGAATCGAAATCGCGTTAGAAATGGCGAAGGAGTAGCATTTTGTAGCAAAATGTACAATATAGGTCAAAGGTCAAGGTCAAAGGTCACAACTGAAATTCTGTGTAGAAGTTTCAAAGCTCCCATGTAGTGCTATCATATAAAGCAAACAGAATCAAAATTGGCTCATAAATGACAGAGAAGTAGCAAATTGAAGATTTTGATCACACACAGACGCACACACGGACACACGGACGGACGGACGGACACACGGACACACACACGTACGGAGCCCGTTTCATAGTCCCCTGCTCGAACTCGTTCGGCGGGGACAAATAAACTTTATGGTTATAACTCATTACAATGGACTTTCCTATTTAAGTATCAAAAAATCAATGGAAAGAAAGTACATCCTCTGGAAAAGTGTTTGTTGAGAAAAGTATCTAAGTTTGCAGTTGAGGGTCTTCTGTAAAAGTGGATACTTTCGCGTGAGTGATTTTACACGCTCATCAACATACAGCAAGCAAAAATATTCTTGTGCTTTTATTTTTGTGCTGCTATCTGGTTGTACAAATGCACAAAAAGTCAAACCTCACAAACATTTCCATTTTTACAGTATTCAAGTGTGTAATGTCAGCCCATGGTGCTCTGTGCAATGAATGGCACAAAAAAAAAAAAAAAAATGGGACAAGGAACTCATAACGATCAAAATGAAGGGATTAACAGAGTTACGGTAGCTGAAACTCTGCACACTGATAAAGCTTATTCCATTCCTTTTTATTAAGTACTATTAATTTTACATGTAGTACCATAATCTTTTCAAAAGTTATCATGTATACATGTGTAAAGGCCGGGTTTATAAGAAACAAATAGGGATCTCTTAAAAGACATACAAGATGTAACCCTCCTCCACCTCCCCATCCCCCTCCAACTTCCCCTTCGTGGTCATACCTCAAATTTGTGGAAAGTTGTTGAGAACACACTGCAGTACTGCCAGTACTCTGCCTATGAGGTAAAATTCATTGACCTTTTGACCTTTGACATGTTTGGATTTTATATTTATTATATAACATACATATATACATTCCAACTTGACAAGCATCATTAGGTGATCTAACTGTAGTGTGAGTTTCACGGTCATAGCTTAAAGCTGTCGAAAGTTGATACTGTAAAACGAGGAATGTTCGCGTGCATTTTAATTTCGCGAATTTCGCGAGCACGAAGATTCGCGAAATTAAAATGCACGTGAACGTTCTTTTATACACTATATGCATTGAATGCCAGTGGCAGTTCGCAAAAATTTCATGCCGCCAAAAAGGCCGTCGGCTCCAATTCGCGAAAAATTAATGCGGCAAATATATCACGTTTTACAGTAGTACAATACGGTGAGTACAGTGCTTATCAGTCAGACCTCACCCATACACATGATCGAAATTGACCAGCATTTTTTGGTAAGTAATGCACCTGTGGTGTGAGTTTAGTGGTGATAGCGCACAAAGTTGTGGAATGGAATTGAGAGAATACCAAATTGCTGATTTCATTGCTGCGTCCAATGGAAGAGATGCCTATGTCTCACTTCCACTACATGTGAAGAGGCCAGACCCCTCCCCCTTCCCAAAAAAAAACAAAAACAAACACACACACACACACACACACACACACACACACAAACAAACAAAAACGAAACACCAATGGTCTTTTTTTTTATTTGTAGAATAGTGTGATCACTGATTACTTAATATCTTATAAGCCCCTTTTCAATTCTTATAATTCCTTTGCATACTCTTTCAAGTCTAATAATGTTTGAAAGGTGGTGCTACTGCTTTGAAAGTTGGAATAGAATGTGTATCCAATAAATACTGGTATGCACAACTTCAGCTTATTCCCATTAGCCCATCATTGTGGATGCTATGTAGCTCCATGTTATCATGTTTCACATCCTGGTTTTAGTCCAATTCATTGAACAGAGCACAGCCTGGTGAGATAGAGCACTTTAAGTAGACCCTAAACTTCAGAGCTTCTGTTCTCAATGAACACTCTCCCTGAATATTGTACTTTCTATTATTTAGATAGATTAGAGGTGTCCATTTTTATTGAGTTCTACATCATTTTAAAGCTTAAGAGTCTTATTTTTTTTCTTCTCAGAATAAGCCCTCAACTAAATCAATATCTGCCAATTTTGGGATGGTTTTGTGATGCAGGGTCACTTATGTTTAAAATCAAGTCTACAATAGCATCACAGAACATCTGTAAACTTACAGCTTCCAGGGGCCTTAGGCAAGCCCTGATCCCCAGCTGTAGAGGATGTCGCACTTAGAGCTTGTGACGTGCACTCCTTTGACATAGTGTACTGTGTGTATGATCGTGCAATCAAGAGCCTCCAGTTTGCAAGGGATCCAGGCTAGAAAACCTCCCACTTAACCCATTGAGGACAAGCTGATTTTGCTTTAACAGACATTTCCCATAGGCACCTGCCTGGATGCGTATGCTAGTTACTGGTCTTCAGTGGGTTAAGAGGTGCTTGAGGTTGGAGCCACTGGGATTATTTGTGCTTAGTTTCATGCAAGCTGCTTGTTTTTTGAGGGGTCACGGATGCAATGATGTGGACTTGCCTACAGTAGTTGTCCTGCCCTAGTCGCAAGGTGCAGCTACAGGAAACACGCTTTGCATTTTAATGTCCCTTTACAGAGCCTAGAGCCAGTGTGAAGGTGTCCAGCATGACCAGGCTGATTTACTTTTGGAGTAACAATGAAATTGACATATACACAGCTCCAACTGTCAGAAAGTGTATTGTTTATAAACAGTGTCTGTAGGTGTAAAATGCTTCAGGACTGTGTGACTGCTGTTAACCAGTAGGGAAAACTGACCTGGATTGCTGCTTTGGCATGGGCTGCTTCCATAATGACATACTGAAAGTGATGCTGGTTGCATAGGCACTGGATGAGGGTCAGGATGAAGAGCAGAGTGGCCAGCACAAATCCATTCGTGAAGAATGTGTACCAGGAGACATACTTGGTGGTTGGCTGGAGGGGATGGCAACATCCACAGCAAATAGCATACAGTCAAAATACATTTTCTGAGTACCTCTCATGTATAGTTCAGTAACTGAGTTTGATTTCCCTCTGAGCGCATCTCACATGGTATTACTGGATTAACGTGTAATAAGGGCAACTGTTCAGAAAGTCATTCATCATAGTATCCAATGACTTTACAAATGTCTTATAACAGCTCAGTACTGCAATCATTAAATGTTTGAAAAGAGTGAATGAATAGGGTCCATTTAAATCCATTTACAACATAACTCAAGCCCTAGAACCTGTGAGCTACACATTCTGTCCTATCCTTCTGGACTATGAACAAAAATATAGAATTGTCAGGATGATGCCCACTTTTGTTGCTGCTAAACTACTTGATTACCCACGATTACACAATACATGTATTGCAGAGTACTGTGTTCTAAAGACAATACTGTGATACATGTACGACAGAATCTTGTGCACACTATTCCAATGCAAAGTGTAAATATTTTCAAAGAGCCAAGTACTGCCCATTTTCAAAACATGACCATTACATCAGTCACTGCAATATCTATATAGCAGTGCTAAAAGCCCAGGCAGTCGGCTGCAAAACTCTCACAGGTGGGCTTTGATGTCTTCCTAAAACAAAAATAAACATGAAAGGTCACCATGGTGACTGACATGCCTCTGCTATTTTGCATTATTCTCCAAATAGGTTTACAGAACAGCTTGCCTATGTGAGAAAATGGTTGCATATGACCGCCAAATTATAACTACCTGTATTTTCATGACAATACTTCTCAAAAATTTCAAAAATACAAACTACAAATGTCACTATGGCTTGTGCCCTCTAAAGTTGATAGGCACAGCTTTATTCACTCATACATAGAAGTGCCAAGGTTCATTTGATACCTCAAATGGTGCTTAAGTTAAGTATGCTGTCCATAAAATTGATTATGAATGGACAGACAGATGGAAGGAGTGACCGACGGTTCTAGGAACAGTACCCCCTGGAAAACCACCCTCCGGATAACTACCACCCGGATAATTACCCCCCAGGAAAATTCCCCCCTAGGGCAACTACCCCCCGGACAGCTACCCTCCAAGGGCAATTACCCTCCAGGGTAATTACCCCCTAGGACAACTACCCCCCGGACAACTACCCTCCTAGGGCAATCACCCCCCAGGGCTATTCCCCCTTAGGAAAACTACCCCCTGGATAACTACCCCTCGGATAACTACCCCTGGATAACTACCCCCTCGGATAACTACCCCCTGGATAACTACCCCCCGGAGATTTACCCCCTGGGTAACTACCCCTCGGAGAACTACCCTCTGGATAACTACCCCCCGGAGTACTACCCCCTGGGTAACTACCCCCCGGAGAACTACCCCCTGGGTAACTACCCCCCGGATAACTACCCCCCGGATAACTACCCCCCCCCCCCCCCCCCCCCCCCCCGGATAACTACCCCCGGATAATTACCCCCCGGATAATTACCCTCCGGATAACTACCCCCCAGATGATTACCACCAGTGTAATTATTCCCAGGTTAACTACTCCTTCCTTCGATAACTAGACCCCATATAACTTCCACCCGATAACTACCCCCTCCGATAACTTCCCGTGAATTATTACCCCGGATAAGTAGGCCTATAACTCCCCCTCCCCTATATAACTATCAAAAGGAAAATTAACCCCAGGACAGTGCACCAATCAATTACCCCCTGGATAACTACCTCCCGGGTCATAGCCCCCCCCCCCCCCCCAACTTTTACTTTTGATAAAAAGAATATTATTACTACAAGAAACGAAGTTCTTTGTATCATTTGCCAGGAATCACGGAGATGCCATACTGATACTTCATCTTATGAAAACAACATCTTAAGGATTTACGATATGTATCGTTTGCATTTAGGACGATTATACAAGCTTAATTCCTCCCTTCTGTATTTTGACTCTAAGTTCATCAAAAACGAAACTGTCCCTGCATATCCTACCCGGTAATCCAGTAAATGTCAATGCCTTTAAACAAAACTATTTTCGCTAAATCTGTATTTTCTTTTACTAAATTTCGGATTTCTCTTGATAGTAGCATAAAAGAAGTTTTAAGTTTGAATGCCTTTACCATTGAACTAAAAACATTTTGAAGAAATGTTACACTTCACTTTTAGCATTTGTTTTTTAACCACAATCGTCTATCGTTTACCACAGCTCCATGTAACACTTCTTTACTTTGAGGAGCTTATATCTCATGCCTCACGTGCCCTGGTTTTGACCCATCATCTTCCTCTTCCCTCTCGCTTTTCCCTGTCCATGTACCGTGAGGGTAGGCTATTCCTGTCATTCATTACTCACCTTTCCTCTTTCTCTCATTACAAGGGATTTATCTCGTGTGTGTTCATGTGCAGTGCACTCCCGTTAGGACGAAATGCCCAGGACCGACAGTTTGTTGTTTGTTTGTTTTGTTTGTTTGTTTTTTTAAAGCGAAATATCGTTGTAATAATATGCAATGTATAACGAAAAAGAAGGAAACCACGCATAAAAATAAATTTCTGTTTGTTGAATCCTCATCATACGTTGGAAAGCTATGTGAAATGGGAGAGTACTTTTTTAATTTCGTTTAAATATTACATCTTAAAAAGAGCATAAAGTTGTTTGTGTTGTCACACATGTGTAGAAAATGACGGTGTAGGATTTGGTTACAGTTCGATATTCCAAAGGTTATTTTTTTATTATTTTTTTTATTATTAACTACGTTACTCCGAAGGCTCCTTATTCCGAAGTTTTGTCATTCCCGGGATTCCGATGGTTTGTTTATCTGAAGGTTCGCATTTCCGAAGGATCATTATTCCGAAAGTTCATAATATAAGTTAAAATAATATATTGTTCATTTTCCGAAGGTTCGTTGATCTGAAAATGAAATGAGGTTCGTCATTCTGAAGGTTAACTATAAATCAAAAAAAAAAAAAAAAAAATGAGAAAGGTTCACTATTCAGAAAGTTCGTTGTTCCGAAGGCTTTTTCATCCGAAATGAAATAAGGTTCGTTATTCCGAAGAAATTTTATTAATGAAAAAAAAAATAGACAGGTTAGTTATTTCGAAGATTTATCTATCTTAAGACGATTATAAGGATTGCAATTCTTAAGTTTTGTTAGTGTACTCACCTTTTTCCACCATGGATTAACGATTCTTTTTGTAATGTTCCGATTAACGAACGTTTTGAATTCCTATCATTTTCGGACTAACGAACCGTATAAGAATAAGAACCATATTTCATCATGGGATTAACGAAAATTTGGAATAACGCCAAAATGTGCTTAATATTTCATTTCCGAACTATTACGGACATTTAGTTGTATCAAAATCTGTGTGTTTTGTATCAAAGGACTTCGGAACAATGAAACACACCTTATCTGAATTCAGATTATTGTATTACAATAACGCAAGTTCCCCTCGGAAACTGTGCGTGATACACGGAGTGAACATACAATGATGTGAAGCGTTCGCTCATGCATGCAGAGACGCTATAAAAATGCTTGTTCCGCTACGCATTTTCGAATGCGATCCGCATTTCGTTGTAAAGGAGCACATTTCTTTTGTTTTCCTTTGTCAGTGGCGCTCAGAAAAGACTGCGTGGTAACGAAAATTTTGTTATAACCGTCTTCGTTATAAGCGAATTTTGTACCATAGACTTTAATGGCGATAATTTTGGGACCAGAAGTTTTGCTTCGTTATAACGAAATTTCGTTATAACCGTGTTCGTTGTAACGGGAGTTCACTGTATCTTTATTTGTGTACTTCGTCTCTGTCTTAATTTGCTTTCTTTGCATTGTTTCATCAATTTTGTAACTATTTTACTGTTATACCGTTAACACTCATTTCAGAATTGCCCTACTGCATCATTGGGCATTAACAACTAGTACTTATCAAGGATGTGGGAAGAGATTGTCACCTCCTTGGTATGATCACCGCGGAGCATAATACCTCCCTTGACAATTACTCCTTATTAAAATTAGGCTCCAACCAATCACCCCTTTTACAGCTGTAACTCTCCCCCAGAAAATTACGTCTCTCATTTTTATTTTCGAACAACGTTTGCTATTTGAATAGGAAAAAAACAAACCAACAAAACAAACATTTTTTCATATCGTCTGGTTTTAGTCGAGACCTAACTTCAGGTTTTAAACATCTTTTGGGTGAGATGATTAGAAACCCCTTACGAAATATCAAAGAGCATGTTATTCCAAGAAGGGTTCAAATTTTTGTGAAAAAAAAAATACTCTTGAAATGGCCGGGATAAAACAGAGCAGCCCTATAATGCAAAAAGGATTCTGTCAACTACAACTCTCTATGATCTATTCAAAAAGAGGGTGCAGGACAAAAGACTTCGTTAACAACTAGGGGTGTTTTGTAAAAAAAAAAAAAATATATATATATATATATATATATATCGTTAAACTCGTAATATTTTACTCTTTCTAATCAGACTAACTTATATTTGAACTTGATTTCAGTGTCGAGAACATTTAATTTGAAAACTAGCACAATTCTACTTGTATGTAAAACAAGCTGTACTCTTATGACAGATTAGGGCACCGTTTGATAAAAGTTGCCAGTTATGACATCTTGTTAGTCTCTAATAATTTCAATAAAACCATGGGTTCTGCTTGATTGATAAGCTCGAGTCACTGACTTGTTACCATGGACCTGCTTTGATCGACCTACAACGATTGGTGATTGTGTGGAACTGACCGCTTATCAGGACTGATAACTTTTATAAAACCGTGCCCGGATCCTATCAGAAATTATGGCTTTAATCGAAGGGTCCCTCGCTAATGTTAAGGGAATATGAATTGTAGTGCAATCAACTCTCCTTTCCTTATGTTTATCGTCTAATGTGTTATAACGGTAGAAAATGGCAAGCCAAAAGAGTAAATGATGACAGTGTAAGAGAAAGGTGCATCTTCTGATATGGTGTTATGAACTTATGGAAAAATTACAACGGGTGGTAACTTTCGGGGCGGGGGGGGGGGGGGGGGGGGGGTTCGGGGTATGGTTAAGGGGTGGGGGGGTAGTAATCCGGTTGGTAGTTATCCTGGGGGTAGTTATCCTGGGAGTTATTATCCGGGTGGTAGTTATCCGGGGGGTAGTTATCCGGGGAGTTGTTATCCGGGTGGTAGTTATCCAGGGGGTAGTTATCCGGGGGGTAGTTACCCAGGGGTAGTTATCCGGGGGGTAGTTATCCAGGGGGTAGTTATCCGGGGGGTAGTTATCCAGGGGGTAGCTATCCGGGTGGTAGTTATCTGGGGGGTAGTTATCCGGGGGGTAGTCATCCAGGGGGTAGTTACCAAGGGGGTAATTATCTGGGGGGTAGATGTCCTAGGGGTAATTGCCATTGGGGGTAGTTGCCCTAGGAGGGTAGATGACCGGGTGGTAGTTGTCCTAGGGGGTAATGGCCCTGGAGGGTGATTGCCCTAGGAGGGTAGTTGTCAGGGGGGTAGTTGCCCTAAGGGGGAATAGACCTGGTGGGTAATTATCCGGGTGGTAGTTATCCGGAGGGTGGTTGCCCAGGGGGTAAGTGCCCGGATACGGTGACCGACTACCCAAAAACATAACGCCTTCAGTGACACTTCATGGCAATGGCAACCAGAATTGTTGCTATGGCAACTGGTATGCCTCCACCCAATATGCATGGTTCTCCAAACATGTCTATACATCTTGACAATGTGTGATGAAAGTTTCGCATAATTGGCAAATTATTAAAATGACATGTTTGTCAGAAATGTGCCAAGTGTTCGCTTTCCTTGAACTAGGTATAATCGGATGCATGGCTATATTGCTTAAGAGGGCAGTTATTTGGGGAATTTAGGATTTTTACTTGACCTTTGACCCTTTTATAGGTCTAAATGCATTGAGTAATTGCCAAGGTATGGCAAAAAGGTGTAATTTTAGCTAGCATTTTAACCTGGCCTTTGACCCTTGACCTTTCACCCCATGACCCTAAAATTCCCTATAGAATCTCTGTCAGGCAGTACATGCATAAATTTGTACTACGTTTCATGATACCTTGAGCCACTTCCAACATATGGAGAAAGAAGAGAAATTCAGAATTTTCACCTGATCTTTGACCTTTTGACCTCTGACCTTTCAGCCAAAAACTATCCCAGATAGTTTCTAGTGGGTAATACATGTATACACTAATTAGGTTTCAAGAAAATACCTTTTGGCATTGCGTAAATACAAGGAAAGTATTGACATTTTGAGGACTAGACCTTGGCCTTTGGACCTTAATTGAGTTGACCATTGAACCCATGACCTCATAATTCCAGAAATGACCACTGTCAGGTAGTACATTATGCATATGTACTATTAAAGTTCCATGAAGATACCATGAACCATTTCTGAAGAATATGGAGAAAAAAGTGAAATTTTAGCATTTTCACTTCATCTCTAATGTTTGACCATTGACCTCACAGCCCAAAACTATCTCTAGAGAATTTTTTTTTTTTAAGGCAATGCATGGACACAAAAATTTTCAAGAAAATAAATTCAGGCACTGCATAGACATCCATGAGGGAAATACTGAAATTTTGAGGATTTGACCTTGACCCGCATGCACCCAAGAGGTGATGGGCACAACATAGTATGTGTATCCATGCCAAGTTTCATTCAGTAATCACAAACAATTTTTTTTTTGTTACGCTGTCCACAAAATTTATTACAGATGGAAGGATGGCGGAAGAACAGATGAACAACCCGAAATCATAATGTCCCCAGCGACACTCCAGCGGAAGCATAAAATGAAATTGTATTGCATCCATACATGTAACTGGGCCTCAAGAATTCTCTGTATGATCCAAACTGGGCTGCAAATAAAACAACAACAACAGCAACAATTGAGAAGTGCGGATTTACAGCATACCTCACCATCCCCGGAGGTCGGGTAGACCAGCTCTGTGGCATAATCAATCGCTCCAGAGAGGATATATGGCAAAACAAATGACAATGTGTCTGCAATGAACCTGAAGACGGCTGCACAGATAAGACCAGGATATAAGGACTTGATGTACACCCAGTATAGGTTGACTGGCTTACCAGTGGCTCTGGCACAAGCCTACAGAAAAATGGAAATTAATCACAAAGGTTTGAGATGTCACAGTCAATGCTTACGATAAATGGTTGAATTGAACTACATGTATTATATCAACAAACATGACTTTATAATTGGTAGTGACTTAACCCTATAAAGCCCAAGCTATTTTGACCCTTCCCAGGCCCAAAGGGAGGGGGGCACATTGTGCCCCTCCCCCATATAACTTTTTTATTGTGTGATGTATTATCGTCATATTTGGCACATGGGTAGAGCAACTCATACTCTACATGACTGCGCATTTGAAATTTTTCAAGGTCACCCATAGAATGCGCTATTTACCAAAATATAAAGAAGTACATAGGAAATATGCTGAAAACACCATTTTTGTGTATAATCTCTTTATCCCAGTATACATGTCTTATTATAGATCAATCACTTTCATATTTGCCACAAATGTTGTACAAGTCGAATCTCATTATTTGTTATAGTTGAAGTTTCCCAAGGTCCCCACATGGGGGCGCTATCCATAAAAACATAAAGAAATACATTATGAGACCTGTGATGCATTGTTTGGGATAGGTACGTGTATAGTCACATTTCACATTTCATATTTCCATAATATTGGAATTATTAAGTTTGCAGATTGAAAATATGATAAACAAATGATAAATTACAGGCATAACTTGGGTGAATGTTACGGCACATTTTGGTAAATTAACGAAATGTGCAGAGTTACCAAAATGTGCTGTAATAAGGTGCACTATCGGCACATTTTGGTAAGATTTTTTTTTTAAAACCAAAATGTGCAATTTACCATAATGTGCCGTAACAGGTGAAGGAATCACAATGACACAAAACAAAGGGGCAATCTTTGGAAAATGTTGTGGTTTTCAATTATCTCTATTAGGGCCTATATCTATTGTTTTATATCTTTGTCACATAAAAAAAGGAAATAATAGGAAAAACATTTCAGGGCCATAATTACTTCACATTTTGCTTCTTCAGTAAATTTCAGCCAAGAAATGTCCATTTCACACACTATAATATTGCTAATTGAAATTGAAACAGAAAAAAATATGCAAAACCTCAACGGGTTAAATGTGATCACAAATGACCAATTAAAATTTCAGCTGATTTTATTTGGTATACAAAACATTGGCAGTCAAGCTCATTGGGTCAAATCATGGACCTGAGATCACTGTGGGGAAAATATCAATACCAACTGAACTGTCAATTAACTTCAGTATTAAAACTTACCTCTTCTTTGGCCAGCGCTTGAATAAACTTGCCAGCATTGTAGCGTACTGTGTGGGTTTCTGTCAGTGAGCCTAGGTCCCTGAGCTCCAAACGGTGGTCATAGCCAGCGTAGAAGAGGGGGTTGAGCCACCAGTAGAAGATGCTGGATGGGATGTTGGTGTAGCCCTCATAGAAATGCATGTTGGGATCACGGAGGTCTTTTGGAAACGCTCCTGGTGCAGAACAGCATTTAACCACCTTATGGATACAAAGAAAGTCCATCATCCATGACACGAGGAATAACCTTGAACATTTATTTTGACAGTTCCACATGATGCTCACATTCCAATATACAATATGTATAAACATCTGTATGTTTGACAGAATCAAGATGATATACTGTATGAATCTTCTTCATGATACAAATAACCTAGAGTAATGTCGCTTAAAGGTGACTGGTATGCCTCCGCTATATGACACATTATCCTCCAATTAGATATTCTACAGTGCATTTTGATAATTTGAGACAACAGTTCATATGATGTGGTAGTATATGGAAGCAGGAGGCCTGGGGGACATCTTGCACTCACCCAATTACCGTACTGCAATTTCACCCTCCATTTCACCCATTGCACAAAGAACATAGTAAAAATTGGGAGATCTTGGATACCGTACCTCCAGGAGGGCATGGTGTCCATTATCACACTGACAGTAATACAATATATCTGCCAAGTTTATAGGAAATTTCAGACCATGCATTTTCTAGAGAAGTTCTATCAAATTGTAAGAATTGGCCCCCAAGTTCGTCCCATCCCCAAGGGGGGCCACCATTGGATCTGCTACATTGTATGTAAACAAACTTGAACAGGGCCCTGTTGCAAAAATAACCTGAGAAAAACTCGGGTTAGATGAGGGTGCCTACCTGAGTTTCATGGTTAGTCAATTTCTCTGGTTAAAAAAACTAAGGTTACAGTTTATCGGCTTTCTTTTATTCAAATAAACTTGGATGAGGATAAAATGCGGAAGTGCTAGTGATTTTCTCAGTTTTACGCTCCGCGCGCAGCTAGCGATCACCGCTACGCGCTGTCTAACTGCACGATGTACAATGTACTGTAGAGAGTACATGACAGTATCGTGCTACAAGCTTCCCGATAGCCAATCTGGTTCTAATAAGTTTTCGGAAATAAAATATGAGTTATAGGGATTTATCTGTGATTCTGGTGCAATACGGCATTATGGAAGCTGAGATATCGACATGGATACGAAAGTGCAAACGTCCTACACACATCTACAGGCACAGTAAGTACCTGTATATAGATCTAACTCAACTGTTACGGCTACATCAAACGTTAGTAGAATCCTAACCCCGCGCTGCCGCGGGGCGCTCCTTCACACAGATATACTGTAACGTTAGCTTCGTTCGGGCTGGTCCATAGAGCTACAGCTCTATGGGCTGGTCATAGTTTGTACCTAATGCAATGGTTACATCTAGTCTAGGCAGTATGTTACATGGGTCTACAGCTACTTGCAGTAGGTCTACCTCTAATACTGTTGAATCTACCTCTTTGGTGCTACCTTCATTCACGTATCTAGGGCTCTAAAGTCGGGCCTTTTCAATGGTAGAACTAAATTGTTCTAGAGTCTAACGTTATATCTAATTCTAGTATACGTCTAAAAGTGTCTAATGAGTACAGAAGTAAGAACCTAGTACACAGTACAGTAGTACCGTAACTGGATCTAACGTTAGATCGATTAGTACATTGTAACGGTGATACTATAGATAGAACTAATTTACAACAAGGAAAAGTAGAAATTACGCGGTGCGTAATATATGTCCCCGCCGGAAGTAGCATTTTGTAGCAAAATGTACAATATAGGTAAAAAATCAAGGTCAAAGGTCAAAGAAGTCAAAGGTCAAAATTCTGTGTAGAAGTTTTGAAGCCCTCACCTAGTGCCATCACATAAAGCAAACGGAATCGAAATCGGGTTAGAAATGGCGAAGGAGTAGCATTTTGTAGCCAAATGTACAATATAAGTCAAAAATCAAGGTCAAAGGTCAAAGAAGTCAAAGGTCAAAATTCTGTGCAGAGGCTTTGAAGCCCTCACCTAGTGCCATCACATTAAGCAAACGGAATCGAAATCGGGTTAGAAATGGCGAAGGAGTAGCATTTTGTAGCAAAATGTACAATACAGGTCAGAAATCAAGGTCAAAGGTCAAAGGTCAAAGAAGTCAAAGGTCAAAATTCTGTGTAGAAGTTTTGAAGCCCTCACCTAGTGCCATCACATTAAGCAAACGGAATCGAAATCGGGTTAGAAATGGCGAAGGAGTAGCATTTTGTAGCCAATGTACAATATAGGTCAAAAATCAAGGTCAAAGGTCAAAGAAGTCAAAGGTCAAAATTCTGTGTAGAAGTTCTGAAGCCCTCACCTAGTGTCATCACATAAAGCAAATGGAATCGAAATCGGGTTAGAAATGGCGAAGGAGTAGCATTTTGTAGCAAATGTACAATACAGGTCAAAAATCAAGGTCAAAGGTCAAAGAAGTCAAAGGTCAAAATTCTATGAAGTAGTTTTGAAGCCCTCACCTAGAGCCATCACATAAAGTAAACGGAATTGAAATTGGGGTAGAAATGGCGAAGGAGTAGCATTTTGTAGCCAATGTACAATATACATCAGAAATCAAGGTCAAAGGTCAAAGAAGTCAAAGGTCAAAATTCTGTGAAGAAGTTTGGAAGCTCTCACCTAGTGCCATCACATAAAGCAAACGGAATCGAAATCGGATTAGAAATGGCGAAGGAGTAGCATTTTGTAGCAAAATGTACAATATAGGTCAAAAATCAAGGTCAAAGGTCAAAGAAGTCAAAGGTCAAAATTCTGTGTAGAAGTTTGGAAGCCCTCACCTAGTGCCATCACATAAAGCAAACGGAATCGAAATCGGGTTAGAAATGGCGAAGGAGTAGCATTTTGTAGCAAAATGTACAATATAGGTCAAAGGTCAAGGTCAAAGGTCACAACTGAAATCCTGTGTAGAAGTTTCAAAGCTCCCATGTAGTGCTATCATATAAAGCAAACAGAATCAAAATTGACTCATAAATGACAGAGAAGTAGCAAATTGAACATTTTGATCACACACGGACGCACACACAGACGGACGGACAGACGGACGGACGCACAGACACACACACGTACGGAGCCCGTTTCATAGTCCCCTGCTCGAACTCGTTCGGCGGGGACAATTAGAGAACTACTAGATCTAGTAGAGTCTACTAGCTGTTCTACTGCGTTTCCGACTCCTGCACCGATATCTTCCCAGAAATGAATGAACAAACAGTGCGCAGCAGTTCTCATAGTCCAATTCCTAGAGTTGTTTCCAGAATGGCAGCCTTGGTAGCGCTAAGTGGGGCTAACCAGAGAAATTTTGATTTAACCTTTGGTCAGACAGCTAAGGTTAAATAATCTGAGTTTCTTGAACATTAACCTGAGAAAAAAACTATGGTTAAGCTTTATGCAATAGAAAAACTCTGGTTAAAAATTCTTAACCAGAGTTTCTGGATTTAACCATGAAAAAAACTCTGGTTAAGGCTTTATGCAACAGGGCCCAGGTGAAAGCACTTTCATGAATGAAGATTGTAATTATTCAGAATATTTCTGGTTTTATGGAACACAACTTCTTTCAGATTCTCTAATTTTGGGGTGCTGGGCCCCTTAGGAACCGCAAGTAGGACATGGTGCCCATTTGTGCACATATGTGAAATGAAACTTTCAGAAATTGGAGCCATATCAGCCTTTTATGGCAGCATACCACCAACACTAAATACATTTTACTCTAAAATATCTTGGTTTCTTGCAAAATGTGAGAAAGCTTCATGCATCAGCATGCCAAAATTTCTGGATTTATAGTTATTACATTCTGGCATACCTGCAAAACTTCTTGCACAAGTTTGATAACAAGGCAAGTGCCAAATTGTGTCTCGCCCATTCGCGTACAAGGAATTAATATTTCTTATAACTCCCAGAAGTTAATTGACCTGCTTATGACCTTTGACCTTGTGGTGACCTTCAACACCCCAAGGGACATTTACCATCCAAGTTCAGTCACAAACGGACAAAGGGATCAAAAGAAATGAGCCATAATCGAAATGTGCCATAAAAACATAACATTGGGCCCTAAAAGTTTGTTGACCCCTGTCTGTGACCTTTGACCTTGTGACGACCTTCATCTCCCCAAGGGACATCTTCCATCCAAGTTTGGTCACAAACGGACAAAGGGATCAAAAGTTATGAGCCATAAACGAAATGCGCCCTAAAAACTTAACATTGGGCCCTAAAAGTGCGTTGACCCGTCTGTGACCTTTGACCTTGTGGTTACCTTCAACTTCCCAAGAGACATCTACCATCACCCAAGTTTGATTGCCATTGTAGCAACATGTGCTGAGTTACGTGTGATAAGAGAGTCTTGCAAGTAAACTTTAACGTATGACCTCAAATGACCTTTGACCTTATCATGTGACCTCTTACGGCACCATAACATGAAGGTACCCCCAGTGCATCCATCACCCAAGTTTGATTGCCATTGTAGCAACATGTGTCGAGTTACATGTGATAAGAGAGTCTTGCAAGTAAACTTTAACGTATGACCTCACATGACTTTTGACCTTATCCTGTGACCTCCAACGGCACCATAACATGAAGGTACCCCAAGTGCATCTATGACCCAAGTTAGGTTGTAATCCAAGCAACTTATGTGAAGTTATTTGTCAAAAGAGAGTCTTGCAGGTAAACTTTAACATAGAAAAGAGAGTCTTGCACATACTCTTTAATATGACCTAAAATGACCTTTGACATCATCACATGACCTCCGACAACACCATAACATGAAGATACCCCTAGTGCTTCTATCACCCAAGTTTGGCTGCCATTGCTGTAACAGTTGCCAAGTTATGCATCATAAGAGAGTCTTGCAGGTAAACTTTAAAGGGTGTGTACAGTTCTGGTCGAGGTGAGGATTTAGCTTTTAACGTTTTGCGAGATATTCAGAAACCACTCTATGAGATGTCAAAGAGCATGAAATTCTAAGGGGTATCAAAAGTTTATTCGATGAAAATCGGTTTTGAAATGGCTGAGATATCCAAAAACAAGGTGAAACAAAGAGATCCTAATAAAGTTGTGGCATGTCGCCTTTTATTATTAGCACTTTTTTGGATGTCTTGGCCATTTGAAAACCAATTTTCATCAAATAAACGTTGAATCCTTCGTAAAATAACATGCTCTTTCATATTTCATAAAAGGCTTTTCATTATCTCACTTAGGAATGTTCAAAACATGAATCCCCACCTCAACCAGTACTGTACAGTCCCTTTAACATTTGTGACGGACGACGGACGGACGACGGACGGACGACATTTGGATCCCTTAGTCTCGCCTTCACCTCCGGTGGGCGAGACAAAAATGATAATAATGAACTTCCACCATTTTCATTTGACCGTTGCATAATCCCATGGCTAACATTATTCCTACAGAATCATGGTAATGCTTGAACCTGTAGGCCTACATATATATCAGGAAAATCGTTACAACATTGAAATATTGCCAAGGTATGGAGATAATGGTGTAATTTCAGCATCAGATACTGTATAAGCTGTTATTTTCGAGAGGGTTTGATTTTCGCGAATTTTGCAAATCACAGTTGGATCGCGAATTTAACAACAAACGAAAATGCCTCCATGTGCTTTGTTAATAGAGCACATGGTACATGTAAGCGTCAGGGTCGAATCGCGGAGATAACATCTCGCGAAAATGTGTATGACCTCGTCAATCACGAAAATATCTGTACGCGAAAATAACAGCGTATACAGTAGTATGATTCAGCTTCCTTTTGTCTGACCATTGACCCCATGACTCAAAACTTCCTAAGAAAATCAATTTCAGGAATTACATGCATGTACTTATTTTCATGAAGTACATTAAAAGCCAATTTTTGGATATAGAGCAAGAATTGAAGTTTTAGCATTTTCTCTCTTTTTTTTTTTCTTTTTTTTTTGACCTTTGACTTCAAGGAGCAAAACTTTCCCTACAAGAGAATATTTGTCTGGTATTACTACATGTTTACACTAAGTTTCACAAGAGTACATTTGTACTTTCTGGTCTTGCAGCAATGCAGGGAAAGAGTGAAATTTTGTCAATTGACCTTGAGCACATGAACTCACAATTTGATATATGTCTGATCCCGAATACCATTACCACATCGCCAGGTAAAGTCATGTACTGAAAATGATGACTGTATCAAAATACATGATTTTTTTACTCTGCGCTACTACCACCATTGTGTTCAAGCAAATGACTGTCAATCTATCTCTGCCCTCTGCCAGCTTCCACCACCAGTTGACATTATCAGCTGACATTACGGTATGACCTTTCACTGTAACCATGACCTTTCACTGTTATCCTGTTCATGCAAGTAATAGTAATCTTTTCCCCTGTACACTGGCTAATGACATGCCTGGATACTCATGGTAATAGTTGGAAATGACAATTTTTGGCACAAGTAGAGTGACCCTAGTTCTTGACTACCAGGTATTCATAAGCGTATTCCATAGGAGTATTCGCTTATCTGTGGAGGATTTGAAACTACCCAATATAATTATAGATATTCTTTCGTGTCTAACCTCCAAAAATTATAAGTAATCGGTTGGGACAACACAAATATCAACAAATGTAAACAAAGGAATTAATTAAATAATCGATTATGTTCTTTTATTATTAAAACAATAAAATATCAGATTCTCCAGTGGATTTCTAAACCTGAACTTGAAATTATATATGTTTGTAAACAATGACAAAAAAAAAATGAGTACTTGATAATTGAATTGAGATTCAAAAATAAATCTAATAAAAATAAGAGACCACGTTTTACACTCTCTGAGAACTTCAATATACACTCATCTAATTAAAATCTAACGTAGATCACTTTACACTGTAGGAATGCTCTAATAATAACCCCTAAAAATAAGGCAATTGAATGTTAATATTTTACAATGGAAAATATTATTAAATAGATCTATATACGAACGGGTGGTCAGGGGAGATCAGGCTCTGATGAGAAATTAATGCCCTTGGAATAACTACGTTGCAGGTAGGAGACAGTGCACGGTGATAAACGGTAGCGATCCGGTAACGATGCAACAGGTAGCGATGTAACAGTAGAAATAGCGATAGCGATGTAACAGTAGAAATAGCGATAGCGATGTAACAGTTCTAGGAGATGAGAAACCAAGGAAAACAAGGTAGTGATGAAGGAGCCCTCAGAAAGAGTCAGGAAACGAGGAGATGAGATTAGGTCTAGATGAGATGAGATGAGATGATATGAGATGAGGTGAGATGAGATGTTGCAGAAGAGATGAGATGAGATGAGATGAGATATTGCAGAAGAGATGAGATGAGATGAGATGAGATGTTGCAGAAGAGATGAGATGTTGCCAGACAGATCAAAGAAATCGCGTGATGATGAACAACAAAGTCCGAAATGAAAGTGTCTCTGAAGGAAAAATCGGTGGCAAGCTCTCTTCGTAATAAATAAAAATATCGGGAAATAATAGGATCATCTCCTGACTTGTGAATTGTCTAGTAAGTAAGTCGGCAAGTGAGTAAGTATCTATCTACCAAATATATCTCTTAAAATGTCTGCAAGACATTGCGTTGGTAGAATCCCACGTCTTAGCAACGAGACAACAATGCTAAAAAATGAGCACGACGCGCTCAGAAAATGCACAAAGAGGCGCGCCTCAAATAGCGCAGCGCTCATTATCACTCAATAATAATAGAATACGCACTTATTTACAGGCACATACATGTACGTAATAGTCAATACATTAAATGTACGTAGACTGTGGCTAAGAAGTAGGTCACAATAAGAACATGCTACATATCTATTAGATTGCTATCTATTACTTCTCTTCATGGCACATCATATTATCAGTACTGGACTTAAAACTTAAAGCTGAAAGCTAGCTGAAGACTGCAAATTTACCCAAGGTTCAGTGACATTTGACCTGAAGGATTCTAAAGCATCTTTAGATGATAGATATTGTACATACATCTATGCATTATACTTACCACAACTTGTATTTCAACCATACAAACAAGTGTGACCAGCACCATAGAAGCAATATTTAGATCCCATCGCAGCAGCTCCAGTGTGACCTCCTTGTCGTAGTAAAAGGTCACAAATCGCGCACACTCTGCTGCAAGGAGCAGCATCCAGTACAGGCACTGTGGGACAATCATGGCTGGCACATTCCAGTACTCCATGTGGTGGTAGTAGACTGCTGCCAAGATGGACGCCACGAATGCTGCAGCGGGAGTGGTGTAGAGCCGCGGCATTGTGTTCTCTTCAGATAATGTCATGAGGTCAGTAAGAATGCCCTCCCCTAGCTTCGCTAGGCAAACCATCATGTACAGCAGGTAGACAAACCACCTGACTACATGGCCCGGATAGCGTAGGATGTAATCGTGTTTCGTCGTCGTCCTCGCATTGCAACATCGCACAAAGACCAGCACCAAGCTGGCGATGACGATGAATGCCGCATGGATGCAAGTGGCCACGAGATCTGTAAAACATGCATTGTGGATAGTATGCAGTAGATCCCATGAAAATGGGTACAGCTTGTCCTGTGTCGTGTTCACACCGCAGAACCAGTCAAAGTGATTTGCCGGAGCCCCCTCCATTGCACTGATGTATTGAGATAATGTTCAGTCTGTTCGACATTCACCCTGCTGGATTGTAACAATGAAAGAGTCAGAAAAGTATGTAATATTAATCACAAACAGTAATCCTACAGTATTTGGGGTCATATGAATACAAATAGTAATCCCCGCAATAGATTATAGTTTGTATCAAAACTTTAAGGTATTTAAAGGGGAGGATCCAGGAATTCTGTAAAGATTTCTAAAAATAAAGAGGGGGGCATGCCCAGTGCGCCATCCTCTGGATCTGCCACTGATTTATGCCTATTATATCTCTTTATCAGTGCCATAAGAAAACCACGATTATATTTTGTTCAAAGTATAACAAAAGAAAAAGTAATCCTGGAATCAGATGCTTTCTAAGTGTAACTGCAATTTGTACAAACTGCCTATAGATGTATCTTCTTTTAACAAGTCCTAAAAACTAAGCGTTATTGGAGTATTTTTCATATTCTGATAAAAGAAATCCTCTCTACCACAGCTATGTTTAAACCTTTCTCTAAGTCATGTGGTTCTCCTATTTATGGACATTCATGTATCTTCATGCAGCCCCCACTGAAACAATATTTCACATGCTCACACAAAAAGCCAGCACAATATACTAGAAATGTTGCTATGGCAACTGGTATGCCTCCGCCATAATGCATGGTTCTCCAAATAGGCCTAGAGTATGTCTTGAACAATGTGAGATGAGAGTTTCATATAATTGGCCGAAAATTAAAATGACATGTCTGTCACAAATGTGTTGAGCATTTACTAGGTTTCACGAAAATACATTCAGGCATTGCATATGGGAGAAATAATAAAATCTTGCAAATTTGACCATAACCTTTGACCCTTGACCTTTGACCAAATAACCCCCATATTCCCAAGAGAATTAATGTCATGCTGATACTTGCATATAAATGTATTATGTTTCATGAAGATATCATTCCAGAGATTTGGGAAAAGAGTGAAATTTCAGCATTTTCACTTGGCCTTTCATTTGACCTTAGACCCCATGGCCCAAAACTTTCAATAGAGATTGTTTATCTGGTCATGTATGCATAAATACACTTTGTTTGAAGAAAATACCTTCAGGCATTACAGAGATATAGGGGAAATAGTAAAAAAATTCTGAACTTGACCATGACCTTTGACATTTGACCTCTGACCTCGGGCATGTGCAACCAAAAGTTCACTGGCACATTTTTGTCCACTTATACTTACAGGGACCTGTATGCCAAGTTTCGTTTGAATACCTCATGCAATTCTAAGTTACGCTGTCCATAAAATTGATTATGGAGAGACGGAAGGACGGACAGACAACCTTAAAACATAATGCCTCCAGCAACACTTCGTGGCAGAGGCATAAAAAGCATACAATGTACAGTACAAAACAGAAATACAAACTAGTGTCATTTGACTGTTGCACACAGGTGAGTGTGATGCCTCCCCTTCTCACTAAAATTGCTGCACCTGTCATAAAATGTGACTTTGCATTACAAAACAAAACACACAAAAAAGTCACACACTCAGAGTTTACTTGAGGACTCAAAATAGGTGAAATGGGTCAACTTGATAATTTCTGGAGAGCAATTCTTTTTTTTTATATCATTCTAAAGTTTGAGATTATGAAATGAATGGGAAATTGTGTTTTTAGCCACTTTTCTAGAACACTTCTTCGTAGAATAGTGTGACTTAAGTTGGTATGTCTTAGAGACCCCCTTTCAGTTCTTACAAATCATTTTCACACTGTTCACTTTCAACTCTATATTAATTTTTGAAAGGATGATGTTACTGGTTTGAAAGTTAATTCATCATGGATAGAATGTGGTAGCAGCATGCTCAATTCAAAGTGGATGGCAAGTAACTGATCAGTGGGAATCAGTGGGAATGCTGGGGGATGATTGTTACAATCCTTGTGGGATTCATTTAAGAGTACATTATATATTTATTGTTGTGTGAAAATTGTTTGCTTCAGAATGGTCTCATGTTCAAGTAATGTGCAGTTTAATGTTTCCAGGTTAGCAAGAATGTACAATGAAAGGGCGATCGTTAACAGCCAGTTAACGATCGCCCCGTCACTGTACAGGCATGCTAACCTTGAAACATTAAACTTGAATTTGAGACCATTCTGAAGCAAATAATTTTCACACAACAATAGATATATGTACAGTCAAACCTGTCTATAGCGGCCACCCAAGGGATACGGAAAAAGTGGCCGTTATAGACAGGTGGCCGCTATAGACAGGTAATCCAACTTTGTGTGCATTGCCTACATGTACATGTATCATCGTTGTATATACATGTACATTTATGTGTGTACGTATGCACACGTGTGTATCATGCATAGAACAATGCCGGTGTTTATGAAATTGTTGCACAGTACACTACATGTAGCATGTGCACAGTCATGAATTAGTGCATTATTGTGACTGAATAAGTGATGAATGCAACGGTGGCGATCACTGAATGTTGCCCAGAAATGACTGGCACGGCTAAAAAGCAGAAAAATACCCTGAATTATCGGCTCGGCTACGGCTCCATCGGGTTTTTGGCCGCTATAGACAGGTTAAAATCTACCGCGGGAAACAAAATTTGTGGCCGCTGGCCGCGTTAGACAGGTGGCCGCTATACACAGGGTCTTTAACATGGCTTTTCTCTCGGGGGGATTTTTCAGTGGCCGCTATAGACAGGTGGCCGCTATAGAGAGGTGGCCGCTAAGGCAGGTTTGACTGTACTCTTAAATGAATCCCACAAGGATTGGAACAATCATCCCCCAGCATTCCCACTGATTCTCACTGATCAGTTACTAGTCATCCCCTTTAAGTTTGCTGTGATAATCCCTTCATTGTTGGTGCTTTGAAATTGTTTTTTTTTTTTTATCCTTTTTTTTTGGGGGGGGGGGGTCAGATTCACTGCACAGAGCATGGGTTATATGTTGCTTGAAGGTTTGCATGGTTTATGGGAGAGAAAGGTTTGCAGTAGCACCATGTGTATACACAATCCTTGTAGCTAGGGATCGTGGTGTGACAAGGATAATTGTGAAGCCTAGAAAGAGGAGAGTTGAGGAGGGAAGTAATATAGGGAGAATGTAAGAAGGCAAACAGTGACAAGTGAGGGGCAGCAGAGAGCTGGAGGTTGAAGTTGCACTAGTGGAGACAAGAGAAGAGGAGAGAGAGTCGTAAGGGAGAATAAATATAGTGAAAATCAAGTGAAAGGTTCAGAGATCGCTGGGAGGAGAAAGATGAAGTAGAAGGGAGGGGGAGAGGAAGAAGTTGAAGGTTGGAAATCATTTCTATAAACTACTAGAAATGTCGCTTTGGCGACTGGTATGCCTCCGCCATAATGCATGATTTTCCCAATAGGTCTAGATAGTACATGTGGACAATGTGTGATTACATTTTCACAAAATTGGCAAAATATTGAAATGACAAGTTTGTCACAAATGTGTTGAATGTTCACCTTCCTTGACCTAGGTTTAATTAGATGAATAGGAGAGCATGTATCTAGGGATTTAAGGACTTTAACTCGACTTTGACCCATTCATACATTTAGGCATTGAGTAATTTTCAAGGTACAGGTGTGGAGAAAAAGTGCAATTTCTGAATTGAATAGTAAATTGTTACCATTTTCATCTGGCCCTTGACCCTAAAATTCATAAGATAATCACTTTCAAGTAGAACATGCATAATATGTACTAAGTTTCAAGACAACTTGAGCCACTTCCGAGATATGGAGGAAAAAGTTAGTTCAGCACTTTCACTTGATCTTTGACCTTTTGACCTTTGAGGCAAAAAAAGAAGAAAAAAAAAAACTTTCCAGAGAATTTCTATTAGGTTACACATGTATGCATACACCAAGTGTAAAAAAAAATAACCCTGCTGGCATTGCATGATAGGAGGGAAATAGTAAAATTTTGAAGTGTTGCACTTGACCTTTGACCCCTGACCTTTGACCCCATGAACCCTACATTCTCTAGATAATCACTGCCAGTCAGTACATGTATATACTATGTTCCATGAAGATACCTTGAACAATTTTCCAATTTACAGAGAAAAAAAAGGTTTTAATACTTTTACTCAACCTTTTGACCTTTGACCTTTGACCTCATGACCCAAACTTTCACCAGAGAATCTAAATTGGGTAATACATGTATAATCTTAGCTTCAAGAAAATATCTTCAGGCATTGCATAGATATGGTGGAAATAGTGAAATTTTATGTATTTGACCTTGACCTTTTGACCTTTGACCTTGAGCACGTGCACCCAAAAGTTGATAGGCACAACTTCACTCCCTAATAGACACACATGCCAAGTTTCATTAGGATACCTCAACAGCTTTTGTCCACAAAATTCATTACGGACGGACGGAAAGACAGACGGACGGACGGACGGACGGACGGACGGAAGGACGGACGGACGGACGGACAACCCGAAAACATAATGCCTCTGGCACCACTTCGTGGCGGAGGCATAAGAATAACTGACACTTGAAGAACTTGACTGGCAGATTGACTGTCCTTTGTCAGAAGTGCAGCGTAACCTGGGAGGAGGTGACGTGTGGAGGATGCGGTCCTAGGTGGAGATCGTCGGCAGAAGCGGGCAGAGCGCCGACTGTTTGAATGCAATGTTTGCGTTGCGGCCATTGAGATCACATGGCTTGGTAAGATTAAGTGCTTGAATAGACCATATACTTCAGAGCCTCTTTTCTCAGTACACACTTTTCCAGAGTCTATTCAAATTATATACCCATTGGATATTCCGAGCACATGGAAAGTTGTGAAAAAATTGCACTTTTAGTCAAAGTTCAACCTGTGACCTAAGACTTTATAACCTCCAGGGGCTTTGCTAAAAATCTAATCAGAGCATCTCTGGACACCTTGGCCCGAATTCACGAAGGTGGTACAAATGAAACCATGGTTTAAACCATGGACAAAAACCATGGAGCGCCAAGTGTCGATTGGAATATTTCGTTACGAAATCAGTATTTCATCGATGAAATGATTATTTTGTATTTAAAGAAATGACAACATTTTGTAACTAAATGAACATTTCGTCCACGAAATGATAATTTCGTTAACAAAACGGTCATTTTGTCGACGAAATATTCCATGCGACACTTGGCCCTCCATGGTTTTTGTCCATGGTTTAAACCATGGTTTTATTTGTACCACCTTCGTGAATTCGGGCCCTTATGTTGTATGCCTGGGCTGGGTATAAAGAAAATTCATCAGGCAATTTCCCTAAGATGAATTATAAATTGCAATAGCCTTTAAAGGGACTGTACAGTACTGGTTGAGGTGGGGATTCATGTTTTGCACATTCCTAAGTGAGATGATGAGAAACCTCTCATGAAATATGAAAGAGCCTGTAATTTTATGAAGGGTTCAACATTTATTTGATGAAAATTGGTTTTCAAATGGCTGAGATATCCAAACAAGGCAAGTGCCAAATTGTGTCTCGCCCATTCGCGTACAAGGAATTAATATTTTTTATAACTCCCAGAAGTTAATTGACCTGCTTACGACCTTTGACCTTGTGGTGACCTTCAACACCCCAAGGGACATTTGGTCACAAACGGACAATGGGATCAAAAGTAATGAGCCATAATCGAAACGTGCCATAAAAACATAACATTGGGCCCTAAAAATTTGTTAACCCCTTTCTGTGACCTTTGACCATGTGATGACCTTTAACTCCCCAAGGGACATCTACCATCCAAGTTTGGTCACAAACGGACATAGGGATCAAAAGTTATGAGCCACAATCAAAACGCGCCCTAAAAACATAACATTGGGCCCTAAAAGTTTGTTGACCCCTGTCTCTGACCTTTGACCTTGTGACGACCTTCACCTCCCCAAGGGACATCTTCCACCCAAGTTTGGTCACAAACGGACAAAGGGATCAAAAGTTATGAGCCATAAACGAAATGCGCCCTAAAAACTTAACATTGGGTCCTAAAAGTTCGTTGACCCGTCTGTGACCTTTGACCTTGTGGTTACCTTCAACTTCCCAAGAGACATCTACCATCACCCAAGTTTGATTGCCATTGTAGCAACATGTGCTGAGTTACGTGTGATAAGAGAGTCTTGCAAGTAAACTTTAACGTATAACCTCAAATGACCTTTGACCTTATCATGTGACCTCTTACAGCACCATAACATGAAGGTACCCCCAGTGCATCCATCACCCAAGTTTGATTGCCATTGTAGCAACATGTGTCGAGTTACGTGTGATAAGAGAGTCTTGCAAGTAAACTTTAACGTATGACCTCAAATGACCTTTGACCTTATCCTGTGACCTCCAACGGCACCATAACATGAAGGTACCCCCAGTGCATCTATGAGCGTGTTTATACAGAGAAGCAAAATACGCGCTCATGCGGGCTCATGCTGGCTCATGCCGGCTCATGCGAGAGGACCTCTCGAATTTTGCTCTGTATAAACACGGCGTATGCCGGCATACGCCACCAAATGCAGGCTCATGCGAGAGGTTCCGTCCGCCACCTTTTGAGGTGGCCGATGCGAGAGGAGCCTCGCGTATTTTGCTGTGTGTTTATACAGACGACCGAAATTCGAGAGGTAACCGGAAAGCGCGTATTTTAATATCTGTCATGATCGAACCACGTCTTCTCCTTCTTACTGAAAAACTGGATTTCAATTGATCATTTGGCCGGGTGGTTGTCAAGAGGAACGTTACAAGAATGACCTTCAAGCTTGGTAGTCCTGATGACTTTACCGCTGCCATCTTGATTTTTTTAATTTTTTCCTATCATGCAATAAACTGCACTGCGAACATGACCTATGCTTGACCCCAAAATTCGAGAGGTCCGGTTTAGCTGAGGTCCGCTCGCATCGGCTCGCATCGGCTCGCATGAGCTGGTATTTTGACTTCTGTATAAACACGAGAAATAAGCGCTCATGCGGGAGGTAAAATACCGGCTCATGCGCGCCGATGCGAGAGGCTCCTGTATAAACACGCACTACGACCCAAGTTAGGTTGTAATCCAAGCAACTTATGTGAAGTTATTTGTCAAAAGAGAGTCTTGCAGGTAAACTTTAACATAGAAGAGTCTTGCACATACTCTTTAATATATGACCTCAAATGACCTTTGACATCATCACATGACCTCCGACAACACCATAACATGAAGATACCCCTAGTGCTTCTATCACCCAAGTTTGGCTGCCTATTGCTGTAACAGTTGCCAAGTTATGCATCATAAGAGAGTCTTGCAGGTAAACTTAAACATTTGTGACGGACGACGGACGGACGACATTTGGATCCCTTAGTCTCGCCTTCACCTCTGGTGGGCGAGACAAAAAGTGATAGTAAAGGCGACATGCCACAACTTTATTAGGATCTCTTTGTTTCACCTTGTTTTTGGATATCTCGGCCATTTCAAAACCGATTTTCATCAAATAAACTTTTGATACAATACCCCATGGAATTGCATGCTCTTTGACATCTCATACAGTGGTTTGTGAATATCTTGCAAAACATTAAAAGCTAAATCCTCACCTCAACCAGAACTGTACACACCCTTTAAGATGTCAGAGATAGTTTGTAAGGATGGCTGCACAGACACCCAACATTCCCAAAACATAATGCCTCCACCACAAGATAAACCATAACTGGGCCTCATTTCAAAAAAGATGATAAGATAGCAACTCTTGCTGGAATGGCAACTTCCAACAGCAACAGCCAATCAGGAAGCTGGATTCTTGTCATTACTATGACAATTGTCATTCCAGCAAGAGTTGCTATCATATCAACTTTTTAAGAAATGGGGCCCTGGACTGTCCCTCTGTTTCAAATGTTTCAGCAGTTACCTCCTAATCCTTTCTGAGCTGAAAATACTGAATGATTACTGACCCATGAAGGTAATGTCTGCAAAACCCAACCAAAAGAATGCTGCTGTTGTCAAACTTCTTGAGGGATTATCTAAAGAAGAGCACAATTGCTTGTGCTCCTTAAATCTCTTCATCTTTCTATTCACAATGTATTTAATAGACTTTGCATTCCTCTCTCACAGTGCTTTTTTTGAGCCTCCAATCTGAGTAGACATAAAGCAACAGCTTACATTCAGTTCAGGCATTACCACCAGTGGACCTCTGTGCATACACGAGTCACACACACACACTCACACACACACACACACACACACACACACACACACACACACACACACAAAACTTTCACTTTTCAGATTGCAAAATAAATAAGTGCTTGACTTGCCACTTTCAGAAGGCAGGGGAAACTAATATGTGAGTAATGAGTCCAGGAAATGTGGCCCTTTTATCCAAAAAAAAAAAAAAAATTGTGGAATTCTCTCTATATTTTCCTGATGTGATATCAGAAACTGAAGCAGTCTTCTAATCCGCAATAGTGGCACTGAAACCTTAAAAATTTGTAACTTTTGAACAGATTGTCAAATTTTCCTCAAACTTTCACTTATGAAATGTGTTCTATCAACATTGCTGCATTCACTCAAGCCACATGAATATGAAGGTGAACTGTATATACAATGTCCTAGAGCTCTTTAAGTTTCCTGTCCTACATTAGACCTTAATAGTTTAACAACATGATGATATTCTGTTCATTCTTATAAAAAAAAAATAGATTCTAGAATCTAGACATGAAATCCACAGTAGGACTTAGGTTTACTGTCAACTAATTAAAGAAGAAATCTGCTCCAAAAGTTGTTCAATTTTTTAAGACAAAAATGTCCCTGTAGAACTGAGCAAAATTGATCAAAATCGGATTTTTAAAAAAAATAAGGAAGTTTAATACGACATTCTGATTTTTTTTTCACAAAATGCTTCATGACCAGCTGTTAATTCAAATCAGCAAGTTATGATGTCATGCCCTCTAGTTCTTATTATTTCATATACCGGGTATAGAAATGTCACCAATCTTATATTTCACATGCATAAATATAAAAACTTGCGTTAAAACCATCAAAAATAGAGAAAAAAAAAAACAATGTTACCTCTGCTATAATTTGGTAAGGATGCTTTTACCCGTTGGGCCTATTAGCTAGAAATAACAATTTTTCTAAATTTTATAGGATATGGAACATGAATGAACAATTGTGAGGGCATGATATTTTTATTATCAACTTCCACATTTGAAAATTCAAAAGGACTGCATGGGTCAAGAAATGTTTTCTGAACATGTTGAAATTCAAATGTATCTTTCTTATTTCTTATCCGAGTTATGTCATTTTAGGAACATTCTGTTGGGATTTTCTTTTCTCTTTCTTTTAAGTTCATTTTGGGGATGAATCTCTTTATATTCATCAGGGAAATAACTTAGGCCTATTGAAGCACTGGGTGGTTGATATGGTCAGTGGACTTTTTTGGCATTTCTTCCTCTTCTTCAAAATACTCCTCAACATATTCCATCTGGAACCATACGAGGAGGAAGGGAGTGCCATATATTGCTCTGTTACATGTACTAGTCCTTGTTGCCCAAATCTGGAATCTTGCATGGTTATGGATACTGTAAGGTAGCTGTCTAATATGTGTAGACCGATTCAGGTTCGTTGAGGGCAGCAGACAAGTTGCGGTTACAGGGTGAAGCCATTAGCTCAAGCTGCGGTGTCCCTGCCTACCCCTGGGCAACAGACACAGCTCAGCAGAGAGCTAGTGTTTATTTTATACTGGCCGCATGCTGAGTCACAGTGGTAAACATGTTTATCGCGTTGACTTGTAGCGGGAGTACGCGCACTTGTAACAAAGATTCGCGCATTAAGCAAGCATTCGCACACTCAGTACGAGACGCCTATTGGCTAAAACAACCATGCATCAGTTTTTCATTCCGTGCGCGTGCATCATTTGCTAATGTAGGGAGGGGGGTGGGGGAGTGGAGGGGGGGTAGGCGTGAACACCGCAGTAATGGCGCTGCCCATGCCGATAGAGGGCCATAATACACAAATCGCCTCTTAGAATCAGTCTATAGGGGCCATAATACACAAATCGCCTCTTAGAATCAGTCTATAGGTGCCTACGTACTTTGAATTTGCAGGCAAATAAAATCTGAAAAAAAATGTGATGCATTTATTGTGAAATAATTAAGATCTCAAACTGGCTTCTCCCTGTAAGCTTCATGCATTATGTGAATACATTTTTCACCAGTCTATTTGGTTGAGAATAGAGTCTGCAACTTTTAATGTTTTTGAGACAGATAAATAACATTAACATGCAGGTGCCGTACAAATGCTGTGGATCATCATCATCACTATACACAGCCCAGTCGCTGTAAAAACGTAACGTCAAGTCGGCTATGGTTCTACATCATCACCATCGATCAAAAAGTTATCATCATGAGATGATAACTTGTTATCATAATTTATCATCACAAGGCAAGTGCCAAATTGTGTCTCGCCCATTCGCGTACAAGGAATTAATATTTTTTAATAACTCCCAGAAGTTAATTGACCTGCTTATGACCTTTGACCTTGTTGTGACCTTCAACACCCCAAGGGACATTTACCATCCAAGTTTGGTCACAAACGGACAAAGGGATCAAAAGTAATGAGCTATAATCGAAATGCGCCATAAAAACTTAACATTGGGCCCTAAAAGTTTGTTGACCCTTTTTGTGACCTTTGACCTTGTGATGACCTTTAACTCCCCAAGGGACATCTACCGTCTAAGTTTGGTCACAAACGGACATAGGGATCAAAAGTTATGAGCCACAATCAAAACGCGCCCTAAAAACATAACATTGGGCCCTAAAAGTTTGTTGACCCCTGTATGTGACCTTTGACCTTGTGACGACCTTCACCTCCCCAAGGGACATCTTTCATCCAAGTTTGGTCACAAACAGACAAAGGGATCAAAAGTTATGAGCCATAAACGAAATGCGCCCTAAAAACTTAACATTGGGCCCTAAAAGTTCGTTGACCCCTGTCTGTGACCTTTGACCTTGTGGTAACCTTCAACTTCCCAAGAGACATCTACCATCACCCAAGTTTGATTGCCATTGTAGCAACATGTGCTGAGTTACGTGTGATAATACACTTAAGAGAGTCTTGCAAGTAAACTTTAACATGTGACCTAAAACGACCTTTGACCTTATCATGTGACCTCTTACGGCACCATAACATGAAGGTACCCCCATAGTGCATCCATCACCCAAGTTTGATTGCCATTGTAGCAACATATGTGTCGAGTTACGTGTAAGAGAGTCTTGCAAGTAAACTTTAACGTATGACCTCAAATGACCTTTGACCTTATCCTGTGACCTCCAACGGCACCATAACATGAAGGTACCCCCAGTGCATCTATGACCCAAGTTAGATTGTAATCCAAGCAACTTATGTGAAGTTATTTGTCAAAAGAGAGTCTTGCAGGTAAACTTTAACAGATTAGAAGAGTCTTGCACATACTCTTTAATATATATGACCTCAAATGACCTTTGACATCATCACATGACCTCCGACAACACCATAACATGAAGATACCCCTAGTGCTTCTATCACCCAAGTTTGGCTGCCATTGCTGTAACAGTTGCCAAGTTATGCATAAGAGAGTCTTGCAGGTAAACTTTAAAATTTGTGACGGACGACGAACGGACGACGGACGGACGATGGACGGACGACGGACGGACGACGGACGGACGACGGACGGACGCCATTTGGATCCCTTAGTCTCGCCTTCACCTCCGGTGGGCGAGACAATAACTTGAGATGTTTAACTTCAATTGTTATCATAACTTGCTATCATCATGAGATGATAACATCACCATAATCATCGATCAAAGTCATCAACAAGAGAGAATGGATCAAATCGAAAACTGTGTTCTGTTTGATGGGGGTGCAAACAAGTTCCTCAGCTTCATGCTTCAAAACGTTACGAGGATCTAGTCCAGTGGCGGATCCAGGGAGGACCGCAACCGGCGCACGCCCCCCCCCCCCTTTATTTTTTGTTGAAACAAAAGAAATAAAAAGAAAAAATGTGGGAGGTGTGCGTGTGCGCCCCCTTTAATTTTGTAAACGCGCCCCGCCCTCTTTATGGAATTCCTGAATCCGCCCCTATAGTCGATCTACAGTACTAGGGCCTCTACAGTAAACAAGCATTCAACTTATTTTTATTTTTTTTATTTTTTCTAAATTTAAGTTCTATTAGACCTAGGGCCTACGGACATTGCGGTACCGGTACTCTCCCCAGCGTCTGTTTCACACGAGTGTGGGGTCAGAACTATACTTAAAGGACAAGTTCACCTATAGTAGAACACGTACATCATTGAAAGTTTGAGGAAAATCGGACAATCCGTTCAAAAGTTATGAATTTTTGAAGTTTTTGTGCAATCACCGCTGGATGAGAAGACTACTGCAGTGTATAATGTCACATGCGTACAACAATCCAATAAGGAAAATATAAAGAGAATTTCACAAAATTTCATCTTTTGAAAATTACACATTTCCTTGACTCGTTACTGACATGTTATGGGTAATATTATTCCCATTGCCTTTAGAAAGGGGCAAGTCAAGTGCTCTTTTATTATGCGAAAAAAGTGAAAATATGTTCAATTTTCTTTACATTTTCTTTATACGGTTGTACTCATATGACATCACGAGCCTTAGTAGTCTCCTCATCCAGCAGTTCCAACACAAGAGTTTTAAAAATTCATCTTTTGCATCGATTGTCCAATTTTCCTCAAACTTTCACTGATGTGTTCTACTAATATTGCTGCATTCTCTCAGTCCTTATGTTAATGAAGGTGAACTTGTCCTTTAACTATAACAGATCGAGCTATAGGGCTGCATGGGCCTTGAATATCTAGATAGCTGATAGATCTCAAGTAGAAGTCGGTTGTCTATATTTCTTGTCAGATGGGCGTCAATAAAGTACCCTGTACTTACACCTTTTAGTAGCAGCGTGCACCGTACGTAGTACCAGAAGACACCAGCTTCCGTCTTTCAATAACATACTATAGTACTACAGCATCCGAGCAGAACCGAGCGAGGAACGTGTTTCAAGTTGGTTTCTTGGAGCGCGCGAGGGAGCAAAAGCAGCACAGTCAGATCGGTCTGTATCTGAATATTGTCGTCGGGGATAATAATTGTTCCGCAGAGACTATAGACCTATCTGGCTTCACGGAATCCCCTCCCTACTCTACGGAGATCTGAGCAGTCAAGATAAAAACAAAACAAAAAAAAAGAAAAAAAAATCCAACTGTTAAACTCCTCCAGATAGACGGATTTTCTGTCTACACAACCAGCAGCATCAAGCACGTGGAATGATAGTTGTAGGCCAAAGATCGCCGTATCGGATCGTACCGCCTTGATGGGCCCCAGACAGGAGACGGAGAGACAACAATCTGGGTCCCATTTCATAAAAGATGTTAGGATAGCAACTCTTGCTGGAATGGCAACTTCCCACAGCAATCAGCCAATCAGGAAGCTGGATTCTTGTCGTTACCATGACAATTGCCATTCCAGCAAGAGTTGCTATCGTATCAACCTTTTATGAAATGGGGCCCTGAGCAGACGCCGGTAGTTTCGTTTCATTCCAAAACTCGTGGATTGTTATCGCGCGCTGATCACTACACATCGAGGACATCCCAGGGAGGTGTGGCCTTTTCAAAGAACATGATTGCATTCACGCTGAACATTATCAGCACTAACAGCTCGTGGGCGTGGAAAGTGGTAATCCCTCGCCACCTCTCACCAGGGAGGTGGCATATCACTATGTACAGTGGCGTATCGCGGGGGGGGGGGGGGGGCCACCGGCCCCCTTTTTGTTATAACAAAAGAAATAAAAAGACAAAAATGGGGAAGCGTGTGCCCCCCTTTAATTTCGTAATGACGCCTCCCCTTTAAAGGGACTGTACAGTAGGCCTACTGGTTGAGGTGGGGATTCATGTTTTGAACATTCCTAAATGAGAAAATGAGAAATCTAGTCTTATAAATTATGAAAGAGCATGTAATTTTAAGAAGGATTCAACGTTTATGTGATGAAAATTGGTCTTCAAATGGCTGAGATATCCAAAAAAAAAGTAGTAATGATAATAAAAGGCGACATGCCACACCTTTTATTAGCATCTCTTTGTTTCACCTTGCTTTTGGATATCTCAGCCATGTCAAAACCGATTTTCATCAAATAAACTTTTGATACCCCTTAGAAATGCATGCTCTTTTACATTTCATAGAGTGGTTTCTGAATATCTCGCAAAACGTTGAAAGCTAAATTCTCACCTCAACCAGAACTATAGGGCCTACACATAACGGAATTCCTGGATCCGTCCCTGCACTCGATCGAAAAAAAAAATAATAATAATAATAACATCTGCCTAGAGTTAGGTTCAAGGAGCTGGAGCCCGTAGGAACCTATGGGTACGATACTGTACAGCAGTGAGGATATTTTTTCCTCTCTCCCTCTCTCTCTCTCTCTCTCTCTAAAGATCTCCCTCTCTTGTTTAGTTCTGATCGACGGAGAACAAATAGGTCCTACTAGTATAGTCACATGGGGTAAAACTACCCTCCTGATTGGCTCAAGCTCTTTGATACAGCCTTATTACAGGTTTATTCAGTCGTTTGATATTCAGGCAGCTACAGCCAGGAGTTTTCAAGGGTGGAGGACCAAGGAGGTAGGAGTACTAGAGGAGAGCTCGCCTAGTACCTCCTTGGGTAGCCTTTTGTCAAGGCCCTCTCGCTGTAATGGGCGAGCGAAGCGAGCCCAGCCGAGCGCGCCAGCGCAACCCCACTAAGCTGGGCTCTCTTCACCATACAGCGAGAGGGCCTTGACAAAAGGCTACTCCTTGGGAGGACGGTGCGTAGGTCAGGAAAAGTACGTACCTTAAGATTACTGGGCCCAATCTGACCCCCCCCCCCCCCTCCCATTTTAAGCAAAAAGAAGAAGGGAAAAAAATGAAGATTTAGGGCGATGTAAATGGTTTAAAATGTCATTGTAACCGTCATCTCTTTATCTCCGTCATCTCCGTCTTCATCATACAGAATTCCCCCGGGGGGGGGGGGGGGGAATTGGGGCTGTTACAGGCCTGTTCCACCTGTGGTCCGGATGGCTTGTATCTGTCTTGACCAAGCGAGTAGCTATAGCTACTCGTACAGGGTGACTAAAAAAAAAAAAAAAGTTTACCTTAACAAAAAAACAAAAAATGTCGCTATGGCGACTGGTATGCCTCCACCATAATGCATGGTTCTCACAATAGGTCTACACCTTGACAATTTGTGACGACAGTTTCACATAATTGGCAAAATATAAAAATTACATGTTTGTCACAAATGTGTTGATTTTTTTTTTTTTTACTTTCCTTGAACTAGGTTTAATTGGATGAACGGCTATTGTCTAAGAGAGCAGGTATATTTGGGGATTTGAGGAATTTCACTTGACTTTCGACCCTTTTATATGTTTATGCATCGAGTAATTTTCAAGGTATGGGCTAAAAGTGTAATTTCAGCATTAGAAAATGAAGAGTTTGTTCGCAAAAAGCAATAAGTCCATTTTTGAAGATTTTGAAGTATACGGTCTCTGTCATAAAGTACAAAATACACCTTTTAAATGATATATTGGTCACTACATATAAAGGTACATTTTACAAGTTATGGTCAAAAGAAGCAAAAAAATTCTTATTATTCTCTTTATTTTTCTTGACCTTTAATCGCAAATACCTGTATCTCCATTTGGCAAATACAGACTTATCGGTTTTTGCGAACAAACTCTTCAAATTTCAAGATTTGACCCTGGCCTTTGATCCTTGAGCTTTGACCCTATGACCCTAAATTCCCAAGAGAATCACTGTCGGGTAGTACATGCATCATATTCTAAGCTTCGGACCATGATGATACCTTGACCACTTACGAGAAATGGAGGAAGAACTGAAATTTAGCATTTTAGCTTCACCTTTGACCTTATATGGCAAAACCTTTTCGCAGCAAATCTCCAAGTAATACATGTATAAACTCAGTTTCAAGAAAAATTGCATTGATATGAGGAAATACAGTATAGTGAAATTTGAGAAGTTGACCTTGACCTTTGACCCTATGACCCTAAAATTCCCAAGATAATCGCTGCCAGTCATTACAGTACATTCAATTCAATTTAATTCAATCTTTATTTCCGATTCAATATACAGTATAGATAAAAATACATGTAAATATGAGCACATTGTGCAAAGGTGCAGAAATACAAACAAAAACAATGAAAACATTGACAAAACAGGAAAGTATTATGAAAAAAAATAAGGAAAACAGATAGAATATAGGTACAATAAAAACAAAAACTCATTGACACTGTGTATGTGGTTAACCAGAAAATGGTATGCGCGTAGAAAGCCAGAATATAGGCTTGTTATGTTGCACATACCCCGTAATATAAGATTGCACATACCCCGTAATATAATCGTTATAAAAACTAACTCGAATGCTATTATGATAACATTATGTACCTAAAATCAATAAAAGCAATGGATATACTTTCTACAACATACAAATAAAAAGAAGACTAAATCCATATCCAAAAATCAATACTTACTAATCAACATCTTCTTATACTGTCTTTTAAAAGTATTATTAAATTGCACATTAAGTTTGCTCAAATCTAGCGTGTTCCAAAGAACAGGACCAGTATGACGTAACGAGTATTTACATTTGTCAGTTAAAAAACGCCATCGATGAAAATGAGTTGAGGATCTCGTATAATAATTATGTACATCAGAGTTCAAAGAAAACATATTTTGTATATAAGGCGAAAGAGTTTTTGCATGATAACGTTGCATAAAAGAACATATTTGCATTTTATTTACATCTTGCAATTTAAGGGTGTATAATAATTTAAAAAGTTTAGATGTTGGAGCTCTATAATCTGATTTTGTACAAATTCGAATTGCTTTCTTTTGAAGTAAGAGAAGTCTTTGTGTTTGGCAAGAATACGTATTTCCCCAGATAGAATTACAGTAAGATAAAACGGATAAAATATAAGCATTATAAAGAGTGAACAATATGTAACCTGGCACATCATATTTCAGTCGATTTAAGATGCCAATAAAACGAGAAATTTTTGTACAAACAAAATCAATATGATCATTCCAACTCAACTTACTATTCAGTACAATACCTAAAAAATTTACAGATTCATAAAATTTCAAACGAGTTTCACCAATTTTCAAAATTATATCGTCAGTATTATATTGTACATTTCCGCGTTTGAAAAATACACATTGCGTTTTACTTATATTTAAAGTAAGCATATTGCACTTGAACCAGTTATGTACTAATTGAAAGAGACTTTTTATTTACAGATTCAGTCAAAACGTTAATATCATTATGTGAGGCAAGAAGTGAGGTGTCGTCTGCATATAAAATGAAATGAGATTCATGGCAAGAGCTTACAATGTCATTTATATAAATTAAAAACAGTAAAGGTCCAAGAATGGATCCTTGTGGCACACCCGTTTCAATATTCTTAAGAGACGAGCTAAAAGAATCATACACAGTAAATTGTTCTCTTCCATATAAATAAGATCTAAACCAATTAAAACACACACCTCTAACACCATAATATTGTAATTTTTGTAATAAAATTTTGTGAGAAAGACAGTCGAAGGCTTTAGAGAGATCCATAAATACTGCTAAAACATTTTTACCACCATTTATTTCTTGAATTATTCTGTCCTGTATTTCTATGACTGCCATATCTGTAGACAAGTTTTGCCGAAATCCATATTGACTTTCATATAATAAATCATGCTGGAGCAGAAAACCATAAAAACGAGTAAAAACTATTTTTTCTAATATTTTTGAAAAACAAGGCAGAATAGATATCGGACGGCAATTTGTAAATATTTTGGGATCATCTTTTTTAAAAACAGGTATAACTTTTGATACTTTCATTTTAGATGGTACAATACCAGTACTTAACGAAGAGTTACATAATACATATACAAAAAAGGTTCAACAATAAAAGGCAAAACATACATACATAAAGGCAATACATACATAATGTACCAAGTTTTAATGGAGATTATACCTTGAACCATTGCCGAGATACATGAGGAATAAGAGAAATTTCAACATAATTATTCACTTGGCCTTTGACCTTTGACCTCAAAGCCTGAAATTCTCTAGAGAATCTTTTTTTTTTTTGGTAGTATACATGTATACACTAAGTTTCAAGAAAATACCTTCAGACATTGCAGGAAATAGTGAACTTTTGAACATTGACCTTGACCTCGGACCTTGAGCATGTGCACCCAAAAGTTGATAAGGCACAACTTAACCCACTTATACATGATACATGACAAGTTTCATTAGGATACCACAGTGTTTTAGTTACGCTGTCCACAAAATTGATTACGGACGGACGGACAGACGGACGGACGGACCGAAGGAAGGACGGACAACCCAAAAGCATAATGCTTCCGGCGTTACTTCGTTGCGGAGGCGTATAAAAATCAGCCATAAATGAAAATTAATGTTATCATGTTTTGAGTTTATCATTCGTTATCATTTTGGTGTGGTATGTGTTCACGCATTATTATTGTTATTATTTTATTTGGCAGAAAACATACAATACAAAATCAATTTCAAAACTCAAAATAATCAATCGATACAATAACACAAAAATACTTAACACTGGATGTGCCTGATAAGGCTGCCAGGCATTGGGCAAAGTTAACAGTCCGCGGACCGCCGCCTATTATAGCCTATATCCCTTCCAGGCGCATCCAGTGTTGTGGCATTGATTATCACAATAGAATATTCATAACTAATACCTTTTAAAAATCTCTTGCATAAAAATACAAACTATGTAAGAATCAGATCACAATTTACAAACTCATGATCCCACAGACAAAAGGGTGACACAGTTACAAAACAGATCCCTTTACACTCCCAACCTTCCCATCCTGTTCATTCAAATGAACAGGGTGAATTTGCATGAGTGCTAAAGTCAACTTGTGCAAGAATGTGACATTGCAAATCATTTACTATTATAACTTTGTCAAAATGTATACCATTAATTAAAAATGGAATATCATAGGTTTTCCCGGCCATTCTCCATTGCTTTGTCATTTAATTTCATATTAGAAGCATTCATTTTCGTCAAATTTGCTCTGGCGTCAAAATACAGTCATTCAAAATCGCTTTTTCCTCCTTCAGTATTGACCACAGAGTATTATACTCTTACATTGACTAATTAGACAACCTATTTCCAATTGCGCATTTCCGACAATGGTTATTCAACTTCATCTCCACCTGTCGCCAGCTCTTTCCGAGTTGTTCAAGTTCGGATATGGGCAAACAAGTTCATAATCTGAGAAATTCAAATTAGACCTGTGCAAATATATTGTGTAAATATATCATAAATTTGTACTACGTTTTAAACGAAATGTTGAAAAATATTTAAATGTGAATCATTATAATACACGACGATTCAAATAAGTTAGTATATTTAAAAGATGAAGATCAGAAAGCTGTGTGGTGATCATAATTAAGATAAAGATGTCAAATAACGATTTCAAACACAATAATGATCTTAGTGAAAATGAAAACGTTAATTAGAGATAAAGACAGCCATGAGATGACATGACGAAATTATGATTTTATATTGAAGTTTACATAACAATATGTTAAGCAAAAGAAAACAATATGGGTGTTCGTTCAATTCAACAGATGCTGATTATGATGATGAAATGTAAGATATAAATCAAAAGTCACATTCAATGACTAGCTGGACACAATGACTGTTTGCCTATTTTATAAGTATGCGTGCATTACGAAATAGAATGCTCAATGTTGTGAAAATATTGCTTAAAAATGAAATTGAAAGTGCGCTTTTACGTGCTTATCGAGATCATCGCACTAATATGAATGCACAAACTTGTAAATCCATGCCCAGACACGAAATCAAATGCTCACAGCCGGACATAAACTTGAGACCACTAATTTGGTTGCCAAAAAACGAAATTGGCCGGCAAAATATATAATGTATTACTGTATACATGTATACGCCAATCATTGTTAGAAGCTACAAGCGCCGCCTACAAGCTGCCGCAGTTCTCGTCGGATTTGCGTTCATTCGCCGTAGATGGAGTACTCGTGGTCTAATATCAGAGACCGAGATAGAGTCCCTTTATGTACTCTCATCATAGAAAGGGCCATTGAAGGTGATTGATTATCTGTGGTACGAGGAAGTTCATTCCAAAATGTTTCTATTCAATGTGTGTTAAGTGTTATCAAGCCGCTGGACGTATAAACATAGCCTCCCCAATACATCTCGTAGATTTATCTCTGTCTTTTTTAGATGGATTCTTGCTACCCCTCCATTTGCCGTGGCTGACTGCTAATTAACGTAACTTCTACAATGATAATAATGATGATAGTAATAATAATAACATGAATAATAATAATAATGACAATGATAATAATAATAATAATAACAATAACATGAATGATAATGATGATAATATTAATAATGACATGAATGATAACTAAGATAATATATCAATGATAATAATAGGGCCTAATGATAATAACAATCATCATCATCATCATCATGATAATAATAATGAACACACAAAATCACACAAAAACGCTATAGAATATGTTTGTGAAGTGCTTGACTTCATATACAGTCAAACCTGTCTATAGCGGCCACCCAAGGGAGACTGGAAAAGTGACCGTTATAGACAGGTGGCCGCTATAGACGGGTAATCCATCTTTGTGTGCATTGCTTACATGTACATATAAATGTATGTGTGTACGTATGCACACGTGCGTTTCATGCAATTAATCATGCCAGTGTATATGAAATTGTTGCACAGTAGTATGTGTACTATCGTGAAGGAAGCTTAACACTATAGTGCATTATTATGACTGAATGAGGGATGAATGCAGCGGTGGCGATTACTGAACCTTGCCCGCACGGCTACAAAGCAGAAAAACACTAAATTATCGGCTCGGCTTATTCACGGCTCCATTAGGTTTTTGGCCGCTATAGACAGGTTAAAATCTACCGCGGGAAACAAAATTTGTGGCCGCTGGCCGCGTTAGACAGGTGGTCGCTATACACAGGGTATTTAACACTGCTTTTCTCTCGGGGGGATTTTTCAGTGGCCGCTATAGACAGGTGGTCGCTATAGACAGGTGGCCGCTAAGGCAGGTTTGACTGTATATCGATTAGTGTAAATAAACGATACACTTGCATTTTTTTATTCATTTCATTCCATTTTATTTCACATCAGTGACGAACGTTCAGGTTGAATTTGAAGAAATCCCACTGGAACTATAATAGCCGAGAGATGTTTTCCATAAGTCCATCAGGAAACGTAATGTTAGTATAAATACCACATTACACAATGAAACTTGTTTGATGACAATAATGACAATAATAGCAGGCCTAATAATAATAGTAGTAATAATAATAATGATTATAATAATAATAATAACAGTAATTACAATAACTATCATTATAACAACAGCGATGACAATGATAATAGTAATGATTATAATAATGATAATAATAACAACAATAATTACAATAACTATTATCATAACAACAGCGATAATAATAATCATAATAATAATAATAATAATAATAATGATGATGATAATAATAATAACAATGATTACAAAAACTATTATTGTTATTATTACTGATGTTATTATCATTGTTATTATTATCATTCTTATTATAATGATTCATTATCATTAATACAATTTCAGGGAATATATCAGTCTTTGAACACTTGACCCCAAAACTATCATCAAAAAGATTATTATTAATCATAGCACACAAGACTGTAGGCCTATATGGTATAGGTTTATGCATGCATTTTAGAATTTGCGTCTTTCATGATTTTTTTTTTCAATCCACTTATTCAATTGTCATTTATTTCCATCGAACGAAAAATTGGAACAAAATTAAAAGAATACATTACACATTTTTGGATTTTCCATTTCGTAAGAAAAACGTGATATAAGGATAAAAGTAATAATTGAAGAGTTTGTTTGCAAAAACCGATAAGTCCATTTTTGAAGATTTTGAAGTACGGTCTCTGTCATAAAGTACAAAATAATACCTTTTAAATGATACATTGGTCACTACATGTAAAGGTATATTTTTGAAGTCATGGTCAAAAGAAGCAAAAATTTTCTTATTGTTCTCTTTATTTTTCTTGACCTTTAATCGCAAATATCTCCATTTGACAAATACGGACTTATCGGTTTTTGCAAACAAACTCTTCAATTCTATCCATACTTGCATGTTATTTCCCAATATAAGAATCGTTTGTTCACGTCATCAGCTTCTATATTGACCCTTTTCCCAAAATATTAAAAATCCTTCAGAAAACCACAACAATTCCAGAATCGCTATTATGATACCAAATAATTTCCTTGTGTCATTGTCAACTTTTCCTGTATAAGTTTCATCCGAATCCGATCACAATTTTGAGTCATTTTACAAATAGACAAACAAACAAACAAACGATGACGAAAAAAAAAAAATCCTTCCTCCGCCCCTTAACGCTCCTGAAATCTCATCCTACGGTGCTGGCAGCTTCGCGAATGACAGCAGAAGGCACCCGGAATGCTTCATAATTTCACAGTGTATGCTGTCGGCAAATCATCCTGATTGTCCTCGCTCATGATTTTACCGCTCCAGGTGTAATCCTAGATGTGTCCTGTGCCGTCATGGCTACAATTAGCATACTAGTATTCCGGAGTATTTCGCGCTCTTCCAGAGTGATTCCTATACAATTATAGGACACTCCTAGGAATGTCTGCAGTCAGTCCTCAGAGATTCCTAGGAATGTCCCAGGACAAGCCGATTCGCACACTTTTTCCGCATCTGACGTGACGCGGACGTGGACGTCAGACCTTGGCAGAGGTATACCCAAAGAGGTTCTATATAGAACCTCTTTGGGTATACCCTTCCTCCTACTCCCCCCTCCCCCCCCCCCCCCCCGCGGGAAAATTCATGAGGACCATACTAGGGATGGTGTTATGAGTCTTTCATAATGTTACTTAGTATTTCCTCCTCCCCCCCCCCCCCCCCAACCTCTCGAATCTCGGAAGTACAAGTAACGTGAAAGATCTCTCACCTGACGGTAAGATATTGCCTTTATAGTCCTAATCCCAGTCGCTCGGCCGGAGGGACCGGAGGTCTTGCGTGAATTTCGATATACCAGTACACACACATGTTTAAATGCCCATGGGCTATACCAAGATCAAGATCAGGGGAAACTCTGCTTTACGGTTTTGTTGGCATTACATTCAGTTCAGTGAATAAATTCTTCACACTTTTAGTGATGCTGAGAGACAGTTAATACAACGTTTTTAACAATCAATACCAACGCTGGCAACAGCTACGAGATGTTCCCTAATTCTAACCTCTTCGTATGGCCTTGTCTGTGAACATTTTAGGAGATCACGTACAGGAACATTATGAACTCTACTTCGACTGATGCTGCATCATTTCCCATTCTTCATACACTCAGCAGTTCATTTATGAAACAAAAAATGGAATGGAAATGAATGATTTTATATCATATCATATCATATCATATCATATCATATCATATCATATCATATCATATCATATCATATCATATCATATTGTACTTTATTATATTATATTATATCATACCATATTATATTATATTATATTATATTATATTATATTATATTATATTATATTATATTATATTATATTATATTATATTATATTATATTATATTATATTATATATTATAATTATAATTATTATACGTCAATTGTGCCATTTCCATGTGAATGTATGTTATATATATTATGTAAGTCCTATAACTAGCTGTTATTGTCATTTTCTATTTTTGGATGAATAAGCAATAATAAAATAATAATAATAATAATAACAATAACGATAAAAATGATGATGATAATAGTTATATTCAAATCTGATTGCTCGGTAAACGTACTGTGATTTCCAGAAATTTCGGCACAAATTAAATATGATCACATGTAAACATCACATTTTAACAGCAGTTTTGTTAATTGTCGTTTATCTTTCGCACAGTCTAATGTATATAAAGTATGCTTATGATAATATAGTTCCTGATTTATTCTGTGTTATGTTTTATTGGAAGAAAAATGAGAATGAAAATAAATGAACTGAATTGAATTGAATAGTCGTTTTTGAGTGCTTTTAGATTTCCCTGCAATTATACCGCATCGCATGAAAGAAGAAAAAAAATAGAGTTTCATCTTTTTCTCCCAACATTACATCAGCTAGACTTCCAGTAAAATTTTGAACAGCAAATCCGTTTTGAATTTCTTCGTTTTTCCTCACCAATGTCGTTCCCATTTTTTTTTTCCTTCTTCTTCTTGTTTTTCGACTTAAATATTGTAGCCAATTTTTCGACCTGTGTGTGAGGTCGACTTTACGCAAGGTTCCCTGCTACCAGGCAGGGAGGTGGATAGCCCTGCTGCTCCTGCATGCAATCATTGTACTGGTGGTTTTTTGTCGACTGCAGAGGGCTTCGCACTTGTCGTTGGGCTGATCGTCGAGCAGAGTGCATGGCTACTGAATACTGTATGTATAAGTATGTAGGGCATCGGTGGTAGCTTCACCTGTTCTGAAACGCCGTGTTCCAGCTCCTTCGCGTCGATCCAGCGTGAGTTGGCATAAATTCTAGACCTCTACAATATATTCTAGCTGCTCGTTTTAGCAAAGATCCTAAAAGTAGGATCTTTGGTTTTAGCTATAGGCCTAGCAACTGATAACTCTTCTTGAGCTTCACACGCTGTCGACGTCGTCGGACGGTAGCATTTCTGCTTTGCTGGCTCCTCACTCCTCAGATCAGAGCTCAGGAAGGCTGGTCGTTTGCATGGCCTTGCCCTTTTGATCAACAAGACGTGAACAAAATGGCGTGATTTATGTGAGTAGTCTACTGATATTGTGCTACAAGTACAGTGCTCTAACTTTACGCTGTAACATTCCAACAATCATTATTGTCCAGAGCCAGAGGAGCCGGAGTCATTTATCACTTTTAAATACTTTTCGACTGTCCTCCTCCGTAGACTTCTCACTGTTAGTGTACCGTAACTAGATCTAGCTGGTGGTACGGTCCGGTAATGTTAGGAAGAGGAGGGGATTCCGTGAAGTCAGATGTAGTACTCACTATAGTAGTAGTCCCATGTCCCAGGGGAATACAGTAAAGTTTTAATAGTTCTAGACTATATCACCGACCCGACAACAAAAATACGGACCGATCTTTCGTTCTTAAAAAATCAAAGATCACAATCATTCATAACCAATAACTGCCTTCTCTGCCCCTAACTAAAGTCATAAACTCCAGTCCATGGTCCAGGCCAATTCCCATTAGATTTCTATGCTCTTGCCCTACTCGTGCGAATAGTAGTACACAAAAAAAAAAAATATTGAAGAAGATGCAGAGGGGCTAATAAAGAAGTTCTGTATACTTTATGCCCAACACCAAGGTAAATTATTGTAGGCTTCCTAGACCCCGTTTACAGTGCGGGGCCGGGCTCGGCCGCGGCTCGGCCGCGGCCGAGTCCGGCCTCAATTGCACGGCCGAGCCTCGCAATTTTGTCCGTTTACACTGCTGGGCTCGGCCGCGCTTTTGATTCAAACCTTATATTTTGTCGTAGTGGCGCTCTGCTTGTAAACAAACGCAGTTTGGTATTGTCTGGTTTTCAGACCCTTTGCCAAATGAATTCAGTGGCGACGAAGTCGCCGTTCGGGCAAAGGCCTTTGCCGAAGGAAAAAAAATCCTTTGCAGGACAAAACCACCTTAAACTATACTAGTTTTCAACGTTGAGGGGGTTAATATCCTGAATAGCGAAAGATACAGACAGAGGGTTTGGAAGCCAGACTAAAACTGGCCGCGCAATTGGCCGCGCATTTGGCCCAGTTTGCATTTACACCAAGAAAAGGCCAGGCTCGGCCGCGGCTTGGCCGCGGCCGAGACCACCTCCAGAGTGAGGCCAAATGCGAGGCCAATTTTGGCCTCGCATTTGGCCTTTTGCGCGTTTACACTGAAGCGGGGCTGGACTTGGCCGCGGCCGAGCCGCGGCCGAGCCTCGCACTGTAAACGGGGTCCTACAAACTTCAGCACAGCCATAGACAGACTAAGAATCAATGTTACCCTTACTTAACCCTGACCCTAAACTCTAACACTCTAACTGTAAAATGAGGAATGTTCGCTTGCATTTTGATTTTTGCAAAATAAAATGCATGCCAAAGTTCTAATGTCTGCACTATATGCATTGAATTCCAGTGGCAATTCGCGAAAATTTTATGCCAAGAAAAAGGCTGTTGGTTCCAATTTGCAAAAATTTCATGCTGCGAATATAATCATGTTTTACAGTAGCCCTAAACTCCAGTCCTATTAATCCCTGAAGAATATTGAAAGGCTTGAATTGAGCTGGTCCGAGCCTGCGAATGTAAACATACAGAATTGCACGGCCGAGTACAGCAATTGAGGCCATGCTCAGCCTGCGCTCGGCCCAGCCTCGACCCAGCCCGTCACTGTAAACAAGGTCTGTGACATTGATCATCACTTTGGTACTCATCATCAGGATATCCCCTGCAGGCTTGTGAATGCCTCTCTTGTGGTATGTTTAATTTTGGACATAACACGCTGAAATACTGCACCCTTCCTTCAAGAGCAGTCTTGAAGGCATTTTGAGTTTCTAGCAACACAAACCAAATCTACACGGATAGTGAAACCTGCATTTGTATAAAAAAACAACAGCAGTGATGACAAATAACTGCAACAATCTTCTCACTCAGAGGTTAACACATACAATAAGTTGCAATTGTTACAGCATAAAAAAAAAAAAAGAAGTACCAGCAAACTCAAGCTTGTTTGTTAGTAATTGATATCCTGTGTTGGCTTGACATGAAATTAAACACCTCAGTACTTGATATAAAAACCAACTTTTCATAAATTCCATCTCGGTTTTATGGCTACCAGGATCTACCGTAGATCAGATGCCTTGTATTTTACATAGGACTGCTTATTTCTTTAATACTGCCTAATTTAATATTCCCAACTTCTTTGTGTTAGTGAGCTTCAATACTGCTACACACATGTATGTTGACCCTTTCTTTTGGCTAAAGGTGCTTTGACTCAATCTCTCTCCCTTCTTCTGTATTTTTTTTCCCATCAAGTTCCGGACTATGATGCAATAAGTATTCATTTCTACACGTTTCTGTGTTCTGCACATGCAGTGGTTTACCTTCTCCACTTTGCGCTTTAGTGTTTGCCTTTGTGCTTTTATTCCCTCCGGCAAACTAATACAAGGATACACGTGTACATCACTGGTTTCTTTCTTTCGCTGGTCAGCATGCATAAATTTTTTGCCAATACCCCAGCATGTTGTTTCTACGGTCCATCTTCTCAGATCCAACCGTCAATCTAGTATCTGTTCTTATAGTGTATGTCTTCAACTTTTGTCTCTACACTGTATCTCTTGTGCATGCTACCTTTCCTCTGCACCCATCTCTGTGGTTAGATAGACCCTCATTCAACCCTGTAACTGCTCAGATGTGGACAAACATGTACTTCACACACTTGATTTACTACGTAAAGGTGATAGGAGCTCAGCTGTGTGCCCTTTGGTCCATGTGCCACTCGGGCATGAGTCAACATTTTTTTTGCATCCATAGACGTGTGTGTGTGGGGGGGGGGGGGGATGGGGGTGGGGGTTGGTGGTGAGGATCAGGAGGGAGGAAGTGATTGGAAGAGCATTCTAGTGGGTTCATAGAGCAGTCTGCAGCCTCTTTCATTTGCTACACTTTTTTTTTTCAGCAAGATCAAAAGCCAATAAGCATTTGCATTATGTCAAGTACTCTTTATAATGGTTTACTCTGATGTTGTCTAAGATTATGGCTTGCACTTGTACATTTTATGTAGTGGCATCTACCAGTGATGATACATCATAACATTTATTCATGTAGTTCCGTCATGAACACAAATGGCATGTAGGGGGATTTTCTTTAAATGCCGGCTGACACTTACAAAGTCTACCAAATCTGTCTCCTTCCATGGAGTCCAATTCTCTTTTTTCTTTTTCTTTTTTTGCAAGTTAGATTATTACCTGAAGAGTGTCATATTGTTTCAGTATTCTATCCACAAGCGCTATGAGAAATACATATTTACACATATTTGTGCACTCTTTATAAGGACAAGTTATAATACCAGTGAAAGTTGAAGAAAATCAGACAGTGCCCGCAAAGTTTCTGTGCAGTTCTGCTGGATGAGAAGACTTCTGAAGTTTGTGATGTCACATACTTGGAACGATAAGGAAAATATTTAAAGAGAATTCCAAAAAAATGTAATGAAAAAAAAGTGCACATTCCCTTGCAACTTGTTACTGACATGTGATAATGGTACAAGTGTAATATTATTCATTTTGCCTTCTGAAAGAGGCAAGTCAAGTGCTCCTTTAATATGCTTGAAAAGTGAAAATATGTTAAATTCTCATTGTATATTTTCTCTATAAATATCCACTTCACGCATGTGACATCACAAGCTGTATCTCTTCCAGTGATGGCAGCAATGAAACTATAAAGATTCATAACTTTTGATAGGATAGTCCAATTTCCCCCACACTTTCACTGTCGGTGGATTCTACTAATAATGCTGCATTCACTCAATCCACATGCATGATATCAAGGTGAACTTGTCCTTTAATATTCAAGTTTTTGTTGCAAGGTTTCTGCCACAAAATTTAATCTGATGTGCTCATTTCAAATAGTTGCTAACTACAGCTACTTGATCAGTGATTATACATTGACTGCATGGAGCAGTAGGAAACTGTGTTGTGTGCAAAATAATCTTTGATTATGAACAAGCCTTCCCTAATCTGCAGCAGTAGCTGGTAAATGCAAATTGTTTAGACTCAAACTGAAAAGGAAAAAAAAGCTGTATTACAAAAGAGGTGTAGAAATTACGAATTTTTCAGGTTTAACCTGAATGAAAAATCTGATTGTATTACAAATGTGTACCATGGCACAAAACTCCCTTTAATATAGGATTTAATTCATCTGCTTAGTATTAGTGTACTTAGATTTTTACAATGGCCACTTTATAGCCATCTAATTCCTTATTGAGACTCCTTACAGCCAGAAGGCTTCATAAGTCTTGCGTGATGCAGCAACAACTTACTACTAATAAATACCAAACCAGATGCATACATTAAGTACAAATAAAAGGGCAGGTGAATCAAACAGATAATTATTTGACCAAGTACTATAATTTATGAAAAATATGCGAAGATTTCATTACATTAGGATCTCAGCCTTATCTCAGGCTATATAACAACTTCCTTGCATTGTTGGGAAGTGGTGACATCAAGGAGAATGAATTATGCAAAGATGATTTACAGTTTTATAGAGGGATACTAAATGTTTGTGTGAGGATGCAAACTGCAAGTCACAGTACTTAGCCTGGGCTGTTTAGGACAAGAGAGAATAATTCAAGTTTAATCAGTGTCATGTTTCACATTGTCGTGATGTTCAGTCTTCGAGAATAACGACACAAAGTCATTGTGTGTTTTTTGTTTTGTTTTGTTTTGTTTTTTACTTCTTTTTTTTTTTCTGGGTTTGCATGAAATAATGGGTAATGTCCAATCCCTAGACACTTGTAAGCATACATTTAATTGAATGTACCATTGTATCTTCTGTTCCAAAGCAAAAGTGGCATTTAATTCATTGTTTAAGGTAAAAGAAAAACATCATTTTGTGTTACAAGTGTGAACATATTTTGAACATAGTCCATGTTTCCAATTCTGTATCAGTGACATAGAAAAGGAATAAAAAAAAAATATCCCCAAATGGATGATACTTTCATTTGAAAAACAGAAGAAGAGGAAGAAAGATTTGCTCTGCTTGTAAAGCTACTGTACTTGCATGCTTCACTGATTTTCTGACTGTCCCTTCTGCATATAATGTGATAAAAAGGGGATTTGTGTAAATGCAGAATCCTAATCAGTCTGTGTAAGAAGATTTCGTCAGACACCAGCAGTGACAAAACAACCAATGTGGTCAACTCACTGAGCTGTGAATAGGAGACAATCTCAAAATGTTTACTGGTATATCTACATGTACCTCCACTCTCTCTATGGGGATAAAGAGTACAATCTTCCCCTTCGTGCCTGGACCCACTTTAGAGGTTTCTTGTACTTCTTGTAGCTAAACTTTTTTTTTTTTTTTTTTTTTTTTGGCGTGACACAAAAGATTAATTGTACAGTAGTGGTGTGGTGGTGGTGGCTTTGCTTGATCTGCAATGACAGTGCTTCACAAGAATTAGAGGAATAGTAAAGGAATGACAGGAAAAAAAAATGCTGCAGTGGAAATATCAAGATTAGGCAAATATTGTAAGAGTGGAAATTTTTTGCAGTGTTGACATTTTTGCTCTTTTTGCACAACCAGAAACTAGGTTGAAAATAAAAGCATGTGAATGTTTTTGCTTGCTATGACCCCGTTTACAGTGTGGGGCTGGGCCGAGCCGCAGCCGAGCCCAGCCTCAATTGCGGGGCCGAGCCCCGCAATTTTGTCCGTTTACACTGCCAGGCTTGGCCGTGCTTTTAATTCAAACCTTTCAATATTTTGTCGTAGTGGCGCTCTGCTTGTAAACAAACGCAATTTGGTATAGTCTGGTTTTCAGACCCTTTGCCAACTGGATTCTGTGGCGATGAAGTCGCCGTTCGGGCAAAGGCCTTTGCCGAAGGAAAAATCCTTTGCAGGACAAAACCACCTTAAACTACACTGTATACTAATTTTCGACGTTGAGGGGGTTAATATCGTGAATAGCGAAATAGTAAGGGCAGAGGGTCTGGAAGCCAGACTAAAATTGGCCGCACATTTGGCCCAGTTTGCGTTTGTACTGAGGAGAGGCCGGCCGAGCCGCGACCGAGACCAACTCCAGAACGTGGCCAAATGCACGGCCAATTTTGGCCCCGCATTTGGCCTTTTGCGTGTTTACACTGAAATGAAGGCGGGCTCGGCCGCGGCCGAGCCTCGCACTGTAAATGGGGTCATTATGTACCACTATACAACATCTTGATTCCGCAGAATTAAAAAACATGAAATTCATCTTACTCAGCCAAGTGCAAAAAATTACTCACTTGAAAATGTCCACTTAAACAGTTGTGGTGTGATGAAGGATGAATAACAAATCTCTCCCCCCCCCCCCAAAAAAAAAAATAATAGTAATAAAAAAATAATGCATTTCGTGGGTAGTTGAAGGGACTGATAGGAATAGAAAAGCGTGCTGTTTTAAATCAGGTTTTCATTTCAAATGTACCAGTACGAGTGCTCAATTTAGTGAAGTTTAAAGCCACTGTATTTTAAGCATGAGCCTGGATTGTTTTGTTGCACACTCATTATGCATTTTGTGTTCTTTGTTTCACCATTGAGTATATGTTTTAAGTGTATCAAGTTCAGAAGAGTCCTAGTGACACACCACACTGCACAATAACAAACTTGTTCTGTGCAAAATCATTTACGCTGACAATGAAGCCTGTTGAATATTTGATGATTTTTTTAGAATTTTGAAAACAAAATACAAATACTACCATGAGTGGAAATACCAAATTAGTCAAAACTCAGTAGAAGGAAGGTCCTGTGAAAACAAGAAGAAGGAAGAAGAGAGGGGAAAAAAAACACCCTGTCCCTTGTAAAATCAGGAAACTGTACTTGTGTCGCCATAACTACAGGGATGCAAGAAATTTAAGTGTGTCCTGTGTTTATTGTACATTGTGAATGTTGTATTAAAACAGTGTGGCAGAATAGCATTACGATCGTACACGAAAGTACATTCATGACATACATGCTGCACACATCTGTACACTGGGTGCTTTACAATTAATTTTCTGTGAATGATGATGGTTACATCGTGCATTCAATGAGCTGTCAATAATGTTTAGATCAGGGCAAATTTTTACCAAATTTTCACTAAGCTTAACGCTTGTTTATATAATGATGTAAGGTTTTTTGTTTGTCCCCCCCCCCCTTTTTTGCTTTCTGCAGAAACACAGATTGTGGTACTTTGATCTGCTATGGAATCAGCTGTGGCTATACTACTCTAATGCTGTGGAGTTCTACCCATTAATCAGAGGCCAAGGTTAGTGTTTTGGCTCTAGAAATGCTGGCAGTCATTTCTTTCTCTGTGTTCTCCCTTCTGAGGAGAGCAATGAGTACAATGGAGCAGACGTATATATACCTGGTAATATGGTCTACGTACACCATAGTATCACTTTGTAATATGGACAAGTGTACTGGATAAATTATGCAGGTCATCAGGTGATAGATTAGAAGGCCATCTATGAACATAACCATTTGTTTAATGCTTGAAAACGAAAGGGATACATATTGAATACTGCCTGCTGTTGATGCTTAACTAACGTGTGTTTTTATTCGTAGTCTCTGTCTGCAGAAAAGATGTATTTGTTAGTGGCTGCATGCATTTCACATGTCAATTGTGTAAACTTGGTCTTTGGACTCTTTATACTTTGTTGGAGTATGCAGTGTGAAGTGTTCATTTCACCCACTAATATTCCTCTGTGCTGATTAGAATGTAGTAATTGACAAAACCTTATAACCTTATAATATGTGTATATTATTATAAACAGCATATCACAAATGCATAAAACAACAACAACAACAAAACACACACACACAAACACACTCTACAATGATGTTACTTTGTGGTATGCTACCACCAGGGCCATGAAGTGTTTTCTAATAGGGGTAGGGGCTAAGGGATAACCCCTCCCCCTCCCCCCCCCCCCCTCATTATTACTTGGCTGAATGCCACAAAGAACAACACAGCAACCCCGAAAGAAATGTTTTAAAATGCATTGGTTTTTATGGCAGATGATGAGTAATAGCCAAGTCATTGTATTTACAGAGACTATAAGTTTAGGTGTTATGCTTATGGAGGATGGAGAAGAAGGGGATGTGAAACATCAGACTTAAAGGGAAAACATACTTCTCAAATGTCTGCAGAACTGTAGATTTTTGTTCTAAACTGTATGACATGTTAGCTTTTTAAGAAATGTGTGAAATAATGCTGTGATAACACAATTTCAGTTAGGTAATGACAAAAATATGAAATATTAGCTAAAAGGTTTACCTGAAGTACTGCTGTCTCAGAGCATATCCTGTTGTAGTTGCTACATATTTTTGGGGTTTTTATGATTGATTATCAATGATAGCCAAGAAGGCCACAGCAGTATCCACTGATATTTGCTGCTCTACTTCCCACTACAGAATGGCGAGAACATTTCAAAAATAAAAGTTGTATGCATATGATTGAACTTATTTTACCTATCCATTGAAGTTTGATTTCAAGATACTCCAACACAGGTCATTATCCTTGCAAGTTGTGTCAGCCAGACAAGTTTCTTGGTAGACTCTTTTGATCTAGATCGCAAACATTCAAAGTGGTGGAAGATGAATTTTGAGCCCTGCTGAGAACTATGTTTTGGCTTTTAAATCATGCATTTATGTACATAATGTATACAATAAATTGTTCATTTGGCATGAAATGAGGATGTGTTGTTGCAATGATCGATCAACCATGTAGTGTCCTTTGGACTCTAAAAAGACTTGTGTTTGTTCATGGAAAGGAGAATCACATGATTTACAGCTCTGGTAGGAAGGAATTGTCAAATGCTGATAATAGAGCTTCCTGCAATAACTCCAGGTAAGACTTGTGGGCAAAAACAACAAACTGTATTTAATTAGCACTATCACAATATTGCAGTTGGGCAATTCCGCAGTTAGGTGGACATGACATGGATAAAAGAAATGTGCCTCTTTATCTTACCCTTTAATGTAGGTATCAACTAATGCAATGGATGTTCACCAATCATTAGGGTCTTTCAAATTCAGTAGATTTTATTTTTCGTATTCATTGATTTTGTGAGATCTAAAACCATCATTTAAAATGTACATGTGGGACTGGGGATGCTGAAATTCACTTAAATGCAAATTACAGTGGGTTCCTTTGAAATTTTTTCCTCAAAGTTTTGCTAAAGGGTAAAAGATGAATACATTTAAATACTCCAGAAGTCATGTGACATTTTGTCAATTACAAAAGGGTGAAATGACCTGCGGAATTACTCCGGACAAATGTAACGTTACCAACCGTAACGTTACTAACCATGCTTTTGGGGGTCTAGCTAAAAAATCATTGGTCGAACTGCTAAAAAAATTTGCATGAACATTTGTCATGATGCAATAATTGAAATTAATGCAACACTTTGTTTGAAGTAACTTGAATTTTTGCACACTTTTTGTTACAAGACATTGATTTTTTTGTCATGTCCTTTTTTCGTAACGTTACTAACCAGCCTTTTAAGTTGCTATAGCAATTCTAATATTTCTTGGATTGTGTTCATTCTTTTCTGTATCATAAACCTGGCAAGGATGAACATGTTTTTGACATAATTTTGACTTGAAGTGAATAAATGGTAATTTAGTGGTAAAAACAAATATCTAAATTTGTTCAAATGTAACGTTACTAACCGCGGAATTGCCCAGTTGCACTTTATATTCAATGTGTAGAACATGAAAGGATATTTTAAGAGGACTTTCTTGTCTTCCGTTGCACAGACCAATGTGATCTAGATTTTTCATATATGGCACTGAGGAAAAGGTGATACGATTTTGATTCTAAGTACATTTGTATTTTAATAAAACAGGGATTATATATATGCTTAAAAATGTCTACAATGTGAACACCAAGTTTATACTGTATGTACTTTCCATGGCGGATACTTTTCTGATTCTTTGTATTTTAATTATTGCAAACCAACAGGGTGAATGTACTGTCAGATAAACATCTCAACACATCGATGCAATGGAAGGTACCGGTAATCAGACAAATCACTTTGACTGGTTCTGTGGTGTGAACACGGCACAGGACAAGCTGGACCCATTTTCATGGGATCTACTGCATACTATCCACAATGCATGTTTTACGGATCTTGTGGCTGCTTGCATCCATGCGGCATTCATCGTCATCGCCAGCTTGGTGCTGGTCTTTGTGCGATGTTGCAATGCGAGGACGACGACGAAGCACAATTACATCCTGCGCTATCCGGGTCACGAGTTCAGGTGGTTTGTCTACCTGCTGTACATGATGGTTTGCCTAGCGAAGCTAGGGGAGGGCATTCTTACTGACCTCATGACATTATCTGAAGAGAACACAATGCCGCGGCTCTACACCACTCCCGCTGCAGCATTCGTGGCGTCCATCTTGGCAGCAGTCTACTACCACCACATGGAGTACTGGAATGTGCCAGCCATGATTGTCCCACAGTGCCTGTACTGGATGCTGCTCCTTGCAGCAGAGTGTGCGCGATTTGTGACCTTTTACTACGACAAGAAGGTCACACTGGAGCTGCTGCGATGGGATCTAAATATTGCTTCTATGGTGCTGGTCACACTTGTTTGTATGGTTGAAATACAAGTTGTGGTAAGTATTCTTTTGTATCATGCAGGTGTAAATAGATGCTTAGAATCAAATCAAAAGCTTCAAAAGTTACCATCAGGTAACATTCCTTCAAGTGTCTTTAAATAATGAAAGAATCAAAGGTAGCCTGGAACATGCTTGGCAGTACAAAAATTACTTTTCTGTTGTAATGGTTTAGACAGGAGTGTCAGAGAAAGATCCCCTTTGATATGATTTTTTGGTATTCAAACAGAAATCCATTCCACAGAATGGTACAATTGAGGGAGAATAGTATTGATCAACCTGTTTCCTATATTTTAGAGCTCTTTACTGTGCAGTTGAGAATGACAAATGTGATAGTCCCACTCATCTCATTAGTATAGATACATTGTACCTGCATATATAACTAGAAATGTATATTGCTATTCTGATGCATTATTAGTTTCTATCAAGAGCTTGTTGTAACTATAATAGATCCATAACTGTGATATTTTTGTTGAAAAATTGTTTGCTAGATTGTTATTTTGTTTTCCATTTCTTCAAATCCCAACTGTAGTGACAGTACAATGAAAGACATGACAAATCCTCCCGTGCCATGATGTTGCCAAAACAAACAAAAGTTTAGCATTATATGTATATTCAAGGGATGTTAAGGAAAGCTTAATGCAGGTTTTGAGGCAAATGAGATTCAAGTTGATGTAAATTGGATGTTTCTGTCCACATGCCTTGTCCAACCACTAGAGTTTGTATATTGATTTAAGACCCTACATCTGGGAGGTAATGAAAATCTGGTGTATTTTATTGCACAGTTTTTGTGCTGTTGTTCTAATGTCAATTGGGTTTCTATTCTGTATGCTGAATGATTAATTGCATCTGTACACTATTAATTAGAAAAAAATCAAGACAGTTGCCTAAAAATTCCCATGCATGACTTCTAATACTAAGGTTTTCACATTGAACAACAACAGGAAAAAAAAATGTTAAGAATACATCAGGTACACCAGAACTGCCACATTCTTTTAGCCTTCTTTCAGCCTCAGATTTGAGTTTTGATGTCACAAGGCAGATTCATGATCTTGATTCTGCCAAACAGAAAGACATGCATGGAAAATGTGAGCATCATATGAAATTGCCCAAATACACTATCAGATGTATTTTCTGTGTCATGGTCTTTCCTTGTACCTCTAAGGTGGTTAAGTGCTGTTCTCCAGCAAAGGCATTTCCCAGAGACCTTCGCGATCCCAAGATGCGCTTCTACGAGGGCTACACCAACGTCCCATCTGGCATCTTCTACTGGTGGCTCAATGCTCTCTTCCGCACTGGCTATGACCACCATTTGGAGCTCAGCGACCTAGGCTCACTGACAGAAA